>NC_079159.1:119788065-120102647 GCF_947563725.1 Argiope bruennichi
GGAAAATGGAAATGTGTGTAAAAGAAACCTGGAGAGCTTTTAAAGAAGTCTTCAAAAAAGACTCCTTGGGATCTTTAAGGATCCCAGTTTGAAATGTACCGAGGAAAACATGTAAATGAAACTCAAAGCCTTTGACTGTTCGATTTGAACTGAAATTCGCATCTGGACTACTTTTTCAAAACTCTTGGGGTTTTTAACGATGAACAGAGAGAGCAATTCCATGAAGATAACAAGAGGATGGAGTATAGATATGTGAAACGTCAATAAGATGGTAGACTTCTTTTGGATGAAGAAAGAAGATCTGCATGCTACCAACAAAGGATAAAGTGCTAAAAGAAACTTTAAGAAAAAAAGATTAAGACTGCACAAGGATCTGTGAATTCTAGGATATATTACCAATGGTAACTGCTCTTATATACATAATTTACCAAATCATTACTAATAATTTGATAATAAAAATGAAAGTCACATTTGAAATCAGGGCATCAAACAATATAAAAATCAGTTATTGCATTCCAAACACTTATTCATGACTTATTTTGCAGGCTTGTATTATCTTAAGTGACTCACTACCCCCTGTTAATACGGTGTTTACATTTTTTTACACGTTTTCTTTAATTTTTAAACAAAAGTCATGTAAATATAGATAAATAAAGGTAAGGAATAGAAAACTTAGAACATTTAATACTGAAGCTAATTTTTAAATTAATTAATTATTTGAAATAAATTTCAACAATTAATTTACATTTTTTTAAGAATGTTCTTTCGTCAAAAAATTTATTAAATAAGTAATTTTAATAATAATTTATTAATTAATTCAAAATCAAAAGAGAAATATAGAAATGATTATTCTAAATATAGCTTACTGTAGAATATAATTTACCATCTTAGTGTACGTGAAGCTAAAGTTTGTGTTTCACTTTGCAATAAGCGCTATCTAGGAATAATTAAAAATAGTAATAATAAAATGTTTCAATCTTTTTATTCTGCAGTAAAATGAAATATGTCATTAATGTCCAACAGCACTTATTTTTTTCCTGTTGTTCTTTTTTAATGTCTAATGGAATCAAACTCATGAGTAGTAAGTAGAAAAAAATGTGTGCAAATCTTTTCAGAATCATTCTTTAATGTAAATATACAGAATTGTTGGAAATATTGTGCATAAAGAATGAAATTCAAGACAAATATATTCTTCTGTTCGTAAATGTCACATAACATCGTACCGATGGAAAAACCGTTTGCCTGGTACGAACAATTCAATTGAATGGCACGTTTTGGCATCAAATCAAAAGTCGTCGTTAGAATAATTAAACACTGAAAGGAGAAGTGAACATACCTTTCATCATCATAGCCGCCGAAACTATGTTTGTGAATGGCAATTTGCATTTCAGTACAGTTGAGCCGAATTTTTCCCAGAAGAGAGAAATTCGAGACAAAAACTTATGACTCGAGAAACGAGAGACAAAAACTTATGCCTGTTATCTGCATAAGTTTTTGTAACTTCGAACGAACTGAAATGAAGAAAAGCTCTTGTGCAATAAATTTTCATAAGCAATCCTTTTTAAATTTTGACAAAATCGTAACAGACTTTTCTTCTGCAATCAGTGTGATCTATTTAAGACTACAATTTACTAATTTCAAGGGGATCGTTTTGATTTCGATCTCAATGCCGGAGGGTTCTAAGTTTGAAACATAATTCTATTGAAGATACACCGTATAAGAGGATCCGGCGACGCTAAATCAGTCGGGGCCAAATGCCAACTCGCTGGATTGGCGTGAAAACGTGAAAATTTATCCGTTAACAACTGGTGGGTGCCGCCCCCATCATCTGCTTACGGCTCAGAATTACCAAGTTTATCCCAAAATAGTATTGCTTCAAATTGGGGCGTAAATTTTCAGTGTTTTTTCTCTTTTTTAAATGTGTTGCGAATTGTTTAATATACTCCAGGGCCACTTAATAATTCCAATTTATTTCCTTAGAGTGCAATGGTGAGATTAAGAAATTAAAATAGATTAGCTAATACTTTTGCATAAGAAACCCTTCTGTTCTGCATCATTAGTTTAATTTTAGAATCCCTCTCATAACTTTTAAAATGGCAATGAACGTCCCAACATAGAATGTAACAACCCGCAGTTAGATGAAGATGACATGCACAATTCTGTCGGTAATGGTCAATATGATGTCACATAAGACGACTCCATTGTGTGAAGAATATGCGTGAGAAGCGAATGAATATAATCTCAAAGCGAATAATAATAATAATTTTGGACTTGTAAATATACGAAGTGAAAATAGTAGGCAGTGTGAGGGGGGGCGATCAATTTATGATATGTAATATTTCATAAAAAATCATTTTCATAACTATTCAACCTTTTTTAGGACATCAATAGAAAGTGGGGGTGGGGGAATTACATTATAAATTTGCTCAAAAGCCCCTGGGGTTTGGGCCTCAAAATTGAGAATGAGAAACCAGAATAGTGGCTGGTTCTCATCACCCTGAAGAGTATATATATATATATATATATATATATATATATATATATATATATATATATATATATATATATATATATATATATATATATATATATATATATATATATATATATATATATATATATGGAATGACTACTCCTACGGAAAGGGTTGTATTGTGGCCGTTGATGGTCTTTAGTACTCAACCTTAATTTCCTTTGTGGGAGTATCCAATCATTCAGATTTTTCCGAGTGCCTTATGGAAGTTCGGAGTAGTCACCTATGATTACAATTGTTCAATAAATGCTCTTAATATATATTATATCCTTAGCAAAGCAGACAGTACGTAAAAAGCTATTAGAAGTCGCATCCTAATAAAAGGTGTCTACTCATCTCACAGCTGCAAAAACATTCCAAGAAATGAAAGTATTTTCGTTTTAAATATATTCATGATTCAGAGTATCACGAATATATTTAAATCGAATATATTGCTGCTTCTATATGTGAGTCATCCTTGATGCAACGGAATTTTAATCTGTTTAATCATTTTATATCGGCAAAACAATTTGCTGATATAATAATTCATCGAAAACCATACCGTTCAAGAAAACAGAATGAAACGACATGGTATGGGATTTTAAAATAAGCGCCAAAGAAAAATATTTAAAGTAATAAAATAACTATCACTGTTGCTAAATTTTAAATGGCAACCCCCCCTTTTTTTTATTGGGATATGATCTCAGTAAAGAGCAAAACTTCGAAACTTTGGAAAAGTACAAGCAGCACAAAAACATCGTCGCTAGGCAGAGGCTCGCTTAAGAATGAAAACATCTAAGACGTTCACCAGAAAGAGAACTTCTTTTTCTTTCAAGTTTTATTCTATACTATGACTCTGAATCCACCTTACTTGACTAAGCCATTACTTGGCCAAGATATACAGATTATCGAGCACACTGTAAAATACCGTCATGAATAACATAACCGCTCTTAGTTAAGTTTGAGTATCACTTTCTGCTTAGAAACAATATTTTGACATTATAAAGCTCGATGACTTAAATAGGCAAAATGTTGCAGATATATTACTTGTTTACCTACGGCAGACACTCATCTACAGAAATATTTATCTATAATGAGAAGCATGTTCTTCAGCACAGACTGTACACAAATCTGTAGAAACTAGTTACGCATGCCCTCGATCTTGGCCTAAATGATCTTCCACTTTTGTCGACTTTATTGCAAATGACAAGAGGATAAGCAAAGGGCGTCTCGCAGACAGCAAGTCAAGAGTGCTGGATTCGATGAAATCTATGATCTGCATGATTCTAGCTCTTTTCTACATTTTTAATTATGTCTAAACTTTATAAATGAACTCCTCATCAAGTATAACGGTGATAATAGATATTCTTTACGTCTTCTATGATCGGATAACATGCAATTTTCGTTGATTAGTAATGTGAATTAGAAAAACTACAGGTTCAAAGCAGACAAAAATTCTCATAATGGGATCTTATTTGTATTACACGAAGCAAATGGAAAGGTATTTTGTAGTGTGGGATAACAAGTTCTTTCATTTTCGACTGTTACTTTTTCGAAGGCATTACCGTTGAAGGTCTAAGAATGAATTACGTAATGAGCGGTCACTTTGAAGCAATGACATATTTCCTAAAATGCAACAGCAAAATGCTGTATCTAATATCATATGGATGCTAAATAGCTCTCCCCTTTTGTTGGAATTTCTGAATACAACTCAGTCTAATGACAAGACCTCTTCGATCTATATCATTCGCCTGGATATCTGGTGACATATGGATGCAAGCTGGTGCTACTCTGGTGGTGGATTTTCTAAAAACAACGCAGTCTAATGACAAGATTATCAGACGTCACCCTATCTCACACATCTGATTTTTGTTGTTGTTGTTGTGAGGAATTTTTGAAACTCAAAAGCCATCCATGCATTCATCAAACTGAATTATAATTGAAAAATGTCATCTGATGTGAGAATTTCCACGACTTCATCAAATTAACGTACGCTCTTCATTTTTATGCATGCATGCATAGTGTATGAAAAATTGGGCACATGAAAATTTGGTGTTGCTTTTCTGTGTTTTTTAGTCCATATTGACAGTTCTCGCCTTTTTTCTTAATTTTTCCAATGCCTTTCAAGTTTCAGATATTATTCGGAAGACTCTTATACCATTATTTACAACAAAGGTCAGAATATAAAAAAAAAGATGAATGTATCAATTTGAAATTTTCAAATTTCTTTCATCGTAAAGGAAAATGCGAGAGCTAGACTATTGTTTTTGCCATCATTCCAGAGCGTATTTGTTTAAAATATCTCCATCCAAAAGTTAATTCCCTTACTTTGAACAGTATGATCACCAGAGACTCTTCGACAAGTAAAGTCGTTTATAATCTATCTGCATCTTATTAACTTTGTAGTTGTTGCATAACTCTACTACCTTCTTTTTGATACAACAGATGGCATTACATATCCCACGATCCTTCTTGGGGGTCATTATTAGATAGTATTCTGAGTGTCGTGTAATTTCGTGTTCGTGTTTGTTTTGTCGTGTGAAATGTGGAAAATATCGAAATGTCTTGAAATAGTATTCAGGACTATTTAATTCAGATCAATGATGGGGCTGCGTCCTTCCTCCCATAGTGTCAAACTGAATGGTTCGTGGAGGAGGACAACTTTTTGGGAATATCTGAACTCAATTCAAGTATCGGAACTTTTTTTTCCTTTAATGAGAATTTTTTTCGCCTTTTTCAAATAAAAGTGGACTAAAAATAAAATTATTTTATCTGAAAAAAATTATTGGCTTGGCAAAGTGTTCTTAAATCAGCCTTTAAAAAAAACCTTTCAGTTTATTATAGTGCTGGCAGATATTATAATTGCCGTCGTCCTGGCATAGAGGTGGCTCGTCTTCCCCGTGATCTGACCGTCCAGGTTCGGGCATGGTTGTTCCTCTTCTGTGTTCTATCTGTTAAGTGTGTGAATGTGCCCCCTTCCTTTTTAAAAGGTGTTGTGCAAACGAATGTGACGCATGAAGTAGCTAAGTTGCTCTCTTGGCCCTGGTTGGCGCTACTGAAAAAACAAGAGACGCTCATTCGGCTTAAATCGCTGACAGATAACTGTCAGCGGGCTTGTAAAGCGCCACAACAACAACAAATACTATAATCACCAAAATCTGGTGAACTGTGTTTTAAATATTATTGCTACGAAAATTTTAACATTTATACTCGTGTGCTTGAATTTGCAATAAAATGTCATTTATTGCATATTTAAACACCAATTATTCTTTGTAATTTTCAGTTTGATTAAAAACAATTAATAGATTTGTCAAAGTATCATTCGGGTAAGAAATTTCCATTATCATTTTTTAATTTAAAATAATTTATTCATAAATATTTTAATTTAATACAAAAAATATGAAGAATTTATAAACATCTCAAATGTTTTATGGTTACTGAGATAAATGAAAACTCAATCTCAAAACCCATCTAATGAAATAGAGGAGAAAATTTAACTGTAAAATGATGATCTAAGATTATGCTCCGGCAAAACGCTGATCCTGATTTGAATAACATTTTTTTACAGGCGTTATTTAACACGGTATTACAGAAAAATTGCTAAGGAGATATTTACTCATCAAAAGTCAAGATCGCTTTAATATTTTGCACTCATTTGGGCTGTAATAATTTCTACCCAAATTTAGCAACAAAACATATATAAATATTTAGGTAAGATTCCTCTGATTAAATGAATAGAAAATATTAAAAACTTATTTCTGTAAGAGAATCAACAGGTAAATGTGGGTAATATTAATTCAATTAACGAACCTCGAATATATCGTGGAATGAGCAGTATATATTAGCAGTATTAATAATGTTTTTGCTGATTATTCTGAATGCTGCTATAGCGATTTTTCCTTAGGACAGCTGAAATTTGTTTAGTTAAAAGAAAAAAAAATCATTTATGAAGGATATGTACATATATGCATTTTTTTTTATTTCATCACCATTTTTAAAAAAATTATTTTAAATCTTATTTTTAAATTAAATAATTCATGTCATTTACTTCAAGTCACAAATTTCTATGGTCGTTTATAGGACTGTCACATATGAATCAATTCAAGAGAGTTCATTACTTTCATAAGACATTAAATAAAATAATTTTACCGTAACAGTAAGGGAAAAAAATGCTTCAGAAAAGTTGATATTCTATTTTCCTGCTTTAAGAAAACTCTTTCATGTATAAATATTATTCACTAAAATACTGCAGTTAGTAATTAATGTAAATACGGTCGAATATTTTAAGAAAATATTAAGTTACAAAATCAGGCTCATAACAGATTAACTGGTGAATGATCTTAAGAAAGTGTGAATGTTTAGGAGGATTTTAATTAAAAAGAACAAAGCCTAAAATTCATTTGCATAAAACCAGACGATTAAAAAAGCGAAAATTTCCCTTCATTTCCCGTAAATGTGAGTTAAAAATTTTTTTTAAAGAAATTCAAGCTCTTTTATATTTATGAAAGAGTCTAAAGCTAACGCATTAGTTTTAAAAATAAAAGTGAACTGATAATCTGTGATTTCAATTAACTTCATTGCGATAAAAGAGCTACGATAAATAAAAACAAAAAACAATAGAACGAAGCCTTTGATTTCAATCTCGGAAATTGATCGCATAATCCTCCCTTCATGTTCCTTAAATGCAGACTCATTTTAAATCTTTTCCATCGAGCGATCTTCTGAATCCCCGAGGCGATGAATTTTAATTAGGGGGATGGACGGATTTCTGAAGGGGATGAATGAGCGGAGAGAGCACACTGACCTTCTGTCCCGACGAGGTGTAGGTGTTGGTGTCTTGCTGCTGTCCGGTTGCCATGGCGACGCTCTGCTGCTTCCTCCGATTGGAGCACGTGTTGCACACCCACACGGATCTCTGAAACGATAATAGAGTTCTTGAGCACATTAAGATATGCATACTTTTCTTTTGAATGAGAAATGCTATAAGTATCCAGAGGAAAGAGTATCGATTTGAAAAATAAAATGTCTTACTGAGAGAATTTGATATTTTTCTAATTCTATTATCCGTTATGCCAAATAAAAATTTAAATAAAATCTTGAGTATACAGGGAAAATAATTATTTTATTCAGCACTGAATTTTATATTTTAGGCGGAATTCACTAATTAAAGTGAGTTGTGCAAATAGAATTTTTCTATCAAACAACTCATTAATTTTTATTGAATTTCTTTATGATATAACTTTTTATCTTGAAGTAAAAATTGTGATAATTAAAATGTATTATTAAGTAATAAGACATAAAGTATTCAAGATTAATTTTTAAAATGGAAGACGCTAAAAATTTCAATTACGCTTTTTTTTGCGTCAGATGAAATTAAACAAGCGAATACATTTTCTGAAGAGCAATGTACGAAAGAACTTCTCAGATAATTTTCCATTCATAAGCATAATAAATTCTTTATTCTAAACAGTCTCTAAGGGAATAAAACAAATTTTATGAATAAGCATTTTAAATAAAATTAGTTTTAAAAAACGTACTTCTACTTCAAGCAAAATTTATATTATTTTCAACTTTTGTTCTGCAGAATTTCTTTGGGATTTTAATTATTTCTTACAATTTAGTCATTAATTTATAAAATGTAGTACATTTTATTATTAAAATAAAATTCATTATTATTAATATAATGGAATCTCTTGGAATAAATTTCTTTCTTTTAATTTAGTATCAGGTGACGCAACTAACAAGAAATTAAATTTTAATTAAATAAATATGATTAATAATTATTGTCTGAAAACATTAATGTTATTGTTTGAAGTATTGTATTATAATAGAAAGTATAATATTATTTTGAATTAATCTATACTTATAATAAAGCTCAATGTGTGTGTGTGTGTGTGTGTTGGCGCTCTACAGGCCAGACCGTTTGACATACAGCTACCAAATTTGGTACATGTATACCTTGGAGGTTGGGAATGTGCACCTGGGGTTTCTTTTTTCGAATTTTTAATTAGAATTTTAATTATTAATTAAAAACTAACTTTCCCGCCAAAAAAATCTTCCATTTTCCCCACCGCCAACTTTTCCGCCAAAAAAATCTTCCATTATCCCCAGCGCCAACCGAGAAAGGCTTCAGTATTTTTTTTCTCCCAACAGTAATGAGGCTAGGGTTAAAATTTTTCGGCGGATTATTTCAATCGGTTCTGTTTATTTTCTTAATGTTTGATGCATTTAAAATTAAACATTGTTAATGAATCAATCTTTCAGATTCATTCTGAAGTACTTTTGAATTAAAATAAAACAGAATAAAGGAAATTAAAAATTTCTAATCCGCATAGCGTTACCCCAACTGGCGTAGAAAAAATCACGTATTTGCGTTACGTAACCGGCGAAGAAAATTCACGCATGCGCATTCTGTTCTGATTGTTGCCATGACAACGTTATCAATGGATGATTTAAATTATTTTTGGGTTAGTTGCATGCTTTTGTAAGTAAATTGTATTTATGTTAGTTATATATTTTTTGTATATGCTTATAGTTTTAAGTACATCGTTTTTTAAGTAGTTTTTTTAAAACCTGTTTTCAACCGTTTATTTTAAACGATTCGTTTTATTTTCTTAGTGTTTGATGCATTTAAATTTGAACATTGTTAATTAATCGATCTGATCATAATGAATCTAAGAAAATTTTGTTGACCAACTCTTGAGATATTACATAAATTAAAAAAGATATTCTTTAGTGCCCATAAAGTTTAAACGCTGAGTGACTCTATTTTCAGTAATCAGATTATAAAAAAATGCTTTGTTTCAGTAAAAAATATTATTATATTAATTGAAGATAAATTCTTTCCACTTTAATTTAAAGCATAAATTCTACGGGTGCTAAGAGAAAATGAGAGAGATACATATTACGTTATGACTGAAGGCCTTTATAATATTATGAATGAATTATATGATAATCAAAATTTGAAGTTTTAAAATATTTTGATGAAGAAGCTATTAAAGAAGAAATTGCATAAAATATTTAATTATTAAAATTTTAACGAACATTAAGATTGGCGAACCGGCTGGTCGCCAAAGGCGGCTAGTATTATAATACAATAATATATCCTTTTTACCTTTTTGAGTTAAGTGGTACTATATATGAGGTATATAAAAATGCAAATATAAATCGAAGAAATTTTTAACACTAAACTTTCATTTAATTCGATTTACATTTTTTGTATGGATGGAATTTTGTAGTGATTTCTTTTTTCTTTCTTACAATTTTTTTTCTCAATTTTCTTCCAAAGTTTTGAAACTTTATGCAATTAAGTACTCAGGATGACAATAGATTATTTCAATATTTTAAAAGCTTAATTAACAGTTATTAAATTAGTACAATTAAATTTTGATTCTTTATCAGTGGTGCTACATATTGTGAATTTTAGAAAAATGAAATAATAGATTTCATGATAATTATAATAATAAATTACAATTTTAAAAAAATGGAAAATAACATATGCATTTTTTTTAAATTCTGCTTTTTAGTTGATGTTAAATGAAGGTTTCAATTAAAAGTGCATTTTTAAAAACAGTTTTCAATGCATTTATAAAGAATGTACGAACAACACCGCAACCAAAACAAGCGCAAAACTCTTCTACACTTGTCGCAGATCATTTGGTACTTTCAGGCAAAAAAAAAAAAAAAAATCAGACAAATAAAAACAAACAAATTGATAACAAAGAACTTCAAAACGTTAAATTTTTCATAGATCGTTTGTTAAAAGCAGTTTTATTTTATGATTTTCATATAATATTGTCCTCTCATAAAGGAAGAAACAAAAACAAAAAACAATAAAAAAAACAGGATCGTTTTCTTGTCAATATTTTAGTCAATAATCATGCGTTTAACATTTTAATTTTAGGTTTCTTAACTGCAATAAAAATATCTGAAATAGTACATGTTACATTGAAAAAAAAATCATCCTCACAGAAATTTCGTTATCAGCACTAACAATATTTTTGAATAAATGATTCCACATGGTTCAGGATCCTTTAGAAGACTCTTTTTTCTATAGGTTGGTGCTTTCAGTAGATAAATGTTTTTTTTTATAATAGCTCTCTATTTTTATTTTGTAAACAAAACGTATGCACTCGAAAATGTCATTGATTTAGAACTGCGTTTTCATTTACATTTATTAATATTAATTTACATTCAGTAGGTGATCACAAAATGAAACATAAAAGGGGTAAAATCATAAAAGATTTAAACTTTCGGAAAGGAATATTTTGCAGCTTGAGGAGAATCCATGCATCTACACGGAAGAAGTTTCGGCCGGATAGCGCTGTCGAACGCGACTCCGAGGGGTTTGAGCAAGTGCCTTTGAAGCCTTTATCAATGAGATTGTGTCTCTGGTCAAATTTATAGGGAAGAGGTGGATAATAACAATTTCGATGAGCTGGTGAAAGAACGTTACCA
The DNA here is from genome assembly GCF_947563725.1 of Argiope bruennichi. NCBI lineage: Eukaryota > Metazoa > Arthropoda > Arachnida > Araneae > Araneidae > Argiope > Argiope bruennichi. The sequence goes on from NC_079159.1 coordinate 119,799,035, forward strand.
GAATTACCGAGAACTTATGGAGCTGTATTTTGTGTCACAGCAGAAAGCTGCGAAGGGAATTTGGGCAGAAGAGGGAGAAATAATAGAATCAATGGAGTAACAACTTTAGTAAATTAACGGAGATGCTGAAAAAACGGAGAATTATTGAACCGTAAGTTGAGAAGCATCATTCTGAAAAATCAGTAACTAAGCGTGCTACCAATTCCTTTAACAAAAATCTTATGTCTCATTTTTGCAAAATTTTGATGTAGATCCAAAAAGAAACTTTTAGATAAATTTTTCTAAAAGAAGCATTCGTTATTAATATAAATTACGCAATTATAAATTTGTCGAGCATTGTTTCGGAATGGAACGCAATATCCTATCTTACATTTATTCTTATGAAAAAAATATATATATATTGCTTCGTTTAACGAGTGTTCTGCAACAAGTAAAGTTCGGACACGAATTATGTTCGCTAAGCGAAGTTTCACTGAACAATCTTTCAGAGTTATGGTAGTAGAGATGAACAGACTAAAATAAAACCCCGAAAAGTCTCTTGGAGATACGCGGAAATCACCAGGCGAGCAGATGAGTAGCAAAAGCTAAAATGTGAAATGTTAAACTGCCGTCTCTAAATTTATAATTTAAATAGTGGTAATTGTTATAACATTATGAAAGTTTTTATTTCAATAGAAAGGATGCCTTCAAATCAAATTCATTCCTCATAAATATCTAAGATAAGCCGATGAAATACTAAGAAATATATCGAGCTGCATTCACCTTACATTATATAAGTAAAATCAAATAAAAAAAATCATTAAATATTTAAGGCGTTGCGCAAACAGCAGATCTTTACGCAGAAAACAGTCTGCGCAAACAATAAGAGACCCCACTCTGTGACTAACACTCCTGAAAGATAATTCACTAAACTGATACATTTTATCTTTTTCAGGTTTTACATAATATCGGTAGCAGTGTATCGAAAATTTTCGAAAGTGATACCACGGAATTCGGTTTCTAATATCGCCATTCTTGTACTTACTAGAACTTTCATTTTATTCCCAAATTCTTCATTCAGTGATCGCCATTCATTACTAAGATCGACAGATATTAACCAGATTCACTCAACATTCATTAAAATCTCTCTTTTTTGTGTGTGTGTGTTTTTTTCTTACTTCGAGACTAATTGTGCATGGAAGTAATGTTACTGATTCGTAACAATATGCACATGATGGACGCATCCAGATAGAATTTCAAATTCCTTTCAGGATTGGAAGATGCCTAAATTTTGAAACAAGAAGATTCGATGAAATCTTTCATGCGAATAACAAAAATTTATATTTGTTTATTTCATATATTACATAATAAAAAGTTTTTTTAAACCAACAACAGTTATCAATTTTCGAAATGTTTTTGGATTTCAGAACTGATTTCTTTTACAGTTTATGCTGAATTCTATATTATTGATTATCAACTTATTTCTATTTAAAACTGTGAACAGTTTCTGAAAATCATCTTTGAATTTTACTTTGAAGATTAAGAAATAAAAACTTGAAATTTAAATGCACGCTCTCAGAAATACCATTTGCATTTTTACAGAAAATCTGACTTATGGGATTAAGCCATTCCATTAAAAGTTGCTTTTTTACGTATTAATATAAATATATAAAAGCCCATTCTTTCAAGTATTTTCCAATTGAGTTTTAAGTACATCAAGCTAAAAAATAATATTTCTTCAATAAAAGGTGTTATGAAAAGTGTTGAAGAAATTTTTCCATCACTTAAAAGCTTTATCTAAACGTATAAAATGATCAAAATGTAGAAAATAACCATCTATAATTCTAAATAGCAAATTTACTTCTGTAGAAAGGAAAAGCAAATTATAAACATTTTTCTAATAGAACAGCAAATAAAAGACAAAGACATAATCAATTCTGTGAAATTTTTAATAATCTTGAAAATCTAACTTTGGTGATCTTAGTTGCAAAAAATTCTTGAAAGATCTTCTTGGGCTATTTTTTTATCGCAATGTGATAATTAATATTAGTAAGCAAATTTGATAAATGTTTAAACATGATAACGATATAGTTGAGGCGAACACAAAAAATTCACCAACATAATATTCATTTGCCATTAATATGCTCAAATATTTTCTTCATATATGACCTTTTTCATCGACATTTTTTGTGACATTACAAATGATGTTTTAATTTATGTTGATAAAGCATTTATTTAAATTAAAATGATATTTGAATGACATGCATTGGATTGAAACGAAAAATAATCGATTTTCTAAATATTGAATTGTATAAAATTCCACTGCTAATCAAGAGAGAAGTATTGAAAAAAAAATTATATCTTGCTTCTTGCATCTTCAATTCAAGAAAAGAAAATAATATTTAAAAAAAATGATAAAAATTCCAAAATATACACATATATTAAAATTATTCAAAGGATTTGGTTTCTAATAGTACATAAATTCTTCATTTTAATTGCCCTAAGACAGAATAGTTAAATTTAAGAACCATGTGCTACATTTTGAGTTTCCGCCAAATGCTTAAAATTTCAGAAGTTTGAGGAAAAAATTTGAGATTCATCATTTACAAACAAACTTGCTACAGTATTATTGTGAAAATCGGGGTTCTTTCCGATTTAATGGTCGATGAAGAAACACAATCAACAATAATCAGTACCAAACGGCGACTTTTATTAATACGAATAGGCAGACAACAATTACACAAGCGAGATGAACACAGATAACACACTACAGCAAACAGTAGCCCACAAGTTGTAATCGTGTGGTAAAAACAACCACAGCACACAAACGGTCAGAAAGAACTCAGCAAGAAAAAGGAATCCCTACGGTCTCTCCAAACTCCTGCAATTTCCCACTCTCTCTTCGCTTTGGTTGTATCCAGCTGCCGACACACTACTACATGACTGGCTACTCCACACACGACTCGATGCTACTTCTATAATAAACAACAGTATTTCTGCACACTGCTCAATTCAGCAAACACTTGAGCTCCACTCAATATCTGTGTTTCGCTGGACAGTTCCAACTATTGCACCGCTGACTCGCTTTGCGACTCTAAATTTCTCGAGCACTCTTTCCACGATTCAATACACGATTGTCTTCAACTTAGACTGCCGGCTTTTTATAGTTCCCGGAGCCGGACGGAGAAGGTTTTGGAACAATCGGGCATATCTCCGTTCCTATTGGCTTTATCATCAAAATTCTGAAAGATTCAAATATTATCTATTTTGTCTCCAAAGTCGTCAAATTCGTCGCCAAGCCCTCAGATCAGTGATTCAGTATCCGATCAGCATTCAACAGAGATTCAGTTCGCTACAACAAATCCTGTTGATACTGCTACGTTCAGTGGTGGCGGATGGTCGGCTATACGAAAGAAGAAGCACCCAACAGAGCTGATCGTAAAACGGTCCCCCCAGTGATTGAACTAACAGAGCAGGAAAGCAACGTTGCAGATTTGTAACAATATTTAAAGTAATAAAGGGCCATCTTTCTGGATAATTTACTGATGTCAGTGTTTTATCATTTGATTTTGATGAGAGTATATCATTTTGCTGCTTGCTGCAAAATTCACCAGGAAAAGGTCGCTGCAATTTGAGTGTTATGTCTTAGGTACATTTTTTTTTTTTTCAAATTTTAGCACTATAAAATTTTGAGATCAAACTTGATATAATATAATCATCTCTGTTTGCATGTCCACATACCTACTCTGCAGATTAAGAGACAAGTTTAAAGCATCTTTCAAGAGCTTGGATACGGTAAATTCAAGTACAGTTTATCTGGCAGCTTGTCTTATCAGGCTTTCAAACGTTAGAAAGAGTGACAAATTAAGTTTATTACAGTGCATGAACTGAATAAAGTAGGTAGCATCAAATTTTTTCAGTGAGAATTATCTAATGTCTGGCCACATCACATAATGATAAAAAGGTACAAAATCTCTTACAGCTAAATCTAAAAAACACTGACTTGTCTAAATTGTTGTGACAGAATCACAACCAGATCCAACCAACCAATATCCAGAAAGTTCTATTAGTATTTACTAAGATCATGTTGCTTTTAATTTGTGTTGATTATATTTATCTCAATTGTTTCTAAATTTATATGGATTATTTATTATAATTAGTTACAAAATTATCCAGAGAATGAAGCTAGCGCTGTAGTGTCTCTGTCCTAGTATTTACATAAGCATAGTCTGCATATTAACTTTTTGAAATGAAGCAAGCAAATGAAACATTTGGTGGAACAAGTGGCATTCTCCGCAATCATTTGGTTGCGGATAACAACACCATTTTCCCACTCTGTATTTATTGCATCATTGCAAATCGTTTCAATTCATTAGGCCAATACCATCATATTCCAGCTACAGTATTCTCGCTTGGCTTTTTCACTATAGATTTGACTCTCCATTGTTATGTGACAAGCATATGTGACTAACAGGCTCACTAATTACAAACTTGAATTACTTGGCTTTAATGTGTCTTTCTCTCGATTCATTTTGGTTTCTATTATTTTTCCTTGAAGGATGGTATTACTTTTTTCGCCATCAAAACATATCAGGGGTGTTTGTGGGACCCCAAAAAATCCCCTGAAACTTTTACGGACTTACTACCGACATTTTGGAGTTTCAAGAAGGGGGGGGGGGAAGAAATGAAAAATTACGATTATGAAGTATTGAATGACCTAATTATAAAAGTTCAATGAATTACTTTTTTTGCAAAATTAATAACCATTAATTTTGCAAAATTAAGACCTTTGAACCCAGGTCACGTGATCGCACATCTGGTCGAACGAAGTCTCTCCCTTTTTTTTCTGCCGCGTCTACTTGCCGAAAAGAATCCAGAAGAGAATGTCCGAGAACCGGGGGAATGAGTCATAACTCGCAATAAGGAAAGAACAAAAAAGAAGTTTTTTCCCCCTTTTCACACATTATCACTGCCTTTGGAGAAAGAAAGGAAAAGTTTTCACCACACACACTGACCTTGCGTTTTCTGCTTTCAAAGCAAACAAAATTACCCAGATCAAAATAAATAATTCATTATTATTCCTTTTGAACGACGATCCCCGGAATTTCCGGGTATCAAAGTTCAAAATTCCCGGAATTCCGGGGTTTCCCCGGAGCACAAACACCCCTGAACATATTGCCATTATTATTTGCCACTTCATAACTTATGCTGTAGCACCTGGTAATATATGTTATAGGACATTCATATATTGTAAAATACTGCATACATTTATATAACAATAACCCATATATTTTGTACGAAAATTAATGCGCCAAACAAAAATGCAGCACACGATTTCGAAAGATGATTTCTTTGTCATCATGCAACTAATATGAGATACTTAAGCGTTATTAGAAACCAAAAACCATAATCTGTATAATTTTAACACGAAGATAAATTTTGACATGTTTTTTTTTAAAAGTCCGATTTTTAAACCCTTTACTCGAATTCAAAAATGCATGCACATTTTTACTGTTAATGCTAAGTCACAACTTTTGAGTGCTATTGGAATTCAAAAAATATCTTTTTCTCATTACCTTAATATAAGACTGTAGAATCATGTTAATTCTATTTTGTGATTTTAGTACAATTAATATATTTAAATCAAATTTTAATATAATTAAAACAGATTTTTGACATGAGAAATAGGATTTTCGTAAGTTTGCCCTTCTACGTAAAAATTTTGCTTTTCAGAGTTCACTTCCATAATTTCTAACTTTTAATTGCTTTTATTTGGTAAATTATTAAAGATTAATGTTTATTTTAGAAACATAGCAATAAATTTTTGAAATCTGTTTTCACTGTAAAAAATTATACTCATACACAGTTTTAGATTCAAAAACATAATGAAATTGCTCAGAAAGAAACAACACGACTTATAAAAGACTCGTGAACAATTCAAATAGACAATGTCTAGTAGACGTATAGCTAATAAAAGAATCTGCAGTATGCCATATCCATTACTCCAGAATGACTATGAATATCAATTGCTCGTCCAGGAACAGAACAACCTGATAAACTGGTTTCTTAGCATTTCAGTTTTCACTCAGAGTTTGTTAAAAGGCAATAGAACATAGAGAATACGAAATCTCACAGAATTCTGGAACTTCTATTTACTTTCTACATTCCTATCATAATTAAGCTGAATTTAAACTTTCTTTCATAATATTAATTTAGAAGTTGCCGGAATCTTTTCTCGAATTTTGATCAGAAATAATTAGGAAAACTGTTACTTATTTAAGAATACTCAGAAATGTTTGCATCAAGTATACAGTAGCCTATATTTTTCATACATAAAATTATTTTGCAATTTTTCTCTTTATATATAACGTTCTAAAGGACGTATCGGCAAAAAGGAGGTTAATTTCTCTAATGCAAAAATCAATTTGTTTTCAAAACGAAGCTGCGTAGAGCTAGCTTGAATTGCATCAACTGGTGATTGGCAGATACTTTGTTTTGTAACAAAATTTGCGCTATTCAATAATATTGCCACAGCTATGTTTCTGGATTTTGTCTCAAGTTATGAACTGTAGTTAATAATATGCAAAATAATATTTCTAAAGCTCATAATTTGAATATTTTTATGATTAATTCTCTATTCGATTCGTCTTTTTATTTGTCAAAACTAATTTATAGCCATTTACAGTTAAATGCCAATTTTTCAAGAGTACGATCTTTCAAACCTCTTACTGTTAACTCTCTCCAGTCTCTCAAATATCCAATTGTGCATCTAAGAAAAATTTACATGTTTTTAATTTTAAAATATAACTAAATTTTCATTACTGATAATGGTAATTTTTTATAATTTTTAAATTTTTAAATAGTTTTAAAACATTTGAGTACAGGAAGAAATTTCAAATATGTACGATGCTAATCTTTACTCAAGTTTATTTACTTCATAAAAATAACTATTTTCTAATCATCCGAACTCGGATTTCACTTATGCTTCCATTTTTTGAGTCGCGTGGGCCTTTATTTTTTCTGTATAATTCGCAAACATGAGCCAAACCAAATCGCTATGTGAGCAGATTCCTTACTGAAACCATATATATTCAAAATGCTTTCTGACTTTTTCATGCTCTCTTCTTTTTGATTTCTGCCTTCTTATTCGATACGCGGCACTGCGCTCGTCATTGCTTTTATAAATAAATCTTGATAATAAATGAAAATGGGTCCATTTCCGCAACATCTTGAAGAAGAAAAGATATTGTTAAAGAACTCCATATATAACTTCTTAAATCAACCAAAGTCTTACATATATATATATATATATATATATATATATTCAAATGATACACACTAGATCATAAGTATTAGCTCACAAAATAACAAAAGATTAAAAAGAATGTTAAACTCCTGATTACTTTTAGCAGTTTTTATGGGAAATATCTCCGGTATTTTGGTATATTTGAGTTTAACTTACAGTTCATCATTCTTTCCAAAAAATATTGTAACTTTTTTTTCTGCTTCAAACTAAATTTTGTGAACGTCTTCTTTGGCCATCAATAAACTCATCCCCGATGGCCTCTTCATCACCAGAAGAAGTGGGGCGCTTTTTTATTCGCGGTCTGAATAATTGCAAAAGAAGAGAGTCGTTGAGATAATAATTATATCGGAAAATGCCTTATTTTGGAGTCGAAGGAGATGAATGATGAGTGTCGCGTCCTCTTTAACCGGGATCGATCCCCGGCCTCCAGGGACAGGGCGACGGACAGGAATGGCTGAATCATTGCGCTTGCGCGCCAGTTCAGTCGCGAAGCATGAATGGATACTACGAAAGCCGAAAAATATTATCCCAACTTCTTAGTGGAATGAAGAATAAAAGTTAATCCAGAGAAATGAGCATACTTCATTTTTACATAAAGACGGCGCATATCTCTATTAGATTTTATCTATGTATTCCGAGACTGGGTCACTGAATATTATTACTGAATAACTTAATATTATTACTTATGACCAAATTATATATTAATTATATTATAATACTCGCATCAAAATAAATAGGGTGGTAATCATTTACTTCAATTTTTGTTGTTGTTCTATACACCCAGTAACTATCAAGTAGGACAGACTGAAGAAAGATGACGAAAGGCAAGAGAAAGAATGACTTAGTTTATTTTTATATTAATCCATCATTTTATGGATATTGATAAGGTTCTATATTGCTAGGCACCAAAAATTCGTTCAATAAAATCATTACTGCCGTTTCATTTTTTTGTTAGATGGTGGTCATGTATTTGAGTATTGACCTTGCTGTTTTCAAGGTCTACAACAATATAAATTCTTCGTAGACTTCGGAATATATTTGCTTTTATACATGATTATTTTAAATAATACACTTTTTATAATCACTATTTGTTTATATCATATTCTTGCTAATTGAATCAAAACAGTTAATCGAGTCTAAGTCTTTTAATGTTTTAATCAGGGCAAGCCGAATGGAGAAAATAAATGCTATCCTGCCTTAAGTTCTCCTTATTAATTTCGGTTTGTTTTATATGCATTTATTATTTATTTTCTATGATTTTCTTGATCAATATGATCCACAAATTGTTTCAAACCATTCTGTAAGTCGCATTGACATACAGATAATACTTTAATAATCGCACATTTTTAAGTTATGCTGTTTTACATAACAAGCATATAAGACAAAACAAGAACAAGCTTCGCAAAAACCTCTTGAAAAAGCAAAAGATTCGGGATTCAAAAAAGGAATTATTCCTAAGATGCTGAATTTTTCGTTCCTGATGCTCATGACATGAGTTGAAACTTCCTAAGAGCGTACTGTGCAGTTCCTACATATTATGAAATCTATTTTGACCCTTTTGAAATTAGAATAGAATGTTGCAAAAGCTACTCATGTTGACACAAGATTGTTCAAACATAAGGAGGACATTTATGATCAATGTTTGATAAAATAAGAAAACACCGATTATGAGTTACACTAGTTTACTTTGAGCTAGGTCTTCAAGCACCGTAATCCTTTCATAATGTACTATTCCAGAAAATGTGCTTAACGATGCTTAATTGACTAGTATATTGTCTTATATGTTCTAAGAATAAAAATATACTAGACTTTTAACAGGGTTCCATCTTACCCAGTATCAGGACAAAAAACATTCTAGGATAATCTTTTTTAAAATAACAAAATAACATTGATTATACTGAAATAAACATTCATTAAAAGTGCTCAATTTTTAACATAGAGCAATTTCTCAAAACTTACCTACAAAACGATATTGTCTAAATTACAGGAGATACCCAATCAGTGTCAGCGCATCAACCCAAATTATGGAACGCTGTAAAAGATATTTCTCAAATACATTTTTTTTTTGTCCAGATTAGCAAGAGTGTTTGTCTTCGATTTTCTAGTATCATAATATAATACGATACATAATGCTTTTCACTTTATAATGCATTTTTCGAAATACATTTCTTTTAGTCCAAATTAAACAGAAGGTTAACACCTCGATTTACTAGTACATTTACATAATATGATACATTCTATTTTAATTCATAATAAATTTTTGGAAATGCATTTTTTTGTCTAATCTAGCGAGAGTTAACCCTTTCGACCTTTTAATACAGTACACAGTACTTAATATATCGGTTTTTACTTCATAAATATTATGAAGAGAATCGAATATACATTTTGGACCATTTTTTCATTGACCGAATAGGTCGGTTTATGAGTGTCCTAACTGTATATCGAAGTAAATCTATCTTGTTTACTGAGTTTTGAAATCCCATGTTCACATACGCACCCACAACGTATTCATTGCCAATACAGTCCAAAAGTAGAGAAATATCCATAAATTAAATATAAAAATCATATATTAAAATTCAGTCAACTAAAAGGAGTTTCAAAATGAATGCGATTTGAATTTGCCACCATTCGTGCAGTAAAATTTTGGCAACTCTATTAAAAAAACATTTGATAGCTGACAGTTTAGGGTTAGTAGAAATGGAGCGGAGCGTTGTACAACAGAAGAACGTGTTTTCATTGCTGAACAACATTTCAAAAATAATGGAAGTTCGTCGGTCACAGTTCTAAAATTTGAGAATTGACCCTTAGATCGTGTTATTTAACACCATTGAGGTTTCTTTCCATTGGATTATTTGATATCAACAAGCCTACAAGCGCATTTGAAGGAGGAAATTAAAAGCTGCATCGACGAAATTCAGCCATATTTATGCAAAAGGCTCATGGAAAACTTCGACAAAAGAGTGCATAGGTACCAGCAAAGACGTGGAGGCCATTTTACCCTATGTGTTATTCCATACATAACCCTATCATTTGTACTTTACGATTCATTAAGAATATAACAATTTAAAGTAAAAAAATGTTTGTTATTGTGTTTATTTAATTCAAATCTTACGTTAACACGTTGTTCTATCGTGTAAAGCTCCACTTTTACTATCCCCAAACTATTAGCTGTCAAATGGTTTTTTAATAGAGTTGCCAACACCTTACTGCACGAATAGTGGCAAATTCAAATTTTTCCTTAATTTTGGGACACACTTTAACTCGTTGCCATTTTGAGGTTATCGTGTTTACGAGTGAAGGAAAAGAGACATCAGCAAATAATGAATTATTGGAGGATTTGATACAAACTCTGATTCTGGTAGTTCAAAAAAGAAATCGTAAAATGAATTTAATCAGTTTAATTCGATTCATTTTTTTAATTATCTCGCTCATACGGACGTTTATGAACAAATAGAACTTCCTTTTGATTTTGATACGGATTTAAAATTCTGAAAGTTATAAAAAAACCGCATGATATGCAGTGGTACTAAGTTAACGAGTATAATTGGTTTCCGTATCTTACTTGTAATGCGAAACACTCATTCTAGATTTTTTTTTTCTATAGGAATCCACGTAAAATAGAACAATACGTTCCTTTCAAAAAAAAATATCCAAACAAATTTATAGCATTGTAATTTATTACTTATGATGCATGCTTTTATTACAAGAAAATTGCCTAAAAGTTATTTTTGGCTATGCTTCAAAAGTTTGCGAAAATGAAACACATTATTATCGTTAAATAAATTTGTAGCACGTATAGCTACGGCTTATTAGCACACGATGCAATAATGTCCCATGCTCTTGTTTCACTAAAAAATTGTTATTTTGTTACGTCTTTTTTTCTTTTTTTTTTTTTTGTTCTCTTTCCACCAGCTCATTGATATCGTTGCTATCCACTCTAGACCCATAATCTTGGCCAGAACGAAATCTCATCGATTAAGGCTAAGACAACGCTAACCAACTAAAACTACATCCATGTAGAGATAAGGGTTCTCTTCAAGCAAACACTCAACACAGAAACAAACTAATCCAGCATATGGCATCATGATGTCTCTTCGCTACTTTATCTGCGAAACATCGCTCACTAAGCGAGTCACTTCTTTAACATTTTGTTTTGCTCACTATGCTAGCTGCTCGTTAAGTGATGTTTGAAAGTATGGCTGCACTATTCAAATATAAACCGCCATAATCAGATTAAAGAAATTTCATGGTTCCTGTACCAACTATTTTTAAAAATTGTTAAATCTTTGTAATATATTATGATCTAAGACATTCTACGTACACAAACCCCACCTCGACAAACTTTCTAGAAATTGCTTGCATCTTACAGTAAGTACAGCTTTTAAATACAACAATTTCGAATCACTTGACTCCGTGGTAAATCAGCGGTATCACTGTTGTCCAAAGTACTTTTATGTATAAAACTCACTTTAGGTTGTGAACGACCCAATCATAAAAAATCGCTAATAACCTCGAAAACCCGTCTTCAATTACTCCTGGAACTTATTTTCCGCACCCTTGAATGAATCTTCCATTTTATAACGCACTGCTCGGTTTTACAGACAGCCTAGCTCCTATATTTCCCAAATTTTAAACCATTATTCAGAATGAGGGATTTCCGAACAGGCAGATTAGACTGCTGCCTACGGCCTCTGAGGTGCAGAAAGGCTGCAGGTATGTCGATTAAAAAATGTCATTTACCAAGTTACCAAATAAATATATTTGTAAAAATTTTTAATTATAAGATATTAAAACTAGAATGTGTGTTTAAATCGGTTTATCAAATAAAATATAATTAATCACTTTTTTATAATTAATTGGGACATTAATTAATTATTTAATTAATTATAATATTCCACATGGCAAAATTCTGTAAATTTCTAATATTATATTTATTTTTAGTTTAGCATTGTCATGTAATAATAATTGTATGCTTTTATAAATAAAGAAGGAAATTATTAATTAATATGTAAATATTGTTTATAATTTACTAATAAGTAATATTTATAATTATTTTTTCGAAAATTAAACTAATTTTCCTTAATAATTTAAACCTTTAACATATTGGTCAAATTAAAAATGTCTTAAAATGTGAAATTACTTTGACCAATTATTGTAAGGAGAGCGTCAAAATATGCTTTGCTTAGGACTGCAAATTGCCTAAATTCACCACTAAAACATTAGGTATTGTCCCTCATAGCAGCAAAATCTATAGATTTGTTTTCCTTTCTAATTATAATATATCTGTGCTCAGATTGCAAAATGTGTTGAGTCATTCCCAATCCCCTTCGTGAACATTTTTTTTTTTTTTTTTTTTTTTGTATTCTGGATATTCGTTTATTAATTTTAAAAAATGATAATATATTTATCCATTCAGTTTCTGAAAAAAACAAGTGTGACATTTTGTATTAAATCAAAACTCACAGAATCGCATGTTAACAAAATGTATTTACAATTTGTCATCTTGAAGGAACAGTCATTTCTTTTAAGTAAGAAAATGTTAAAATGCTATAAGGTGAGTTATAGCAATGCCAACTAATATGAAGAAGCATGTATATTTTCTTTACTTCGTGATATGTACTCATTCTAATAAGGAATACGAAAGTAAAAGAAATCATAATGTCAAATCACTAACAGTACAACAAAAAAGCCATACCAAGCTATTATTAAAAATAAAACCACACTGTTGCTCAATAGTATTTCCCACATAAAAAAGCAATTTTGTAAATGAAGAAAAACAAAAACATTCAAATGGAAATAATGTACAGCTACGAAGTTCCTTCGATCTCACCAAAGATTTCTTTACTCTGGCCACACCGAACAGTGATAATGATCATGTGACCAAATTGGTGTGTGACTACGTCAGAATTGGAAAAGCAAAAAAAAAAAAAAAATGAACAGAACAGGTATTCCAAGAGATTGATACTCTTTTGTTCGATTAGTATCAAATAATCAAAGCCTAGGAAAAGTGGGAGGCGAGAAATTTTATGCAAGTTCAAAGACATGATAGATTTCCTCGAATTTTTCAAACGTTTGAACAAACAGAATGTTTCGCTAAAAAAGACTACTAACTTAACAGGGGTCAGGTGAAAGATGTGAAAAAAAAATAGCAACGTTATGAGTAAACCATTGATATAAAATATAATACAAGCGCAGGAATCGACAGTTTCAAATCAGTAATTAGGAAAAATAATGTCGTTTGATTCTTTCAATATACAGCCTTCTTGAGCATATTCCTGATCACTAACGCTCTGAAAAAAACACCCTTATTTTCAGTTATTTCATGATGATGAAGATAATAATGATTATTTACAGGTGCTTTCTTAGCAATAATGATGCAGAGTTTTTGTTTTCAACCATTATAATGTCGTCAGTGACTGAATTGGAATACATATCAAACAAGGTGTTTTTTTTTCTATTGTCTACTTCTACTTTAAACCTCTAAAGCAATTTATTAATTTAAAATAAATATTATTCTACAACATGTAAGGTAATGCAAAAACTCTAGGAACAAAAACTGGCAAATTGTCGGAAGCCAGGAAATACAAAAACAGAAGCATAGCACTTTAATAAAATAATAAAGTTATATTGCCAAATTATAAACTGCTCTAAAGAGAGGAATTGAAGTAATGGATTTATTTTGGTTTTTCTACCTGAATGCCAGCAATCAGCATTTGAAGGGATCACCACATATATTATCTATATTTTGAGAGTTCCTGCATAATCTTTTGTTGGCTTGTTCGAAATATTTCTGGAGCTCCTCCAGTCTTTGTAACAGTCATTTTGAAAACACTATTAAAAGAAATATTTCTGGAGCTAACCTATAGTCTTTGTAGTAAGAATTTTGAAAACACTATTAGAAGAGATTGGAGAATTCTGCGAACCAAAGGATTTTTTTGTTGTAGTAAATTTAACAATATTTTTAAACGGACCAACATTTAATATGTATTAAATGCAACCATTAAGTGAGTAATGAAAATTCTTTTTTGCCCAACCAACCAATTTACTTAAACATATATATATTTATATATATATAAAGCTTTTTCTAATAAGTTCATTTGCTCGATATTATCCCATAAGACAGATAATTCCACGCATGTGTCTTTTGCCTAAGGCAGATAATTCCGCGCATGTGCCTTTTGGATTAAATTTGGAGAATAAAGAATTCAGATATTGCTATTTCTTAAAAAGTATATTTACGAACAAAAATGTAAAAATATAATGCTGTTTTGGAGTCCAAAAAATCCCTATTTTATTAAAATAATGAACAAATTAAAATGAACTTTATTTAACGAATTTAAAATTAACATTATTTTAATAAAATAATTAATTTAAAATGTAAAATAAAATAACGAATAGCATTTAAACAACGGGTAATAAAAAAGGAGGTTTATATAAAATCTTAGATATGCCTTTATTTTAAATCTATAGAGTATCGTTTCTGAAGATATATATTACAGATGTAGTCATAAATTATGCAGTATATCAGTACTTATATTTCAGTACTTCAGTATATCAGTACTTATATTTCAGTACTTCAGTATATCAGTACTTTATTAATACTTTGAGCGTAATTCCGAGGCATCTATAAAATAAATAAAATACCTATTAGGTAAAGGATTTTTATCAAGGAGTAACACCGCGCACCAGTTGTCAGATTGTGCGATATTACCTCACACAAAATCTATTTATTCAACAGGCCTTGTTTTGATTAAAGTTCTCTAAATTGAATTAAAAATTACCTATTCTATTGAAAAACACCAGGAATTAAGATATTTGCAGATAAAAGTTTTTATTATTACTGACAAAAAAAAGTCTTACCTTAAAAATTGAAGGCCCAAAATTGCGAGAAAAACGTTTATTTCTTTCAGTATTCAAAAATACTCTAATGAAAACGAAAAATTAAAAGGAGAAGAGGTTAATTCTAGCTCGTATCTTTTCACTATGTAGGCAGGTGGTCCGAAACCCTTTCCCGCTCTTTTTACTTCCAAAAACAGCTGCGAGCAGAATAATCCCGCTTTCCCCTAGTTGCACGGGATTGTAATAGTATGTGAATAGGGATTGCAATACCGGTATACCGGGATACCGAATACCGGTATTTTGAGCCATTTGCACAATTTTGTAATACCGGTATTCACAAATTTAAAAACCGGTTTTTCGGTATTTACTGGAAATTTTAAAAATTTCTCCACTATATGTTCAGGTATCTCGAACATAGCAAAATAGTATGCGTTTTTGTTTTTATGTCTCCATAACGGGGGCAATTAATTAACTAATTAATTATCAATTCGAATTCAATTATCGAAGATTATGATGTCACTACTGTCGATAGTGAAAAGGAATTGTCTCTTGAACAAAAATTAGAACTAGCGATAAATAAAAAAATTTCAACGAACCAAAATACAATACAGAAATCAGCTATATCCAAAATCATCCGACGGGAAATCGATTTATTTGAAGATCAGGAATTTAGAGGTAAATACTTGGAAAAAAGTATATCGCGCATTGCTAACAGTACCACCAACTAGCGTAGATACCGAAAGAGCGTTTTCGACAGCTGGTCATTTTTACACAAAATTACTTTTCAGGCTTAATGACAGTACAATGGATGCATTATGTTTTTTTAAATCACATTTCAAAAAGTTGTAATAGTACCCCAGACTGAATAGTGATATTTACACTTTTTTGTGATTTAAATAAATAAAATGTTTCTTTACTTTTTTGTGATTATATACTGTTATAATTTATAAGTTACAAATTATTTTTTGTGATATTTACACTCTCTAATAAAACAGGCAAATAAAACAAAGAAACGCCTGTGTTTTCTTTCTTTTTCAAAAATTTCTAATACCGTATTAAAACCGGTATCCCGGTATTAAGATTTAAAAAATACCGAATACCGGTATTGAACTTTTGGTCCGGTATTGCAATCCCTATATGTGAATCGATAGGCATTGGATCTAGTGAGATCTATGAGCTAACCTGCGATCAATGTGTTACTGAATAACCTGTCACCTGAGCCACCAACTACACAAACGACTTAGTCGCTCTTAAGCCTAATAGAGAATTATACTTAATGTAATTTATTACCCGACGATAATTAGTAGATGCATCTGCATATGAAACAACACTTTAACACCTGCCCCACAGTTATTCAACAGTGTGTGAATCATGTGTATTTCATCCTGCCTGCTGCTTTATGAATTCTTTTTTTAAATGAACATAAAATCAGAGAGGAAACAAGAACAACGAATGAAAGAGGTGACAAAAATTGCATGAAGCTGGCATAAAATAAAGAAAAGTGGCCGTTTAGAAGCCCACGATGGAGATTTACTCGGATATAATAGAAAAATTGAATTCTTGGATCAACATTTAAAAAAATTCACTCCAAAATTCTTTTTAAATACTAAATGATGAAGAAGAAATTCTCCGTAAGATGCCATTCTGTCAAATGATTATACCCAGGATTCAGCTATTATTCAAATATATAGCGGCCATTTAAGGCGCTCATAACACTCAAGAAAGTACCGGTACAACCACTAACGCAATTAATTGCACCACTAATTGCTCTCGGCTAATAGCGCTCTTCTAATAATTTTGCTAACCTTCCCTTTTTGTGCATGCTTTCATGTATTTTTTTTTCAGTCAGTTCATAGTGTTTTGATATTTTTACTCTTTTAACTTTACTTCCTTTAGCATTTTCGTTATTTCTCCTTTGATTGCTGTTTGAAGAAAGACGCCGCTCTTTCAGTTTATTGCTAGTATTCGTGTTAAAAAAACAGTCACATGGGTATTATTCCTTTCCCTGAAGTGCTACTTACGGCTCCATTGCAATATTTTATTATTTTCCTTAATAGTTTTAGTTTTTCCTTTATCCTTATATGTCTGTAATATATTATTATTTTTTTTTTTTTTTTGCTAACACAAAAGTAATATTTTAAATTCTGACACCATCATAATTTTATCTGGTGTTATGAATTAGAATAATAAATTTCAATAGTATATTTTGTAACCTTGACCCCAAGCTGTTATTATAATCTTTCCTGTCAACGTAAATTTTCTTCATTCTACTTTGTATATCCGAAGCAGTCATAAATTAAGTGTTTTGATCCCTTCAGTCTCTTATATTCATTCGGTTCTCGGAATATGACTTCATTTTTTTTTTAATTTGATATATTTATTTAAAAAGTCAGTCTGGAATCTCCTATAAATATTATCGAAGTAAACTTTTTCTTCTGCATTTTTTGCTGTGTGACCCTTGCTGTGTTGCGACCTGCATGTGTGCTGTGTGAAAGAGGTTAAATACATGTAAATAGATATATCCCGAAAGATGTTAAATAGATTTACCAATGTTGATCATTATTTGTCTTAATTTATATGTGAATAAACTTTGAATTTCTTTTTAAGAAAGAGTATTTTTTAGGTATTCAAAAGTTTATGAAACCACTAGTTTTTATAATATAATTCTATGAAAAGAAGAATCCCTAGAAAAATAACTCAATAACAGTTCCAATAAAATAATTTCTCATGAGTTATAGGCATTTCGTTAAGGATACAACTGAATAAACAGAAAAGTACAATTTTTAAATAATAAAAATAGTTTTTCTGCTTTTGAACATAACTAATGATTTGAGTTTTTGTATTGTTTCTTTTTGACTTTTTTCCAGTTGTTAATATCTGGTATCAGAGCAGAAGCAGGGGAAGTTTTATGTGATTTCTACAGTTAGTTATTAGAAGAAATAACAGCCACTGCCTGAAGTGTTAAAAGGAAAACTTGGGCACTTTCTAATCATGCTGAATTTTCAATTGTTATCAAAGAAAGATGAAAACTATAATTCCGTAAAACCTGCAGCTCCCCAAAACATTTTGCCAAGCAAACAATTATTTTGATTTAAAAAAAATTATCAAAAGTCTTAAAGGAAGTATTTCATGAAATATATGATAACACATAAATATATTTTTAGAAAATGGAGATCTTTTTGAATCATAAGTGAAAAAGATAGAAAATATTTTGGCATGTGCACCATATTAATATTCTGAATTATATTGATTATTTACTCTACGGAAAATCACTGAATTTTGAAAAGGGGGCCATAACCATCTCTTTATTATCGCATATGGTAACATTAAATACATTTTAGAAATGAGTAAGCTATCAAAAAAACATCCTGTAGAAGCATGGCGCGATTAATATTTTACAATTAAAAACATTCACATTGCTGAAAACGATTAAATGTCGGAAACAAAAGAATAATTTATACTATTTTAAATTTGCTTTGAATATAATAAGTAATAACTACATTCGAGTAAAAAGTTATTGCTCTTAATAAGAATTTAAAATATTAACTCATAATATAATCTGGTTTCTAAAACTTAAAGGGAAAAAGGCAGTTAGAATTGTAACTCTGAAATTTCTATTCATTAGAATTTAATGAAAGGCAAAATATTAATCAAACAGAAGAATAGTTACATACAAAAAAACAATCGGTTACTTTTTGTTTCAAGAATATACAGATATCCCAAATAAATGTGTGATTATTCCTCATTATAGGATGTGATTACCTCTCGCCACTAAAAGTAGATGATTGCAAGATGTTAGAAAGATAACGTTTATGTACTTAAGTGGCAGAAACGCATGTTGCCTTGCCAGGACTGCTCAAAGACTTTGAAGGATGGTAGAATGCGAATTAAGCGCAGAAATGCATCTCCAGAACATACAGAACCTGGTTTAAATCCGAAGAAGATGCTGGTCAATCCATATGCACAATAATCCCCTCACGAAGGTTTACTAACCGAGCTTTCTGCGTTCTCATTCTGTTGTCTTGTAGAATGAAGGAATTACTCACTGCAGTTGCATAAGGACGGATAATTGGATCAAGAAAGATGTCTGTTTATAATTCTGCAATAGCAGGAGCACTTGGGATGATAAACAGATCAATCAGGCCAGTGAATTAACCAATCACAGGCTTGGACACACACAACATATAGTGTGTGCGTAATTCCACACACACTTTCTTTCATATATGCACACATTGGACTCGTGAAATCTGACTGTTTCATTCTTATGATTGAAATAATAACAGATTCTTGGGTCCCATCAGATCAACAGTCTTCTCGAGTCACTTAGCAAACAAAATCTTTTCTTTTCAGTAAAGATTACAGATTGTTATTGACTTGCACTCCAAGCCATCTTATTGCATAATGTAGACTTCTAACTGTTTCTATTCTCACATTGAAGCTTCATCAGAATTTTTCACATAACTGATAACAAGCATTAATATCTTTTTTTTTTAAATTAGCTATTTCAAAATTTTATTGCGCAGTTTCTAACAGCAATTATTATGTACAGCGTTGCTTTTTACATGTAAAGCAATATTACGTAATCTGTATACTATTTTTTCATGTGATAATTTACTTATTTTTTGATGGTATTATAACATTTTTCTGATTTTCTCTTAATTTCAGGAAGCAGTATAAACGATAAGCTGAGTGTAACCATAAAATTGCATGTATAGCTACATAATTTAAACGAAAGTAAGATTTGTTCAAAATAGATCATTAAAAAATATAAAAAAGTGTCCCGTCTACAGTCTCACAGCAATTATTATGTACAGAAGAATATTTAAAAATTATAATGAAATTATATTCCTCTTTGGATGAAAATACTCCTGGGAATGAAAACATAGGAAGAACAATATCGAATGATCATAAAGATGAAAATTCATTTGATTATGAAAAATGAAACATATTTTGTGCTTTCATCTGAATGCTTTTATTAATTTGTATTCAATGCTGATTTTATCTTCTTTTACATATAGCTTAAGAAAAATGAGTTAAAACATCTTTCCATGATGTTAGATGCCCTAGAGATCATGTATGTGCCAAATCTTCTGAAAAATATAGTTTAGATGGTAGTATTTATACTATTCTTTTGAAAAATGCATTTTAGATGATAATGCTAACATCGTTCTTGTTGAAAAATATTTTATAGGGTAATATAAACATCGTTTTTCTGAGGCTCACACTTGAGATGCTAATGCATGAGTGGTTGTAGACATCAAGCGATGAGGTACTTACCCTTCCTTCCCCCGGGACAAAAGTTCCACACTTTTGGCAAAAGTTCTTCCCACAGTCTCCACACATCTTGTTAGTCTCTACCGCCAGATCCACTATTTGGCAGAGGGGGCAGAGAATCTGCGGAGCAGCCTCTTCCTTAGCCCTGTTAAAAACAAAACTTCCAGTTTACTACATTTGAATTTCATCAATCAATAACACTGTGCATTGATTATGTTATGGTAAATGTAATAAACTGGTGATTGTGTATAATCAACAGTGATTTGAAAACGGCGACTATTCATATTCATCAATAACGGTGATTATTCATTGAAATGGTTATGATTATTCATAATCACCAATACGTTTAGTGTTGATTATGAATAATCACCGGTAATTATGCATAATAACATTTTACGTAACACTTATATATGACAAATTGGCAATCTATTTGAAGAGCAGTCTGTTTTGATATTACTCGATAGATAATATAGATTGCATAGTTTTCAATTGCAGTCATCCTTAGAAAATAACTATCAAATCCTTAAGTCATTATTCCGATTTTTACAAAAAAAGTTACTTAGAAATTTTTTTTAATTCATTGTTTATTTTCGAGAAGAAAACTCCAGAAATCCAAATATACATGCACGATAGAGGAAATAAAAATGAATAATACGATAATGAACACAAAAGGGAACTATATTTTATGGAATTATAATGAATTGCATAAAATTGTGCATCTATAATGAGAGACCTGATTCATCAGATCAATTCTTCAAAGATATTCATTATAGGTGCACCACATCATAAAATTCTACTCCTATAGTAAAAGAAAGATTCGTCAGATTTCCAATTGATTACCAGGATTATTTTGTTTATTGAAGGAGAAAAATGCGATTATGTCATATATTCCCAAAAGTTTTTGTAATAACTTTAAAATTGTCGACTCCAAATGTGAACCAAACTTCAGCCCTTGCCGACCCTTTGATGACATTTTAGCGAAGTAATCTGCTTGTAACAATTTGCAAATGGCATCTACTGCCATATTTCAAAATGGCATTGTGATTTGGATATAAATAAAAAACAAACGATAATTTTTGCTTATTAATTCAGATGAAATGAATAATTTGAAACATGAAGCTTTTGATTAAGTAAATTCCCTCTCTTCTAGTTTTGGAATTATGTTCGAGTTCAGTAAAAAAAAAAAAAATTAAATTTCAATTAATTTATATTTTATTATTTTGTTAAGGTGCTTATCCTTTTCGTCCTTCAACGCATTTTAAAATGACTGTTAAATTTAATTTGCTTTTAATATCTGGATAATTGATATTTTTATAATCTAATTTGATGATAACTTATAAAATGGAAATGTGTTAGCATGTGACTTAACTAAAAGTCCAGAGATCATTTAAAATGTTTGTGGATTTCAAACAATTTATTATTGAAGATATCGAATTGTAATAATGAGTGTTATTCTTAATTTTCCGGTTTAATAAAGCACAGGCAAACACAGTTTGCTAAAATACAGACAGCTCAATAGCTTTATGAGGGAATCTAAATTTTTAATCTAAAGAATTATAGTGGTTATATTTTTTCTTTATAGTGGTTATATTCTTTTCTGTCAATTAGAAGTTCCGATAAACATTAAAACAAGCGCCACCTTGTGACGCGAAGTAGCAAAAGTTGTAATTCCGCCAAAGCTGCCATAATAAAACTTGAACATATATTAAATCTACAAACTAAAAACATAATGGTTTGCAAATAATATGAGTATTTGTTCTTTTATGTGTATTTTGAGTTTAGGGAATATAATGTTTGAATGATTTAAAAGGAGCTAACTATGTCATAAAATTCAGTTCAATCAGCATGATTTTTTGTTGCAGACAAACTCTCAATGCATGATATCAACTTTTCCTGATGAGGAATAAATAATTTTTCACTTTCTATACAACATTTGAATTATTAATATGCAACAATAGTACACATTTTATAGTAATTTCATTCATATAATTTGTATCTCAGTGACATATATTTTCTAAACCGAAAGGTGATGCAGATAATGAGTTGTTTATCTTAATAAAAGTCATTACGACTATGTAGGTATGTACCACATCTCCTAAACAACTGGACTGATTTCAACCGAAATTTGTTCACTTATACTTTAAAACAAAAGAAAGAATATGTCAACTTTACAATACGAAAAAGCTAATTATGTTTTCAATTAATTAGAAACTAAATGAATTTTTGTATTTTTCTGCAATAATTTATGAGCAAATTCTTTTACTAGAAATAATTTAACAACTTTTCAAATATTAAAAATCTTATCTTTTCAGTGATATCAAATTACTTCATGTGCAGTTTTTTTTTCTTTTTCTTTTTGTCACTTACTCAAACATGCAGTTGGATAAATGATATGCCCAGTTATCTATGTCATCACGTGACTCTGGATAGATAATTCTTGTATTCTGAGATATAAGACAATAATAAACGGGACCTTGAATTTCTTTAAAGTTTAAACTTAGTAGAGAATCTTTATATACTTTATATAAGAAATAAAACCTGAAGTTGGTGAATATCGGAAATTTATTTTGTTCTAATTTTATATTAATCAGCAAATTTTACTTGAAAAAACTAGACTGACATTAATTTTTTTTTTTTTTTTACTTAAGTACCTGCATAAAATTATTATTCTAAGCTCAATAATTCATAAAAAAGGGAAAGTAATTTAATTTTCTTCTTAAAAAAATACTTTGTTCCGTAGCGTTTGTATTCCAGACAAAAGTTGTCTTGAAAAAAAGCAAATAAATTCATGGCTGTTTTCTACACCATCCCACAACGTACTTTTGACCTTTCCCTGAAGTCCTCACTAATTTGCCTCGCATTTTGCCGAACTAATTTAGAGCAGGTTAATCCAGCCTTCGAGCAAATCAAACAAAACTTATTGTTTCTCTTGAAGGTTGGCGAGCTGAAGAGCAATTGATTCTATTCAGAGAACAAACTTTAATAAGAACCTCAATTTATCAGTCCTGACAAAGTCTGCTTATTTCGAATTTCCACCAAGAACAAAAGCAAACATTTAATTTGGGCAGAAAATCTTCTTGCTTTGCAATGAATTGTGACATCTCTGCGAAATTTAAGCAAAGGAGCAGATTCTGAGAGGCCACCGTTTTCCAGCATCTGCCCTGCGGGTTAAATGAACTCATTTTTCCTCCTCTAGTTTCGCTCTCCAGGCGGCCGGAAATTCCGAAGAAGCACTTCCCGCATCGATTTTTCCTCAATCGAAGGTTGGATCGTATTTCACTCTGACCAGCAGAAAACTGTCAAACAAATCGATGGTATGCGTATCGATATCTCGTAAGAAGCCCATTCGATTAATCGATTTCGTTTCTCAGGAAAGGCAGCTGTTAAGTTGAGTTAAGCGAATGCACGCGCTGTCTTCGAAGAAATGAAATCTAATAGTTGGCTGGACGCAGAGTGTGTAGAGATTCGGAACTCACATGGGTTCGATCAGTCAAGTCCAAACTGTAAACGTGTATCAGAAACTAGCTTTATGTGTTTTGCAGAGTTATGTTTAAGCATATTTTCACCTCAAGCAAAGGAACAATTTATACTGCTCTATGAATATAAAAATCTGTAATCCGTATATTCATCTCTTTTTTAAAAATCTTTTTTAGGTAGATTCCTATAGGAAAACCATCTATTGCAATGTTCATATGACAAGACTTCAAGGAAATTTCTTCGTAAATGGCCGATCTAGCTCAAAGAGGGTGGAAATGGTAAGGGTTGACATTTTCCTTTTGCTATAACTTTCTTAATATTGAAGATAGAAAAGTAAATCCAATCAGCCAAATTAGCGCCTTATTAAGACGAGCAACTTTTGTATTTAAAGTTTTTTGATAACTGCAATATCTTAGAAGTTAGTGGCTGGAAAGTGATTTTTCACTTCCTAATTTTGACTGTTTCTAACATCAATTTATTTTACCCGATTGCAGTTTAGATGTAAAGGAATTTACCTTTGCCTTCCAGCTTGTCGAGAGGATTTTTTTTTTAGTTCGGACATGAGCTGTCCTCCTCTTGTTCTGATCTTAATGTTTAAACTGGAATTCAGCATAATGTCTAAACTGAGTCAATAATTCAGATGAAATATTTTTCTTTTATTAACTTCATCGGTCCAAATAACTCCAGATTAAGTGGGAAAAGAAGCAGGAAGCAATTTTGAAATATTCTCTGAATCGAAGGCTTTAATGCTTATAACACATATTTAGCACATTCCGATGCTTTCAAGCTAAGTTTATGTACATATCAGAAGCTTCCAAATGAATAGAGATTCCGTTTGCCCGACCGTCGTAATTCAGCAAAGCATTTTAGATCTAGACACAAACAAAATAGAAAAGAAGTTTGGAGAAGGTGTGGACTTTGTATTTCAAGACCATACAAAATTAATAACGAAATTTTATTTTGACGAATTCATGATGCTGTGATGCGTGGGAAATCACGAGATAATGGGAAAATTCACTCTACCACACCTTGTCTAAAGATAGAATAATACGAATTAAATGACACTAAATTTACAATGGGAGATCACATTCAATTATGCATGCATAGTTACATTAGGTATGCAAATTGACTATAAAGAATTTTTTTATCTCAAAACAGTGCTTATTAGCCATTTTTGCTGATTTCATGATGCTGTTTCTCTATAACAAATCTCATTTGTGCATCAGAGGAATATGAAACCACAGGGTAAAAATTATTATGGCTTTAAATTTACAGACGTGATTTTAAAGGAGTATCATTCAGATTTTTATATAAAATTTATCAAAACAAAGAGTCTTAATAAACTCTTTAAGGATTCAAGACTCCAGACTTTTATTTCATTTTAATGATGAGTATCACACACAAGAAAGCATAAAAACTGAATTACTTATAATAGTTGCTCACTTCCGCTTTCAAAATTTATGCTTCCGGAAAGTAGGGAGAAATAAAAAAAAAATGAGTCCTAGCTTGATTTCCAGTATGCTCGCAATATATATAAACTGTAAACACGGTTTTCAAGCTGAACTTCTTGCCGAATGACTATTCGTGTACTTCAACACACTTGTACATTTGGTAAATAGTGAAAGGATGAGCTAGACAAAATAATTTGTTGAATTGGAAAGAATCACCTGCGATTGGACTACTGACAGAAAGGTAAGATGTTTGGTATTTCGCAGGATTGATATCTAAATATCTGATCATGCACTATTGTTAAAAATGAAAGATGAGAGTCAATGGTCTTCTGGAAATCTAGCGGAAAGATATTAATTGAAGTTGTCTAATATATAGATAAAAACGATATGGTTGTATTTGAATGAATGTAAATTTATGTACATGAATATAAATTTTTTAATGTAATTATTTTGCTCGAATAAATATAATAAATGCATAAAAAAAATAAAATATAATTTGAAAGCAAATCGAAAGTGCCTTTTGGGTCTTTCATTCTTTCTCTTCTTTTCCCCCTACTTAAAATGATCAAAGTCCAAGGTAATCATATTATTAATATCATCGTTCTGAGTAAACTTCCATACCACTGAAATTCTAACAAGGTATCCAATTTTTATATTGCGAAACCTCCTATCTTTACGTCAATGCTTTCAGTTAGAAATCATCATCTGTAGCAAAAAGTCAACTCAGAATTTGTGTGTACGGGGGGGGGATTTGCCTACATAATTACTCTAATTTATATACTTTTGATTGTGATATTTATACATATCTACTTTCAATTTCTAGTTTAGTTATATTAGCCTCCCGTTTTCAAGCAAAACTAGGGTTAATTTAGGACAGTCCTCGTAATTTTGAATCGTGGTCAGATGCCAACACCTGAGGTGTCACTTCCTTCCCCAAACTTTCGCACCACACCAAATGAAAAGGCTATTTGGCCCGGATGTATTTAACATGCGGAAGAGCTACTTATTCGATGGCAATTCGATAGAATCGTGTTTCGAACCTTGAAAATCCTCGGCCCTAAAACCATATCAGAAAACCACTACAGACTTACATATTCTCGAATTTATACGAGTATTATAAATTAGCTGTCTTCTACCAATTGCTGATCATGTTAATGGTATTAAGTGAACCAGCCAACTTTAAAATTTGCAACTTATTTAATTTTTGATATGCTGAAGGAAACAAAAGACAACATAGAATTTGAAAATGAAAGCAAATATTATATATAGTGCACTATACAATATAAAATATAGTGTAAGTAATGTGCAATATATAGTGCAAATATATGACTATTTGAACTAAAGTTGGAAGCAAAGGCGGTATTGAAATTTACTAAATGTGTTGCCTCTTATAATGACTTAAGTCTTTACATTTCATCGAATTCTTAGAAAATTCTAAGCAAAATGACTTTCTAAAATATATAGAAAGAATCAAGGATTTTATATTTTAACATATTTTGCAAAATCGTAGATTGTATTAATTGAAATGCATATTTTAAACCAAAATAACAATTATTATAGATTATTTAGTTAAATATAGAAGCTTAATTAAAGTAAATAAGTGCATAAGCAAGAAAATATTAAAATATTTTGGGAGAATATAAATATAAGCAAGTATGTTTTCACTGATAAAATCTTAACGAAACTACATATTTATAACATTGATCAAAAATTTAATAATTCAATAAAGTTGTTTTAAAAACAAACTGATTCAAGAAGTTACTAAAAATTATAATATCTCAAACAACTGAGAATACACCTTACATTTTTTAAATAAAAATCCAACGTTTAATGTAAATAACACATTACAAAGAAGTGTAAACATGTTTTTGTTTTTATATACATAAAAAATAATTTAATTTAAAGCAAGAATACGGAGCAATCAAAGAAAAACTTTCAAAATGAAAAGTTTCAGAAGCATTTGAAATAAACGTATGCACATTTGTACCTCAAGAAATTGAGAATACACCAATGAAATGTTTGTAATATTCTCATACAAAGAAAGTGTCAATATTTAGTTGCATGGCCTTTGGTTTATATAATACTCTCCAAATGTCATGGTACCGATTCAACAAACTTTTTGGTGGAATCTGTATTTATTTTACCACATGCTTCTTGTAATACTTGTTTTAAATGGGTTTTGTTTCTAATTTTGTGTCTTTGACCGCTGTTTCGAATGTGGCCCACAGATTTTCAATGACACTGATATCGGGGGACTATGGTGTTGTGTGTAACTTTTTGTTTACAATGAAAAAGCATCATATTTTGACATTACTTGCCTTTTTATTGGAGACGTTTCGGGCTGAAATGCGAAATTTCGATCCAAACCGAAATACTTTCCTTTAAAACGTCGGGAAGCACATCCAAGTAAGCCATATGTAATGTTGAAGCTACACAATTCCAAATATGTCGGAGCCACAACCAAGTTTCACTGCAAGACATGCTTTATGGATCCAAAGCGGTATAGGGTTAGGGTTTTCTCTATACGGTGCAACGTTCATCACCGCTAAAACATCATCGCTAAATATAGCTTTGTTCCAAAAGTTATTGGTCTTCAACTGATGAATATTTAAAAATTCCAAATGTTTTTTCACTAGTTGGTGAAAGATTTCTTTCTAGTAACACGACTTTTACTAATATCTAGTTTGTCTAATTACATTTCGCACAGCTTCAGCACTTACACTTCTGCCAATAATCTGGGAAAATTCTGCAGCAAGTTTGACTGCACTTACGTAAGGGTCAGTCTTGATTTCTTTCAAAATTTTCCTTTTTGCGACATCATTCAGAATACCTTTCATTTCTCTTTCGCTTTTATTTTAAATTAATTCACCATTTTCAATTTACAAATGAATTTTTGGACACACATGTGGTTTTTGCCAACAATTTTCGCTGGTTTTTGCGATCAGATTTTCCTTTATTAAATAATCGTAATCTTTCTTACATGAATATTGGCTTATCTTCCAGTAGCCATTTTCCATTAAATGTTTGACTTCAAGTTCATCTAATAAAATTCATCTCCCAAAAATAATCGTTGAAAAAGTTTAGGAGCATATTAAGCGACATTAGATTAAGATAGCAAGCAAATAGAAAATACTTAGGAATAGTTAAAATATTTTTCATAAGTGTATTCTCAATTTTTTTACCAGAAAATTTGCCTAATAAAGTTTTAAGGGTGTATAAATAATATAGTGTGTGAGTGCAAAGTAAAATGTTCATAGTTTTATGCCTCTACTATGTTAATTTGCGCATAAAACGAAATGTATTTTAATTGTTTAAACTACTGTAAATTTATTTGACATTCTAATTACAGTCGTGAACGTTTATTGTTTATAACGAAAGGCAACCTATTGTTGATCTATTAGTTCTGATTTTATTTGTAAATTTGCATTAAATATTATCTAAAGAGACTATAAGTAAATGATCCTTGTTTTCAATGCATTGTAATGAAAATACCTACTACGATTCATATGAAGGCCTAATCTCAAAGAATGCATTGCAATAAATCTCCAAAGCTACGGTCAATGTAGAACATGAGTCATAAAAAAGAAAAGAAATAGTAAAAGAAGAATAGACATAAGTTGCTGTTGTTTTTATTTTTTATTTTGAGCTGCCTTAATATGAATAATTCAAGAGTATCTTATTTAGTTATTATTTGTTTCCTATATTGCTTGCTTGCATTTCGCATTTATATGCATCACACTTAATGTAAAATTATTCTGCGAATGCCACTGAATTATAGATTTCTGTTAATATGTGAGTTATCATTCTCTAATGAAGATATGGCATACAAAATTATATATATTTAAAATTTCGTGTTTTCATTCATATTCAGAAAATATGACTTATGCATTTATCTGCATCTGAGTTATACTCACTATAATTAATTTTTTAAAAATTATTTGTACATTAACAGAAGAAAACTGACATGAAATTGGTATTGGAAAGGTAATTTTATTTATTTATATATTTATATTTATAAATTCAAGATCTTTAAAAAATCGTTTTCTTCGAGAAGTAATTTCCAACGCTTTTGTCAAAAAATATAACACTCATAAATTTACAGAAAAATTCTGTGTCAATTCTTTAAAAACATTTCAGAATATTTCTATTGATACCTATGGAAAATGTTCGATTGCTTAACTCAAAGGTATGATCATTTTTTATTACACTTGATTGATTGATTAGAATATCAATCACGTGTATTCAACTACGAATTATGAAATATAAATCTTTACATTCAATACGATTAGCAACAATCATGCTAAACTACTTTTCGTAAATATGGCTTCGTTTAGTTTATTTTTCATAGTATTTTTATAGTATAGTAGGGGAAACGAATTATATTAGTAAAGTGTCTCTCTTATTAAAGGATTTGGTGCACACATAGAAGTTTCACATAGAATACTAAGATACTAATACTAAGAACCCGTTTAATTTATCGTATCGTGCGCGGATGGAATCCAGAAAAACAAATTTCAATTATGATTTTTCCCAGCCTTTAAAAAATCTAAAAACGTGGAGATTCCTCGATATGTCGAGCCAAAATTTACAGATAATTTCGATATTTTATACAAACTTCACACATAAAAAAGTTAAAACAAATTGATACACTGCATGTACAGATTGTCAAATTTTCTTTTGAGATTTAAAATGTGTAGATTAATTTTATTTTCACGTTCTGTCATGTGCATTTATTATTATTATTATCATAGTATTTTTAAATAATGACAAATATAAATCGACATATATAAACTGCATCGCTTCAGTCTTCTGAAAAATTAAAACTTAATCTGTAGTCAAATAGAAAAATTGTAGAATAAATGATGGGGGTTGAGAAAATAGAGGCTTATTATAATGAAACTAGATAAATTTTTTCTAGAATATCCATCAAGAACTGAATATTTTATTACATTCTTTTTCTTTTTTGCTAATATAAACTATTGTCGAGATCTGTTTATAAGTTAATTGAAGAGAAATATATATATAATGATTTATATATTATTCATAGAATGATTATACATATTAAATTTACTTGTTCTTATTATGAAATGAGTGAAAAACATGTGATATTGATTTTAATGGAAACTTACAATAAATCATAAAATGGTAATTCCAATACCTTTTAAAATCGTTGTAAAACTAATACTGTTGAGATAATCTATTATATTTCTATTTTATAAAAATTTATATAGGAATATTAACGAGATAATTTTCTATTTAGTAGTATCCCTCCCCCAGGGAATTAGTTACTTAACAAACAGAAATGTACACAATCCTATCTTTGGTTTTTAAACAATAGAGAAATATTTTATTTATGACTGTTTGTTATAATATCAATTAATGACTGTCAATAAAAAATAGTTTACTTTATAATCTTACTCGTTTATTTAGTATAAACCTATCAGTAAAATGGACAAGGACCTCTCACCTCTTGTGCCTTTCGTAGTCCTCGTCCATGTCCTGCGCCCGGGCCATGACTGAAAGGATCTTAGCTTTCTCCGCTTCGGACAGACTACTCAAATCCAACCCGGTTTCTTCCTCTATTTGGTGTTGCTTTTGCATTTGCAGCTGTTGCTGCTGTTGCTGTTGCAGCTGTTGTTGCTGCAGGGGCCGCACGGCGGGCGGCTGGAACCTCTGGGGCTGCTGGACGGGCGGTTCCGCCCAGGGCTGCACCCCCACCTGGACGGGGTGAACGGGCCGGGGGCCTCGCGGCTGTTGCAGGGGAGGACCAGGGCCCCGAGGGCGAGGGGCCATGGGTCCTGTGGGTCCCATTGGCCTAGGTTGTTGCTGTGGTGGCTGGGGCCCGCTGAACCGGGGCATACCCATCCCGCCGAAGCCCGCCTGTTGTTGTTGGGGCGGGGGCCCACCCGGGGCGCCCCCGCCTTGTTGCTGGCTCTCCTCGTTTCCCATGTCAGAAGGGGGCCCGCACTCTCCCGGGCCTCAGAGTGGCGGGACGCCGGGGCCTCATGGGGCCCAGTGTGTGAGTGAGTACTGTCCTGGGGGCGATTGTAGATCGGCGTCGCAGCGCTGTGTTGTTCGGGCGGTGGCTGTTGGGACACTCGCGCTGGAGCCGCCCTTGCGTCAATGGCGGGTGTAGGAACAGCCCCACTCTAAAGGGAGGGAGGTTTCGAGCGAAGCGCCCTCTTGTTAGAAGGGCGATCGATTCCATCTCAGCAGATAAAATGTGCTGGACAATAATCGAAGTAAAACTTGTAAAACCACGCAGGGTCATGGCATTAGTTAAAAAGTTTATCGAAATTATTTTTTATGACACATTTGGAGAGAAAATATTTTAATAACACGGGATTGTTTACAGTAGGATTTTGCTTCTCCTGAATCAATTATTTTAACTTTTGATAAAAAAAGAAAACGTGGCATTCTAATTTTTTTCCATTTTTTTTTTTTTTTTTTTTTTTGCCACATTGAAGTTTTTATCACAATTTTTTAACACCTTCAATAAATTATGAATTTTCATCCTTTTAAAATTTATAACCGGTCGAAAGAACGCTATCAATTGAAATCCTTTCATCGTTTGAAGTGATAGAATTATTATTTATTATACTTTTATTTCATTTTATTATACTATTTCATTTTATTATTATTTTATTCAGCAAGTTATACTATTCTCTTCATCCTACAAGTATTGTAATGGCTTTTCAGTATCATTTCAACCGCATGCGAAAGGACATTTAATAAAATTATTCTAGACTGTCTTTTATTGCTTTTCTAGAAGATATTCATTTTAATGATAAAGAAAGTATATTTCGAGAATAGCAAACTTTCATTTGTACTTTTTTAAATGTAACTAAAGACCATCATTAGAAGCGTTAATGATCTCTTATTTTTCGATTACTTCTTTTTTTGTTTGTTTGTTTGAATAAAATTGACATAATGATGCGCTTGTTAACTACTCTCTCCTCATTGTTTCACTTTAGTATATGTGATAGGAAAAACGTTTAATCATTCGAATATTTTTAGAAGACTTTTATGGAAACCTTGATCATTTTTATGTTACAGAAGTAATTTTTAATCTTTTCAGACAGATTTTATTTTTTATTGCCTTGGCAATAAAAAAATGGCAATATTTAACAATTTTACGATCTGAAATTTTTCAAAGAACTGCCGATAGTAGATTTAGCAAAGATTAAGATTTAGATTAGTTAGATTTCAAATAAAGTAGACCTTAGAGAACATTTTTATCTTTGCTTTTGTGATTTTTTTAAAAACAAAGTGACATTTGTATAACTTAAATTTCATTTACATATCAAATTTTATGAAGGTGGAATTTTGTATAATATTTCATGTCAAATTAAACCTTTATTGCGTATACTTCCATTCTTACTATGCTGGAAGAATGAAAGAGCGAGAGAGGTCTCCTCAAAACTTTCTCGCATATTTTCTAATAATGATGTATACTATCCCCCGTCACCACCACTACTCTAACATAAAATTGTTGACATTGGGAAAGGGCGTTAAAGCCACCAATGCTCAGATTTTTATATTCATACTCCCGCCCATGAGAGTCATGTGCTTCATATATTAAAGAAAATCAGTGCGTATATAGTATTAACAGCAAGTCATTGATAAACAATCGTTGTGAAAGAACCGATTAAAGGGTCATCTTTCGGGATTTCTTTTTTCTTTTCTTTTCTTTAAATCTTTGTTAAAAATCTTTCGATCTTTATTGTTCTCATTTTAAATAAAGCTTTCAACAAAACATTAAATTCTATTTTAAATAGTGCCGCATTCTCAAACTCACAAATTACGGAAACAGCTTTTCTGAAGGTTGTTAAAAAATATAGATTCTGTTCAGCAAATGTGTGTAACGGATTTTAATATATCGTGTGTGGAAAAATTAAAAGTAAAAATCTCCAAATAAATCTTTACAGTATTCTAAAAGAAAATGCAATAGTAAGATATCGCTGTTAATTTTCACGCACGTTTCAAAGAAAAAAAATGAAAGATTTTTTTTTTCTGTTGTCGTGTTATTTTTCTCACTGTAAAAATCGTA
Source organism: Argiope bruennichi (assembly GCF_947563725.1). Classification (NCBI taxonomy): domain Eukaryota; kingdom Metazoa; phylum Arthropoda; class Arachnida; order Araneae; family Araneidae; genus Argiope; species Argiope bruennichi. The sequence goes on from NC_079159.1 coordinate 119,832,411, forward strand.
ATGAATAAAAAATAGCTACCAGGTTTCTTAAAAGAGTAGATGAAATATGTACAGTTATAAATTTTTGCGAGAGAAGTTCACAACTTTTAATGAAACTTTTGTTGAGTTTTTTTTTTTTTTTAACACTTTTAATTATATTCTCTTCTTTCATTTTGGTGATGGTTCAACACCGTGATCGATTTTTCACTCTCTTTCTGATGGTCTCCAATTTTGAAATTATGGACATTTGTTTCTCTTGTACGATAATATCTTATTTCAATATTTCAAAACTAACATCAAATTAACGTTATTTCTAGAGTGACAGGTGAAATACTTTAAGATTAGAGTGGCACTGATGATGAAGACTGAAGTACATCTCCGCCATCTGATAACAAATGAATAAGGACGAGGTCCGCTCAAAAATGCATCTTATGTAGCTTTCCGTTCGTGAAGTTAATTAACTATGTATATATATTAAATAACTAGCATATATATTAACTAACTAAAATAATCGGGAATTTTATTGCAAAAATTAAAAAAAAAATTGATAAAAAAAGGGGAAGAAATGATAAAACATAACGTTTCGATTTGGTTTCAGAAATAAATATCTTAATGATTTGCAGTACTAAAAACATGATTCTGAAGTCAACATGAAAAAAAAAACCACTTTTTTAAAAAAAATTTACTAAGGAAAGTACTTTTTATTTTGCATCTAATTTTTTTCGGTAGTACAAAATACAATGAATTTTCAAATTGTAGAATAATTAATTTGTAATAATCATTCAACAAAATCATAAAAATATTAAAAATGTATCCATAAAAATTAGAGAAAACTATTGAAAGTTATTAAAAAATTTTAAAAACAAAACTCATACCAATATTAACATTTTAGCATCGTTGCCACACACACATGAAGAGAAGGGGAATAGATTCCACTTAAATCCTTTTCCCACGTTATATGTCATCAAAATTGAAATATTTAAAATATGGACATGTCAAAAATATACAGACAATTTGTAAAACTCAGAAAATAAAAAAATTTTTGTTAAGTTTGTTTCCTGTACTCATACTTATACTCAGGGATGGAACCTCACATAAAGGAGAGCAATTTCTTAGTTATTGCCGTCTATAATATTACCTGAAAATTGAAATTTTCAACACTAAGATGAGTAAAAGTTTGAAACCAGAAGCAAATAACTTGATAGCAACGGGATCATATTAAGCGTTTCCTGATAAAAGTTTTATAAAAAAATAAATATTACTTTTGACATTAAGAACAAATTGCAGGAAATTAAAATTTTAAGAACACAATTTTATCGTTATGCTAAAGATTTGAATTTATTTATTAAAACATTTTCCTCTTTTTAGCCCTTTAGTTTATAATCCCTTATGATAAAATATTTCGAAATTAACTTTTCTCAATTAGTATCTGGTGGCTCCTGGAGTAAGGAATTAAATAAATTAAATTTATCGATTATCTGATAGTTAGGTCCTGAAAATATTAAAACAGTATCGTACTGTATGTAATATTGTCATCGAAAATACGTAAGTGCACAAAATTTCAAAATAAAGCAAAAAATGAGTATAACACTGATCGAGTACTTACAAATCTAAGCATCATCTAAATAATATTGAATATTGATAAACCCATAACTTGTCAAGGTAAATAAAGGCCTATAAAAAGAGGTTGTGAAATATAAGAAGAAAAAAAGCTGTTTCTTCTTGATTCGTTTTCTCGCAATAATCATCAATTAGACAAGTTTTTCGAGACTTATCCTCTAAGTCCATCATCGTAATGAAGAATGTCAAATGCATTGTGTATCGAAAGATATGCTTTTCATCAAAAGTGCCTGAGAAGCATACAGAAGACCGATTATTATGAGTAGGAAAACTAGAAGCAAGCAGCAGTGGGAAAAATAGATCTTAGCTAAATTCTGGAGTCACAAAAAAAAATGTGTTTTTCTATGGTTCCTGCTTTTGGAAAGTTATTGGTATGATTTGCTTCTGAAATCTTCCTGCTTCTTTAGACAACAGTGAAGGAAAAGCTTGTTAATGGCATAGGAATCCTTCTCATTCAGTGGCATCAGAGACGTAGCGACAGGGGCTGCCAGATGTGTAGCAAGTTATCACAAAGTTTGCTCTCGAATTTGCATCCTGAATTCCTCGTTTTTAAAAGAAACTAACCTATTAATATAGAACTTGCATACAAACAAATACAGAGCAAAAAAGGAATGTCATACCCCGTGTGCCACCTACTATTGCAAAGTCACTGGATAGTACAATAAACATTGTTTTTCTATGCAATATATGAAACTCAGTAAATTATCAAAATGTGCGGAACTCAGCAAATTATCAAAATGTCCGAAACTCAGTAAATTATCAAAACCTTTTTCAGGCTATCATGAAGGAATTCAATGACCATAAAATAGTTGCACTGTTGTTACCCACTGTCAGTGTTCATAACTTCAAAAAGAATATTTGAGAAATAGTTTTAAACATAACATATGTCACTTTATGTCCGATTGTCATCTGTTTATTCGAAAAAGAACTATACTAAACAACACTGGTTAAAAATATTCCTTATTTTTTTACAAAAATTAATAGAAAATATGCCTGTTTTTCTAGACGATACAAACTAATACAAAACTCACTAATACAAAACTCAGTAAATTTTCAGGCACTTTCTCAGGCTACCATGGTGGGGTTCAATGACCAAAAATATCTGCCATTTTGTTCTTCACCCTCAGTGTTCATAACTTCCAAAAGAATATTTGGAAAGTACTTTCATACATAGCATATGCCTCTTTATACTGATTTTCAACTGTTTATTAGATAAAAAATAGTACCATACTGAACAATGATAAATAAAAACTATTCCCCAATTTTTGCAAAAATAAGTGAACAGTATGCCTAGCTCAATTTATCACCTACTGGGAAAAAAAGAGTAGATAAAAAATATATTTAAAGAACGCACTTTTATTAATGTGCTAAAAATTAAATAGTTTTTAGTTTAATTATTTCTACTATTTGGTTTTGTTTTCTAATTTCTTATGATAAATATGATGGAATTTTACTTTCTTTATTATTATTCAAACAGGCTATTAGGTTATATCATGGATATAGAATCTAAAACTAATTTAATCAATCGATTTGCTGATAGGAAAACTCTGTAAACATTCAAATAATATATTTTCCGAAATTATAAAAGTGAAAAATTTGAAAACTCTAGCACCTAAAGAAGTGAATTAAAAATCGTTTAGAAAGATTTTGTATTTATAAACGTGAAATAAGTCGAGTTAAATAAAAATTTGAAAAAAAAAATTATGTTAATTTGGGTACGTAAGGATTTTGTCTATATTTTTAAGATAGCGCATTTTCTATCTTTTTGTTTTATTATGAATTACTATTATGCATAGATCGAAATGTTTTCGAAGTACTGCATTTATGATAAAAAAATTATAATATAAAGTAGTATATTATAGCTTATAATATACTACTAATAAAGTAGTATATTAATAGCTTTGTCTATAATAAAATAAACCAGTGGCCTAGTGGCGCTGGCCCTAGTTTAAAATATATTCTTGGTCTGAGTCATTATCGGATGTTCAAATACCATTTTCTGTTTTAGAATCAAGCAACTTAGACGGGATTTATTTTATTGTTTAAATTTACTATTTATTAGTATGCATAATAAACTTAAGTATGAATAAAAATTAGTTATTAGATTTTAAATTTCACATTGTATTTGCAATATTTTGTGATGAATTGTAGCAAACGTCAATGAGCTGAGGTCTACAATTTTTATAATTTTACATTTGTATTGTTTCATTGAAGGTTGTTGCTAATATTTCTTTCTGGCATTATTCTTATTTTGCATTTGGGATTGTATTTTTTTCTGGTAGTGTATAAGATTTTTTTAAAATCCAATATTAGTTATTTGTTTTGATTTGAGAACATCTTTTCAAAGTTACATTAAATTCATACCTAAAGTATACGACAAACAATAATATATTTTATTTCCTAAGCATTCTGCGAATGTTCATGAGATTTTCTACTACAACTCTCATTAGTTAATCTTTGACAATTAAATCTGAGATATTGTTAAGAGGATAACAATCCGTCTAGACAAGCACATCTTCTACTATTTAAGAAAGACATCTTACAATAGAGCCTAGAAGAGGCCATTTCCTTCTTTTTGGCATTTCGCCTAAAAGCAGTATCGAAGAAATAGGCCTGGTGTCCGCGATTTTCTACTACGAGTCCACCAGGGATCGTGCCCTCTGCCAGCGAGCCAATAATCAGGCCGGAGGGCCAACACTGACACAACAAATCAATCTTCGGGGAGAGGTTACATCGCGGAGGCGAGACTTAATGAGGATCACCGTGCATTCAATTTCTACTCCTTTACTTTTTATTGATTTTTTTATTCTTCAGTTTGTTTCTCTCTGGTCTAATGGGAAATCCGCTTCTACGAAAACGAGACGAACACAGCTTGGGTTCCGGAGAAGGGGGAAAAAAAAAACCCTGTCTTTTCCACGCGACGCTCCGGAATTTCTCGGGAAAAAAATTCACGTCACGCAAACTTAATTGTCTACGGAAATGAATCAGACGCGATGTCCCCAAACTTTCCAACCCGACACTCACCGAGCGGTTCGAGCATGCGCCCGGGTTTACACACAACCGTGATAGGGTACAAGGCTTATTCATATGAAAATCTTCAAAAAATGTAAATAACACTCTTTTATAAGCGTACTTAAAAGTAGATCTAGATAAATCAAAAGCATAGACATCAAAGTCAAATTGTAGGAATATATGGCGCTGATACCAACACTGCAAGTAAATCAGAATCGCAATTACAGTGCTATTTAATTTTGATACTAACACTGCGAGTAGATCAGAATCGCACTTACTAAGTTATTTAATTTTTTTATGAATATTTATGAATCTCTTTATCTCTGACTTATTTTCAGATTCTCAGTCTTTAACAATATTATTTTTGATATCCATAATAGAAAATATCCACTTAGAAGATGTGATGAATGTTTAGACGGAACATCTGGACTCTATAGTCCTACATCTCCGATACCTTATGGTTAATTTTATTTATACTTAATTTTTAAAAAAATGCTTTAATTCTGGATATTGTTGGTAGCTTTCTTTTCTTTTTATCTGTATTTTCCGCTTATGATACCCATAATAGAAATTTTCTACTCTTTAGCTGCTCACTAATAACAGTGCATTTATAGAGTAGTCTAATATTTTGCATTCTTATTAATTAATATATTTATTAAAAGTTAATTTGCAATATTTATAATAATAACTTAGTTATATTCATAATTTTTATTCTACTATTCGCCTTTCGCGATCAGCTGGCTTTCTAGCAGCAATACTTTCTAAAATGTTTAATTGGAGATTTATAAGTAATGCTTCAAATGTTTTCTAACAGTTTCAATTAAATATTTATAAGCAAGGCTTTAAAGGCTTTCTGAAATTTTCAATTACATATTTATGTACCTTGCTCTCTTAATAGCTTCTACAGCAAAATATTTTTAAGCTACAAATTTCGATTGTCATATAACTCATACTATTAATGAAGCCTTACGATATTTCTTTCAATGTATTATATATTTCTTTTTAATTCACTGCCGGCTGCTTTAAGATTTAAATTTAAATTTGAAATGGAAGAGATAAAGCTGCAATAAATGCAAAAAGCTTTTTTGCTGAAGCCAACCACATTTTTTGTAAAATGACAACAGAAAATCGAATTCTGCTGCATTTGCAATCTTATGTGTACCAAAGAATTTTTTTTGTATTTTATGCAATATTTCCAAGAACTGTTCAACAAAAATTTCTCTGATTCTTCACAGAATTCAGTTTTACCTTCAAAAAGATTTAAATGCGGTAAATAATATTTTGCTTTATTTCAATCAATAAATGCACTTCTGAAAACAATTAAGAAGTCAAAATTTTATGCAATCCATCGATCCTATAAATTATAATTAGAAAAATTATCTCGACAATCTAACGTTTTTTCAATTTTCTGCGATTAAGCTTGACCGAGTTGTAAAACTTTGAATATCATTATTTTAGGACAGTCAACCATTTCATTACTTTAAATAATCGGTATCAGCGAAAGTCAAACACAGATGGGTTATTTTCTTCAAGACGGTTGATAGAGAGGTTTAAAATTGCGCATATTTATAGAAATGGAATAGAGGCACTCAAATTTTTATAACTTAATCAGTTTTAAATGCAAAAGCGTGGAACTTCTTTTAATTTAAAATATTAGTGTTTTAAGGATATTTTATTAAAATGACACAGAACCGAGGATCAGTATAAAAATTTACAATCCGTTATTCATCAGAATATTTATTGATTTAAACAGCAAAAAATATGATTATTTATTTCATTTAGAATATTTTTATTCGATATATGTTCCTTTTAATAAAGATTAGCGGTGATTAGGGAGAATATCATGTAGATATTAACTATATTTGCTTTAAATAAATATAAATTATTGAATTAATAATATAGCTTTTTGAAAACGTCACAAAAAACTTTTTCACTCATTTATTTTTGTAAAAAAATAAATAAATGTTTCCTCCATTCACACAAACGTTTGTTGAACATTACACTCAAGGTTTAGTTTTTGCAAAGAGTTTAACTTAATCTTTCATTTTGAGATTTTGTTAACATGATGGCAACGAGTTGATAAAAGTTCATTTTTCTCACGCACTCATTCATAATGTGCTTGTGTAGTTTAAATTTTATTTTCACTTTGTGCGAAATAAATTGCTCGAAAACGTAATTAAAATATTTTTTAAAAAATCATTTAAAATAGAAACTTAATTTATAGGTTATGATATTAGTATTATTTTTTAATTTTAATTGATTAGTTTTGCGTTGTACTTACTATTTTCGGAAATTAACAAGGAAAAACGCCAACATTTCGCTTAATTTTTAATTAGTTAAAATTTTAACTCAAAATTTTAAAAAATCATTTAGAGGTTCCAATTTGCGACCTCCAAGATATGCCTACGCAATGACATTAGAGTTTTCTTTAGGTCTTAATTGGGTTAATAAACGCGAATAACGTAATTGATTTCTTGTCAAGATGTCTAAACCCCCATTGTATGTCAACTCTACCCCCATTTTCATTTCTGCAAGAATGCGCAAAAGATTTCAAAATTAAATTGGAATATATTATGCGAGAGAGATTTCATTTACTTCTTATGAATTATCAAGGAAAACGAACTCCATAGTTTAGTTTTAGGCAGAAGTTAATTATAATATTCCCTAATCCGTAACTTTCTATTAAACATTCATTTCCAATAAGAATTTTATTGCTTCATTTTGAGAGTTGAAGGGTTTTAACCATGAGAAACTGGAATTGATAGTAGACATAGAAAACTAATATGGACAACAGTTTTCTTTTTAGTTTATAAACAAAGGGGGAAACATAAAGATTCGAAACTGTTATATGCTTATTAAATTACCATCCTTTATGAGGCGAAAATAGTAATAAGTACTTATGAAATACGGTTGGATCATTTGATCTTCCGACTAAAAATAAATATACGATTAAGTTGCAAAATGTTTCAAAAAAGTTCAAACGCATTCTTCAATAGAATATCAGTATTCTAGCATTCCACTTTTGCATGATGTGTAATTGCATTTATGTTGCTAGTAAAGAAGAAACTCTGGGAATTGCTAAATGCTTATTATTTTTTACTAACAAATAAAAATTAGAAATAGTTGGAAAAATGATGCATACACTGCGCTCTTTATTACAAACATTGATTTAACTTAATCTTTTCAAGTGAAAGATTAGAGCCTTGTTTTCCTGCTCATCATTTAGGCTTTACATTTTATAGGAATTTACACATTCGGTCAAAATATTATTTACACAGTCATAATCAATTTAAAAAACAAAATGAATTTAAATTTCAAATCTGAAAATGCGGATTTCAAAAAACAACAAATCTGCGTTTGAATAGCAAAATAACTTGTACAAGCTTTCGAATATTGCAATTGCTTGTGATTAATATAAAATTAATGAAAATTAAAAATAGCCCAGATTTAATCATAAAATATCTCATGAAGCATATATTTTGTTACTTTCATGCTATCTGTTGTACGTACTGCAAATGATGACATGTTTCCCAAATGAAAAACAAAGGAAGTAGGATTTGAAGCTACATTGTAAAACTGAAAATGCCAAGAAGGTACACATGGCCCCCAGATACATACACGCAACGCAAGTAACTATTCACTGCTGTCGAAGCAAGTTAGTTTTAATGGGTTTGTAGTTTGTAGCTTATATGCCAGTTAACAGCTACGCTGCACGAGCAATTGCTTTTGTATCGTGGTCATGTTACTGGACTGAGAACCACAAGGTCCCAGGGTCTATCCTCGCTCATCACAATTCGAAGCATTGGTGACCTCGGACGATGAAACTTCAGCCTTTGTACAGATGTTGTGGCGCCATCTACCCTCAGCAACCAAGTCGTCAGATTCACTTGATGCAGCAAACCAAAGTCGTCAGACTCACTTGACGCAGCAACAGCATCAGCAACCACTCACCCACAAACACTCGCCATAACGCTTGGCGCTATTCAAATGGGTACAGGCACATTAGAATCAACAGCTAATACATCACCACTCAACAGCCATATCGTTCGTTTCACCTCCGACTCACTGGAGGGAGAGTCTGTAGTGAATAGCTTATAAGCCTTATAGCTATTAGCTTATAAGCTTATAGCTTATAATATATATAACAGCTACGCTACTCGAGCAATTGCTTTTGTATCGTAGTCATGTTACTGGGCTGCGAATCACAAGGTCCTAGGTTCTATCCTTGCTCATACCAATCCACCAGAGGTTCAAGGGCAAATTTACCGAAATCTGGTCATTCTGGAGCATTCTTGACCATGATATGAACTCGTAACGACATGGATTAATATTAGTAAAAAAAAAAAAAAAAGTCTTCATGTCTATTCTTGCTAATTACCACAGCACTTATCGGTCTGAAATCGTTTCATCCGAAATTGTTTATTGAAGGATGAATCAGACAGCCAATTCCAATTCTGTTCTTCATATATAGCCGCATTTCTGAAAATCTAGACCTATTTGATAATACAAAGGCTGTTTAAGGTTGCCAGGGATCATTTGAAAAATGTATTGTTCATATCGTCTAACTGCCCGTTTTCATAACATTTTTTTCCGGTAATATATTTGCGGTGAAAGCTTATAAGCTAGTTAACAGCTACGCTACAGCAGCAATTGCTTTTGTATTGTGGTCATGTTACTCGGCTGCAAACCACAAGGACCCAGGTTCTATCCTCGCTCATAACATCCGCTACATATTCAATAGATTCCAAATTTAAATTGTCGAAGCAAATTTCACTTTCTTCTAGCCAGTATGAAGTGATTGCACTAAACTAGCCACATTATTAGTATTACCTTCAGTGCAGATATTGAAAATATCTATTTATATTAACGATCATCTAGCTGTGGCACTGCAACAGATCTGATCAAGACTGACTTTCAATTTAGTGTTCTTTCATTAATATGCATATTTTTTCCTCACAATGCGTGAAGGTTATAATAACTGCTTTGATTAAGACCACGCTGCAGCACTAGCTGACTTGACGTTTAAAGTTCACTTGACTTCAAACCATGGGGTACATTCTCTTAGGTGAAGGGAAAAATAAAGTTTATGAGAGAAAATTCCGGAAAGGGGATAAAATTTGGGATATAAACGGCATTTATATACATTGAAGCAGAATATGTTTCCAAGTACAAACAAAATTTAACTGATACTAGCCGCCTTTAGCGACCAGTTTCTTCGCCTAGATTATTGGTTCTTTAAGCTGTTAAGTTATTAATATGGATGCATTTCTTAAAAAAAAAAAAAAAAAAAAAAACATTTCACTTTGTAATTTAAAACGACTAAAATACATGAATTCGATTTACTACCAATAATAAAGTAAATAAAAGAGGAAGTGGAAATCCTTCTACGGATTGAATGAGTGGCAAAAATACGAGCTTCAATCTTTTTACGAAGAGTTTGATTCCTGTAAAAACCTTGTTTTAGATCGTGTATTAAATTGAATTAAAAATATTATTAAAGTTAAATAAAATATTGTACGAAAATGAAATTGATATATGAAAAGGTAATTTTTTTCAGTCTTAAGATAATACAAAAAGCATTTATAAAAGATAATTGTTTTAAAAGATATGAGTATCAATTTGCATAGACAAGTCATAACGATTGCGGCTAGACTTACGGTTAATATAAGGCGCCAAATTTGAAACATTTTGGAGCGATTTCATGCCATATATAATTGTGATAATTTTTATTGAATTTTTAAAAGCCTTTTGTTAGCATGTTTGGTATATTCCGGTATATTGGTATGAGTTGCAGACTTTTAGAGAATTTTCGGATGATTGGCACACTTTTGACATGCTTGGCGAGAAACGGTACATTAATCCTAAATCTTAACACGATTACTGATCGTGTTAATCGGATTAATCGGATCTGGCTGCGGTTAAGTCTATTTTGCACTTGAATGACCTTTTTGTTAGAAGCCTATTTCTTGATTCCTTTTACATCTTCTTTCCTCTGACTGAATGTTTCCTTTGGTGACAATGGCGAACCATCTTCAGAAACATTTCTAATAATATTTCGCAACTCCATTATTTAGCTAAGTGAAGCGTTCAATTCAGTACAGCTCTAAAAATGTTCAATGAATGAAGCAGTCTGAAATTATCTGTGATTTTGTTTAGATTTGACTGTTGCCACTCGACAATTAGTAATAAGCTCGATTTATGCTCCACATACGTATATATATATATACATTATATATATATATATATATATATATATATATATATATATATATACATTATATATATATATATATATATATATATATATATATATATATATATATATATATATATATATATATATATATATATATATATATATACATTATATATATATATATATATATATATATATATATATATATATATATATATATATATATATATATATATATATATATATATATATATATATATATATATATATATATATATATACATTATATATATATATATATATATATATATATATATATATATACATAGAGGCAACCTGCTTATTGTAACACAAAAAATCTCGAATATTTCTATGAATAAGCAAGATTTAACATGCAGTATTTAATGCTGAAATATTTACGTTATTCAGGGGACTGTGGTGCTACATAAAGGGACTTATCTTTGCTTTTACTTTATTTTTCTTTAAATTGGCGCCTAATCATTACTGATACAAATACGGAGTCTTAGCATTAAAAGACACATTTTCAAGAAAAGTAAATACAGCCATTTAAAGCTGTCTGTAGATATTTGCAAACTTCACTTTTCCCTATTCATTCCTTCACGTATATTTTTAAAGTGAGTGAATTTGAGTAGAAATGCTCTTCTTTCACTAAGAGTCCATTAATCCTTCCTGAATCTCTCGGAAGAGCGATGTTTTCTTTCCGGAGCTCTTCATCAAAATCGGATTAAGTTCCGAAAAGCAACAAAAAGGATTTCGACGCTTAAATACGACTAAAATATTGAAACCTTCCACCGTAAGATGAAGTGCTTCGGAAACTGAAGGCGGCCTCTCATGAAAAGTGGTTCAGTCGCTTTCGCTCGCCCGAACTAGAATTCAGCCATCAGGAATAACTCTTTACTATAAAAAAAGTAGGGAACATTTCAGAGGAAAGATGTTTGTCAAAGGATTACACATTTCAATCCACTGATTTTACACTATTTTTCTTTCTATCTATTTTTGAAAGCGTAATATAATATAAATGGAAAGAGTTAGAAAATATCAAAGAAATTAAAGTATTTCTAAAAGAAGGACCTATTCAAAGAAAATTATTATGTCGAAAATTATTCAATGCAATTTAATTAAAATTATCTTATCTAACCTTTGGAAGTTCTTGCCATATATTATTTTTATAGATTAGCCATGGATTATTATTATAGATTAGCCATAGATTATTATTATAGATTAGCCATAGATTATTTCTATCTCACAAATACAATTGAAAACCTTTTTTATGCAACAAATGCTCACTTTTATTATTATTTTTTATCTCTAATATTTTATAAATGAAAAACATATCGTCCCAGTGATTGTCGTCTTCGAGCAAGCCGAGTGCAAGGCATACATCTTTATATGTTGGATACTGTTGTCCATTCACTTTTCGTATATCTTGGAATGACAATGGGCCGGTGACTTTAACCAACAACAGTCGCAGCTAGAAGCACTCAATCTGCCTTGGATTGACTGTATATACTCGGACCAAAGGGTTTGATTTGAATAGGTGTGCCTTGCTTGCAGGGCATTCATTTTTTTTTTTTTGTTTGTTTGATTCTATGTGAAATAGCGTGGTACTTCGGAATAGAGTAGTGTTCGTGCAAAGGACCGAAACTATCCGCACGATTACACAATTCGAAAAATTCGGTGAGCGTAGTTTTTGGTGAATTTATGGCACGCTCAATTGCTGTCTCTGGTGAAAAGTACGCGCTGTCCGTTTTCAAGATGGACAGCTAAATGTATAACTTCTGGGTCCCGTTCTTGAATTGGGAAACCAAAGATACGCCAGGCAGCTGCATTGGAGCTGATGTACCGGCAATTTAGGAACACCCTAATTACCTAGCATTATGAAATATACTTTACGACCTATTCTCATACCTACCAAATACACATAAAAAATTTCATAAAAATCGGTCGAGCCGTTTCGGAGGAATACGAACACAAACACCGTGACACGAGATTTTTATATATTATTATATTGAATGTTTTAAAAATTTCTGTACATAAAAAATAGCAAGAATACAAATATTATACTCATTTTAAAATAAATTTTTAAATGTTTATTGTAATTCCTGAAAAAATAAAAAATAAACTTTGTATGATATGAATATAAACACTTTTAAAACAAAAAGCATTGGCATGGAATGTAGGCTTGATATAATGTATTTAATTGCTTGATTAAAAGTTATTTAAATGTATTTTGTTGCTTATTGACAAATGATTGGATTAATGTGAAAATCAAAAGTCAAATTTGAAAATTTTTTAGTTTTTGAAACAAAATTATTAGTGATGACTGCATTTCATTTTTAATCCAGTCCCGCGATACAATATTCAGATGCCCACTTGCCTTGATTCCTTAGTTTTGTGCTCACCCTCCCTCCTTTCCCTAATAATAACGCGTGCACCACCCTACTTATGTCACCATCTATGAAAGAAAACTATTCTTATTCCATATTCTGTTCACTAGGACAGAATATGATAAGCGTTGCCTCGTCTATTTTGAACTCATTATTTTCTTTTAAACGAAATTAAATCGGTTTACATGACAAATATAGATGCGCTTGTCATCTACCTGGTATATTGCACTGCGATGTCAGTTTATTTTTCTCCTGATGGAAGCGCAATGGAATATTGAATAGAATGGACACATCACCATGAATTGACTCAGAATTTTGTACATGTTATTTTCTCGTATACTAAGTTAGAAAAAATATTGCAATCGTCAAAAAATTCAAACTCTAGATTTTAATTCCTGCTACCTTTAAAGTTTTAGTATCTCGCATATAAAAACATGTGTTTTAAATTTAAGTATCATCTTAAAAAATGGTTAAAAGAATTACAAAACAGTTTTAGCGCGTTCTAAGGACTGAAATGTAAAATTTTCTATGGTCATTGATATACAAATCAGTTACCGGCTGCAGAAAAAAAAAAAAAAAAACTGGATCACTTTGATTTACAGGTGAATTTGAAAAAAAAAAATGTTTTCCTAAAAACAGCAAAATGGTCTTGATTATAGTATCTGATTTATGATATTTGACTTTAATTTGAATTCTTTTAAGTATAAAGCTCTTGTAAAGCAAATAAAAAATGGCTCTTGTAAAGCAAATGTAAAAAGGCTCTTATATAAATTGAACCCTGCTTATTTACAAGCTCTTGTAAAGCAAAATTGGATTATCTGGAAATCCAATAAGATATAAGATCCAAATCCAATAATTTCAAAGCTACTTTACTCTCAGGCAGTTATATGTTCAAACTCTAATCACTGTACAAGGGGTTCCACAAAAAGTTTACACGATTTTAATAAACAACGAAACAGCGAACAAAAAAAAAAGCAATAACTTTTAAATCGCAAAGAAACTACAGATGATTTTTCTTCACAATATTACTAACGATGTAAAAAATGTTTAACATCTTCCATCTGCAGCAAACACATCCTCTTTAACATCATGGAATAGATAGACAACCATGTCGTATGATTTCCACAGTAATACATTCGCAGGCAGTCACAGAGATGTTCAAAATATTATTAATAATATTCTAATGTTCAAGATGTTCAAAACATCTTCCTTCGACAGCAATATATCTTTTTTAATACCATGGAACAAGCCAATAACCATGCGATGTATGTCCCATAATAATGGATTCACAATCGCCATTCAATGTCACCTAGCGTACAGTCGCGGGGGAAAAAAGAGGAGCCATGCCACCCGGATTTATTTGGCAATCGTTTATCCTGTGTAAAAATTAAAAGTACCATTTTAAAGGTACTAATGAATACTAAAAGATGCCGTGCCTAAAATTTTTTCTCGGCAACGGATGTGAAAGAACGCAAGCAATGTTAATAATATAACTATGTTTAAAAAATAAATAAAAACTTTGTTTAAAAATTATATGTTTATAATTTTGAAAAGTTAGAAAGAAATTCGAAGCAAGCGAACAGCATTTAAGCTAAAATTCTCCATACTTTTCTTTAATTCACGAAAATTTCTCAAATTTTTTTCTTCAGAATTTAAAAGCATATGATACATTTTTCCGCAATTATTGTCTTTGCAATACCATCTACATATACCAAGTCAATATATGGTACATGTATTTTCAAGAAATTTAATAAAAACCGTGTTTTAAAGTCTCACAATGCAGACACCGGTCGGAAACTTTTAACAATTATTCCTTTCTATATAGTGCGTCCTTAAGTGGAATTTCAAAAATGTCTCTCGAACTGAAAATAAAATTTTTAAAAACATGTTTTTTTACCGAATTTTCAATTATTTTAGATTTATTCCTTATTAAGTTCGCTATCATTATATTTTATACCTCTTTTTATCAGATTTTATAATCTACATACAGTTTTAGTTAACATTTTGCCTCTAAGCTTTGCAGCCTTTTATTTCAACTTGAAAAGACGGTGTAATCCTTATCCAGTAACATCTCCGAATTCGAACTGAAAGGCCAGTTTGGGGTTCATAGTTTAACAATTTAAGCTAAGAAAATTATATTTTCCAGGAAAAAAATATATTTCTCCTGAACTATTTCAATTACAAAATTTAATTCCTAATTTTTATAAAACCTTATCGAATATTTTTAAATATTAGCGCTATTAATAAATTTTATAAAGTTAATATTTAATAATATTAACATTATTATAATTTATTGATTATTAATTATTTATATTAATCTATTGATTACCACATTGTGAAATACCGTTTGATAATTTTAAATTTTAAACTTATTATAAGGGCTAGAATCAAATTTGGAGAAGTTCTTTTTGTTCAAGTCTTTTGTGTTTATAGTACCAAAAATGAATCTTCACAAATTTAAATGTATTCAGTAGAATCTTTCTAAAAGAAAAAAAAATTCATCTGTTATTATACTAAGTTACAGGACGTACTTTCATTTTTGAATTAAATTTAAATGATAAATTTAAATTTAAAAAAATTAGTAAAGTCACTCAATAACATTATCTAAATTATTTTTTTTTAATTTAGGTTTGTGAATACATCCTCAAAAAGTGTTTTTATGTCGGATTAGAATGCTAATCACGTAAATTAAAATTTAAGATTATATTAGAATCAAGGCAGTTATATATAAGACGGATGAAACCAATTTCTAAAATACAAATTTTAATTAATTAACGCCAATAAAGATTTTTTTTCTTTTCTTTTTTAAATATTGTGTAATATCCGAAAGAACTGACTGCAATAACTGACTATCCCAAACAAATGGCTGCATTTAATAGAAAGAATTAATGATACAAGATTCTGCACATAGAAAGAATTAGTGATTGATAAAATTACGATAAAAATACATTCAAAATTATTTTTACAGCATTGTGCAAATAGATGAAAGTATAATAAGCAGGAAATGTTAGTATACTGGAAAAAATTCTTTATCTGAATAAATTTACTGAAAATATGATAATAAAATAAATGTGAGATGAATTAAAATATTAAAATTCAAAATTTTATTTCTTTTATCCATATTATTTCTCCTGTTTAATATTGAAGTTTTTATTGGAAACGCTTTGACTTTTCAAAGAAAATTTTAAGACTTTATTTTAATAGCAACTAATTTAAATAAAACTTATTCCAGCTACAGAGCAATTTCAAACTTCTTCAAAAAAATTTTTGTCCAAAACTGATGCTATATAAAAAAATCTATATATATAAAACAATAACATACGTGGTACAGAAATCTCTCTTATTATTTGTTGTCAATTGGCAACAATCAAAGCGCCATGCAAACATTCCAGACTGCTTCATTGAACGTTTTAAGCTGCACTTAATTTAATCCTTCGCTTAGCTAATTAATGGAACTGCAAAATGTAATATGAAATTTTCTGGTGGGGCTTCGTTAGGGATTATATGCCAAAAAGAGAATTCAATCCAGTTCCATTCAGTCAGAGGATAGAAAATATAAAAGAAATTAAGAAATAGAAAGTTTAATCGAGCGCAAAAATAGGCCAAGCCGTCGCAGTTAGAGTAATTGCTGTAACCTGCCTATAAAAATTGAGGCTTATATCTTTTGAAACAATTATTTCTCGGGACTCAAAACATTATTTTTAATGATATTAATTTGAATTCCTTATAATTTTCCTCCTTAAATGTAATAATATTTTTTAATTTAATTTAACACAGTCTTTTTTTTAAATGTTATGATTGAATTCAAATTCATCCGCCAAAAGATTCAGCCGTGATTGCCGATTAATAACTCATAATAGGATTTTCACTTCTGCTTATATTTCATATATATACATTTTTGAGTTTACAATAAACTGATTCAATTGAATTCGTGTTTTTCGGTCACATCAAATTACATGTCATGTTAATCATTATTTAACAGTCTAAAAAGTCATTAATCTAGGCAAACAAGCTGGTCGCCAAAGGCGGCTAGTATTATTATATAATGAAGAACAAGTTTAATAAAATTCTTGGCCTAAGACTGAACGTAAGGATAAAATAAAAATATTAGTTATTGCCAGAATTTTAACTTGGTTGATAGAATCGAATTCTAAACCTTAAAGTTCATAAATGATGACAGAAAAAAAAATTAAAGGAGGAAGAAAACAAAAAAAAAGCTTTGAAGGTTGGAAAAATAGTTTTAATTATGAAAAATATTATGTTTCACATTAATCACTTATAAAATTTTCTAAGATCTATTGAGTAAATTAAAAACTATTCTCTTTCGATCACTGATGACATAATTTAAGTAATATAAACTATTTAGAAATTAACACTTTCAGTTTTTACTTGAATCAAAATTATATTAGAACTTTTGGTAATTTTCTTAGCATTTTCTCAAGAGGAAATTTCATGGACCAATGAAGAAAAAAATTAGAATTACTGGCGAAATTGAGTTAAACGTTCAACTGTCTCTATAAATAAAATCTTTTAAATAAATTCTAGAAAAAGAAAAGTGCTTTAAGAATCTAAGTAAAATAGTGTCGATGACATTTTTGTTTACTGACGTTAAAATCATTAACTAGCATTTCTCATTGTAATACCTTCCACGATTGGTGTCCGAGGCGATATTAATCTCTGCAACGTATTGTGCAGTCTTCTAATATTTCTTACAGAATTAACGTTTTGATAATTTATATAATTTGTATCGAATGGTTATTGGTTATTTCAGTAAATTTCGAATTAAAATTTTGTAATAGAAAATTTATTCTTTTTTTCATATTGTGGTGCATCAAGCGGCGCATAATGCAATTCCAAAAATTATTACAACTTTATGACAATAAAAATGATATTTGCTGAAAATTATATACGTATGATATAAAAAATTATTTAAAAATTCTTCGGCTAATCTTTTTCAGTTAGCATGCATTTCTTCATTAAGATTATGAATTGCTTTTCATTAGTACCGTTATATGATTAAGTAACTTGATATGTGTCAACTCTAGAGCATTAGTGAATATTAGAAAACAATATTATGATATCTGCTCATGAATATAAATATATATGTAAGTAAAAAGTCGATTTCTGCGGATACTAGTAATGCCTTCTCCTGAAGCAGAATCAACACTCTTTTTTTTAGAATAACAAATATAGTTTTACCAATTGCGCATAATTAACAAGTATTTTTTTCCTTAGATAAATTAATTCAATTAAATGTAAAAAAATATTTTAAAAAATGTCGACTTAAAAAACAAAAAGTTTTTTTTAATGCATAATATTTATTTAAACGTCGCTGACGCTCTGAATAAAATATTAAATTCAGTCATCAAATTTTATAGATTCAGAAAAAATCTGGGTGGTGGTCGTTTCTCTCTCCCCTCACCCCCTCCCACCGCTCTACCCTTGAAGCTTTATTAAATTTTAAAAAATTGATTTAAGAAAAACTTAATCTCATGTCACTCTAGATTCCTCATATATCATGTAATCCACAAAATAGACGTAAGATGGCGCCATGAACAACACCACAAAGAAAATAGGAATTGCTTAAAAAAATAAGACAAATTCATAATTTCAGTAGCATAACTAGTGGAAAATAGTAAGGCACAGATGCCTCGATCACTGCGGAGATGAAACATTAATGTAATTATGCCTCTTACTGAAATACAATACGCGAATACCCCAGCATATATATGCATCCACACTTCTATTAATCGAAGTATATCTTACCAGAAACACGTACTGAAGAAATTATATTGCAATGTCTTGATCAAGACCGATCAAATAAGAAAATATAGTAGTAAAATAATTCTCTTATTTACAGCTTTATATATTTACAAAAAACAGCTTGTTCTTATCTAGGTTAATATTATTTACAAAAATAAAATTACCTATAATATTCAAACAACAGTTGAAAGTTGAATCATGAAATAGTTCCTCAATCAAATCGGAGAATAAGTGACAAAAAAAAAAAAAAACCGCTAACAGCCTGTTAGCTCTAAACAGCTACTCCATGGCCTTTCCAGAAATCCACCGATCTTTATTGCGTGGACCCTAACACAGAAACCCAAATCACACGGAGCTTCTCAAAAAATCAGGAACAACTTCTCCGCCCTCTGAATTCTAAATAGAAACCTTTGTCTCATCTTTTCTAGGGAAAAAATACCTCATTTTATTTCCATCAGATATCCGCCTCTAGTTTCTCATTGGTGAACTTGAGTTCCCTGTCACCAACAGCATTTCAATAACGCTTCCTCAATGGTCTCAACTTGAACGAGGGAATGTCTGTTAAGGATCCATCTTTGTAGAATGTCTTGGGCACATGTTCATTATAATCAATTCGCAGCTGACATTGGTGGAAGTGCACATGGGTTTGGCACTTCATGACAATGGTTGCTGGTGATTGATCGTTTCTTGATGACTTGAGGAATCTCTTCATAAGAGAAAAAAGTTTAGCATCTGGATGTTTTGACGCTCTTCTGCCTTGAAGACATGATGGATCTATTTGAAACGACAGTACACATATATATATGTTCCCACACCTGGACAGCAATACATTGACCAGACAAGACTCTCCTTGTGAAACGGATCCACATCTGGCGGTCCGTGTACACTTAACTATATGTGGGGAAACACATGACGTTACATTTGGTCTGAATGCCAATTGCCATGTAAGGAAAAAAGGAAAACGCCACAATATTCATTCCTATTATCACGTAATGCTCAATATTACTGTTACTATATTGTTTTGGCCCATGATAGCTCATTTTTTAGAAAACTTAATAACATATAAATGAAACAAAAACTCGGGAACTGTATCACCATTTCCGAATTAGCAGAAAACGAAGTTATAAAAAACCCGGTTGAGGAATTTAGGTGTTATTTTTTTAACACTGTAATTGATACTGTTATTCTGTAAATAGAAGATAGATTTAAAAGTATACCAAATATTATTTCTGATTTCAAATTAATCACTGATATAAAAACTTTAGAAAAACATAAATTAGAAAAATGTTCCAAAAACTTTGTAAAGTTTTATAACAAAGATGTAGATGAAAACCTAATTCAGGAAATTTGTTTGCTACGAGATTTGATTTTGAATTAAAGAGATGCAAATAACGCAGAAGATATATTGCAATACATACTAAATAATAATTATAATGAGTTATTTCTAAATGTATTAACTGTTTTATGAGTTATTTTATGAGTTGTTTATGAGTTATTTCTAAATAAATTAACTTTTCTTTACGTTGCCATTTACTATAGAAAGTGCTGAGCTCTCTTTCAGTAAATTAAAATTAATAAAGAATTATCTTCGATCAAGCATGTGTTCAGAACGTTTAAATACACTTTTTATATTAAGCATCGATAAAGAAATTGCAAAAAATTGTAATTTTTCTGAAGTAATTAATGTATTGTCAAAAATAAAATCACGCATTAAATAAACATGCATTAATAATATATGTTTGTGTTTATATATATATATTTTTACTTCACAAAAAATTAGGGCCCCAAATGGCTTATTCAGAGGCGGCGGTAGAGTCTTGCCGACGGGGAGGCAAGACATATCCGACAGGGGGGCAATCACAGTTTCCTTAATTTGGTTAGAAAATAACTCATAATAATTATATTTTACATTTAATTAAAGGAAATTAAGTATTTTTAGCTTCTTTTTTATTGAGATACTGACCTTTCTTTCATTGATAAAAATTTACAAAGATATTTGCAAAAAAAAATGTTCTCAGTTGTTTGTTTTTTTTACTGACCTTTAAAAAATTGTCAATATTTGAATCTATATTTTTATGAGATTCTTGAGATTTACTTGCACTAAGATCTAATTTTGGAAAAAATACAATTATATTTATTCTAGATTGTAGTATATAAATAGAACCACAGGCTGAAGTAGAATGCGGTGTCATTGCAAATTAAACAAATACATCATGGAAGCTATTTAAAATGAATGTAGAAATTATATTCAAAAAGTTTTATAAAAGAAATTTTTTAGAAATTCAGCATGATAAATAAAAAGGAATATTCAGTGTTTTCGCCAAAAACCGATTTTTTCCCCCTCCTTTGTATAGTCTCCTACCTAAAATAATTTTTATAAGAATTCCAACAACGAGAGGGAATTCAGATATATTTCCAAACCGAGGCGAATAAGCGAGTGCATACAACAAAAATTTAATATAATTCAGACACGAACGATGCTGAAAAGATACAAAGATGTTTCTCAAGAAAGTTGGGGAAGATATTTTGTAAAGATATGTACAAACTTAACTATTTTATGTAAGATTGAAAAATGAACGTGTGAAAAATGAGTGGCTTAAGTATTAGGTTTCCCATGTATTATGTGTATGCTAAAAAGCTATCAGACTTAAAAAGACAAAGCGTTTTATTAAAAAACATTTAGATCTAGAATATGAACTCCTCTATTTTCATTTTTAAGCACGTGTTCTTGTGGTTAAGTACTTATTTCCCTCGAAGCTATTGCAAGCTAATATTCCTCTAAAAAATTATTTTTATCCCCTCAGTTGCATGCATTGGTTTTTCTTAACCACTTCGTATACAATGACGAGTCTGGATCGCACATCGAATTACTAAATTTTTAATCTCCAATTAAGTGAAAGTATTGAGTAATTTAAAATGCAAAAATCACTTGAAAACTCATCAGTGCCTCAAATGACTTTATATTATTTTAGGAATTAAAATAATAATAATTGTCCTTAATAAGATATACCAGTTAAGTAAATTCGTATGTCAAGGTATTAATATATCATATATGAATATTCTATGAATAAATATTTTAATCAAGACATTATCATTTTATCAAGATATATTTATCTAAAGTCTATTAAAAATTTAGAAGCACCAGAAATTATATAGATTTTACTGTAAAGAGTATTTATAAAAAAATAAAAAAAAATTTTTTTTTAAAAATACTTTTTCCGATTATATAGTTATAATACTGAATGCAGAATCTTAAGAATTTAGGTAGTAATTTATTTAACAAATTTAGTACATACTTGGATAAGCTTTTAGCGTAGCTAAAAAGCTACCATAACATACATTTATTTTTTGTCGTCATTTTCAGTCGGTAATATTTCTTTAATAATTGTAGCCAGTAAATTAGATTGCATAAAAAAGATATTTTACTGTTAAATAATTTACTATAATACAATTTACTTATTCCAGTAATTTATAATGAATTCACATAACCTGGCCACAGCAACCTAACTCTTCTTAGCATGCATAAAATACAAGAGCATTGAGAGAAAAGAGTGTTTATTAAATTTAGTTTAACCATAAACTAGATTTTAATCAGAATTCTCAGTGAAGTAAAATAAAATAAATTTACCAATTCATCACCGAAGTAATAACAATTAGATAAAAAAAATGATTCATTTTATAATCTAAAATCTCATAAAATGATTCATTGAATTCCGAATTAGGGAAAATTATCGCCCTATTCATGTTTATAATGGCACTTGCCATGGACAAGCTCGCTGACGAAGTCAGAGATTTTAAGCCAAGGGAGCGTCTCTTGTTTTAGTAGCGCTAACTAGGGCCAAAAGCATATCTTAGCTACTCACGCATCACATTCGATTGCACAACACCATTTTAGAGGGGGCACATTCACACATCTCGCAGGTAGAACAGAGGAAGAACAACGATGCCCGATCCAGGATTCGAACCCAGGACGCCCAGCTCACGGGGAAGACGCGCTACCCCTATGCCAGGACGCCGGCGCTATGTCTTGTGAAATATAAAAGTATTTTTCTCTAATAATTCCACTTGCAAATAATCGAAGTACTCGATAAAAAATAATTTTCTCATAACTTATGATAGCCGAAAGACAAATATAAATCGGCAAAAATATGACTTCTTACTCACTTGACACGTTGTCGGTTATTCTGCCAAAAGTAATGCAAATTATTAGCCGAATGAACATTTACATAAGATGTCTGAAAATTAGCGAACTTCCATCGTATTCAGTTCATAGTTGGCAGAATGAGATAACTTATTCACCCTGTCGTATATACAGCCGAAAGAAATGCTAATTAGAAGCTTGATGAACGACATTTCAATCAAAAGCCTGCAAATATGTGAATTTAACTTCTACATCTATCAAATTGCGTGCATAGTCAGGCGATCAAATATCGTCCGCAAAATGCGGCATCTTATTGACCTGTAACCCTATTGATAATTTTACCAAATATAATCAAACCTCTTTAACAACTACTTAATTGTTTACAACATATTCATTTTAAGATGGTTTTTAAATTTTCATATTCGAGAATGTGTGCTTTTCCACAACCATTTTGAAGTAGTGAAAAATTTTGCCGACGAAACTCTCAATCTCTCGCCGAAGGGGGGGCAAGCGGTTGCCGACAGGGGGGCAATCGCCCCCCTTGCCCCCCTGCTAACGCCGCATCTGGGCTTATTGCACCCAGGCCCCTTTATAGAGAAGGCCGGCTCTGGGCCTATAGATGCCATGACGAGGCATGTAATATGTCAGGTTCAATGCTTTCTTCTTGTATCTCGCTCATGTGGTCTAACTCCTCATACTATTTCAGAAAGTCAGAATACAATTTTAGATATTTTTGGTCTCTAGACAGGCGAGTCCACAGCGATTCGAATGGTTTTAGAGAAATGTCCTTTGAATTCCCTAGACATAACCAGTAGGACGGAACGGGAAAAATTTTGGTTTTTAATTTGTAATAGCGCGGAAAAATCGCCTTTTGGTGTAAATAAAATGAATTATAAATATGAAAAATAGTGGAGTAGGTCTTGAGGTGCCGCAAGGACGTTAAAGTTTCATAAAATTGAAATTTTTGCTACATTAAAAAATTTTTTACGAAATAATCAACTTTTGGTTTTTAATTTGTAATAGTGCGGAAAAGTTGACTTTTAGTATAGATAATATAAATAAAAATTATAAAAACATTAGAATATATCTTGAGGTGCCGCAAGGACGTTAAAGTTTCACACAAACACATTTGTTGAAGATTTTTGCGTGCCTCGATTATGAAATAAAAAGCTTTCATTAAGCATTGTTATATGAATAAAAGTATAAAAACAGTTTTACTATTGCACTGACATGGCACTGAGTCGTCGCCCGAGTAGTTGTTATTGAGGTAAGGCAGAGATTTGTCAACGTCCTGTGACAAGGACAGAGCTGGTTTCAAATCAGTAGCTTTGCCATGTTCAGTTGAGTTGGCGTCTCCCCTCCGTCTATTGTGTAACTGATTTATTAGTTAGTGCTTGTGAGTTTTGCTATGACTAAAAATGGCTCAGTCTAAATGAGTGAAGACAAGACAAATATCGGAGTGTTCTATTTTAGGGAAATTTAAGGATACAGAAGTAAGAAAAGCAAAATTGAATGTAAAAAATATTTTATTATGATTATACTTTGTAATTAATAATTTTTCCAATTGTAATGCATTTGAAATCATCTTTTGTAACATTATATGAACAAAAAATTCATAAAAATATTTTATCAAAGTTTATATTTTTTCAATTTGTTTATAAACTTTAAGCTCTTTTCGACACCTTTAAATATTGTTATATTGCAACCAGAATTCTTAAAAATTCTTTTTTAACATAAAAGCTAACTTTTCACCACTACTGCCAAACTAAAATCTAAGTAAAAATTTTAAAGGCCTTTTTTTTTATTATTTTTTTTTTTTTTTTTTTACTAATTTTAAGCTTTTTCCGGCACTTCAAGATAATGTAATATTGCAATCAATTTTTTAAATATTGTATTTAAATTTAAAAGGCAACTTTTCCGCACTATTACCAAACTAAAATCTAAAAAAAAAAAAAAAAAAAAAAAAAAAAATTCGTTCCACCTTAATGACCAGTGTTTTTTAAATGGCATCGCCACAGTATCTTTTCCTATCTCATTTCTTCTATGTGTTCGCGCATAATGTTTCCCACAAATAGCATTTTCTTTACCAATTAAAATATCTATTTTTCCCAGAATATTAAAATTAGAATCCGCAAGGTCAATTGATTCTGGAATCTGTACACGCGTAGCCATCATCTTATTCGGTATTAAATCAGTTATTTTTGATACCACCAGCATCGAAATATTTCTTCCGAAACTTTTATTTTTATTAGCCACAGTTGTTGTAACTCTGCGACTGCTGTAACTACTAGCAAGGCATTATTAATGTAGGAAATAGATTTATTTATTTTTTTACTTTCTAGTTGTAATCTCTCCATACAATTCTGACTCATGACAGAACACTGTGGGCCGTTATCCACGAGGCACTTCATCTGCCATTGCGAACATCTGTCTTTTATTAAACATCTTACAGTAGCCAAAACTACATTTTTATTTACGATTAAATTAGTTGCAACGAAAGGCGTACTCCACTCATGGGGGGGAAAGAGAACTTTGATCAGAATTTTTCCCCTCCGATTGCGAGTTCAGCAGTTTTTACATTTGAAGATGAAACATTACTTGCTTCTTTCGGAAGTGTATTAATTTATTGTGAGCTTTGCCACAAAAACAATTCCTATACGAACATTTTTTTTAACCCTGCAATTAGACGATAAATATCTCAAGCAAACTTTTTATTTTTTACTACCTCTACACGTTCAAGAACCGAAAGTCTCAAACATACAACGGATGATTCATACTCTTTAGACATAAATCACAATTTTTATTTTTCACTTCTTTGAAAAATACTTTTGATGCCGGTTTAAATTTATTGCTATAATTTTGCCCTTTTTTCGTCTCATTTATGATTTTGCCTTTGGAAGCAAATTCAGATCACATTCATTTCCTTATTCGAAAGGTGTAAACCATGTTGGGTTTTGTCTAATATTGATATGAGTTGCCGTTTCTTTGTCTAGCGTTTGGAATAATTTATCCGAAACCATCAATTGTTTCAGGGTCTCGAAATGTGTTACACCTCTTAATTTTAAATAATATTCAAAACTCGTCATTAAGCGTGACGCGAATTGCTCATGATTTTCGTTATCTCTAGAAGCATTTCTAAAATTCTCAAAAAATGCGCGCGCTATTGGTTCGAATTCTCTTAATATTCTCTTAACAATTGAATTAACTTCGTTATAATTATTTAAACCTTTCTCGGCAATATAAGTTAGGGTATTAGAAGCTCTTTCCCCTAACAAATTTAATAAAATCTCTGTTTTAAACTTCTGAGGTACCTTTTTAGTACTAAATGCTCTCTCTAACAAAGTAAAATAGAAACCCCAGTCCTGAACTTTATTCTTTGATTTAATACACAATATTCTTGCAGATTTAATAAGCTATCTTGTGACTCTTCTGGTTTCGGTTTTACTCCTTTGATTAACGGAAGTCTGAGTACTATTTTCATTAGACCTTAATTGTGCTAATTGTAATTCTATTTTAGTTCTCTCTAATCTCAGATGCTCTCGTTCTATTTCACTGTCCTGATCGGATTTTTGGTTTCTATTCCCTGTTGCTCGATCCACAGCATCTGCAACAACTTCGTTGTCATTTTTAAGCACGTCACTTCCTCAATTAAACGCTTTAATTCAGCCTTTTTCATGTCTTCCGCTACAACCAAACTATCTCCTCAGCTACAAGTTTTAATTCGTCTTTTTTTTTTTTTTTAATTTTGCAAAATCCGCCATTTTAAACATAAAATTCAAGAGAACAGTATTATCACAATTTTATTCTAAACTCATTAAAACAAAATTAATTTTTATCTCAAGAAATTAATTATAACTCATTAAAAACAAAATTAACTACATCTTGGGAAATTAATAACTCAAAGGATAATATTACCCCTACCTCTTTGGCGGGACTGCTGTCACACGAGACCAATTATCCATAACTTAGTCGCGATTGAAGATAGAAGAATGGAAGCAAAATGTGTTCTCCATTTGTAAATATTTATATTAAATGCCTTTCTCACGTTTAAATATGTCACATATGCTGTAATATTCTTACATGTTAAGTCTTTGTCATGAAATGCTGTTCGAAAAATGCTGAAATGTTGTTTAAAGAAAATTTCTGATATACACAAATAGCGCATATTTTTATAATTACATTAAAAAATTTATGATCTTTCCATAGTAGGCATCAAAAATTCAAATATTAGTTCTTCATTCCGCGAGTCGAATGGGAACCAGCACCTCGTAAGTGAGGATGAGAAGCTTCTGGCATTGTGGTTGGTTCTCGCCACCCTTGTGGGTATACGAAAAGGTGGGGGTGGGAGGGTCTGGATCCTTCCATCGGTGACGGGACGTACTTCCTTAGGGAAGGGTTGTACCGTGACCAGTGATGGCCTTTCCACCACTTTTGCTGTCACGGCGGTCTGGACATTCAAGTTTTTTCGGGCGCGTCGGAGTAGTCAATCTATGATTTATGATTTGTCTATCAGATCTTATTTCTGTATTTCTTCAAGCATGATTTAAATTTAAAATACCCTTCATTAAAAAAAACAGAATTTCATAATGTGAGGCTTATTCTATCGTTGGTGGAGATAATTATTTTGAAAAAAAAAGTTCCTCTATAAATTTTGACAATATTTTAACACCCCACTTGAACTAGGAGATAAATAAGATATAGCGAAAAAATCTGAGTAGGTCATCATTACCTATCACATTATCGCCATATTAGAAAGTATTTACAATTAACCTACTCATATTTTTCCGAGAAAGCACTACATCGTTTAGATATTTTATGGCATGGCTTAAACTTAAATGGCCCGATGTCATTAGCATTCTCGTGACTTCCAGAGCATCCTCATGGCTATCTACATAAAATGGCACCCAGGTCATATACTGAAATAAACCTCCAGCATCACCTCTTTTTTTTTAACTGCTATCTTTATCTCAAAATTTTAAAAAGTGTCTTTTTAATGATATAACCAATTGATGCAAAACTTCTCTCCCCCCCCCCAACTCCCGATTTTAACAAATTCTTAAAAATATTTTTTAATATATTTTAAAACAATAGTTTTTACTTTTTACTAGCCGCCTTTGGCGACTAGCAGGTTCGCCAATATAAATGCTCGTTAAAATTTTCAGTCAAAAGCTGTATGTAACTTGATTTCTTAATAGCTTCATCAGCAAAATATTTTTGAGCTTCCAATATGGTAGTAATATAATCCACTCATATTATTATGGAGGCCTTAAACCGTTCTTTTTGTTCATTGTAGTATGCATCACTCTTAAATTTTCTGTCAGCTCTCTTAAAATTTCAACTTTAAATTAAAATGGAAATGATAAACTGCATTTAATAATAATTTTTTTTTACTGAAACCAAGCTTTTTTTTTTTTAATACGAGTATTAAAAAGAATATAGACACTGTATTTCGGTATTGAAATTTTATGTGCATAGCAATATAATTTTCATAATTTATGTAATATATCAAAGAATTATTCAGTAATAATTTGTCAGATTCATCGTAAAATTCAGTTCTTAGTTTTATTTTCAAAAAGATATAAATGACGTCAATGACAATATTTTATTTTGTTTCGGTCTATAAATATATTTCAAAGAGTTATGAAGTCTAAATTTACACAGTCCTTTGGTTTTAAGGAATCATATTCTGTGAAACATTCTTGACACTCAAACTTTTAAATAAATAAATAAATGCTTCTATCTTCTGCGATCAAATCTGATCGATTCATTAAGTATTGAATAATATATTGAATTGAATTTTAAAACTACCAAATTTTTTATAATCTTAAACCAATCAGTTTTGAGAAAACTGGTCCACCACTCCTAGTAATCCGCCAATCAATCTTGAGATTTCCGAGATCTTCTTTGAGAAGGTTGATGAAGTGGTCTAAAATTGTCCATTTTTATAGAATAGTGACATTCAAATTTTCGTAAATCAGTTTTAATTATATCTCACATTTGATTGATTTAATTATATAATGCAATTCTTTTTGTTTAAAATAGTAGTGACTTAAAAATATTTTGTTAAATGTGACTCACAGGGCATGTAAAAATCTATGTAAACAATTAAAATTCGTAATTCTTCTGAACACTTATTGACTCAATTCAGTTATTAAAAGCTTACAAATGTAATTATTCAATTCATTTAAACTATTTTATTAATAGATGTATGTCTATTACTAATAGTTTTTCAAATTAACTGTTAGACTCTGATTAAAGTGGATATTCTGCATATATTAAAGCATGTTTTCCTTAAACAGAACTGATTTATTGAGTTAATTATATAGATATTGTAAAAGATCATGGAAAACTCTTTCTTGCATTTACTTTTTAAAAAAATATATTCATATTTATTGTATATTATACAGACACGTGCTGAAAATTGCACTTTTCTAGATTTAATTTTCAGTAACAGTTAACTTAATTTTAATTTGAGTTTTCATCAATGTAATGGCAACACTTTCATAAAAGCTAATTTTTTCCCATGCACGCGTAACGCGCAGATTAAATTTTATTTTTATTTTGTGTAAAATAAATTGTTAAAAAAATCTCATTAAATTATTTTTTAAAAATTCATTTAAAAAATTTAATTTTTTGGTTAAAACATCAGTATCATTAAAAAAAATTATTTTTTGAATTTCAATGTGATGTAAAAATCAAGTTTGTACTGTAATATTTTCGGAAATTACAGCGGAAAAACGCCGAAATTTTGATAAATTTTTAATTAATTAATATTAAACAAAATCGCTCCGAGGTGCACATTCCCGACCTCCAAGGTCTACTGGCAAATCTGGTAGATGTAGGTCGAACGGTCTGGCCCGTAGAGAGCCAACACACTCACACACATTGAGCTTTATTATAAGTACATATTTAAGCTGATTTTTTTGTTTGAAACAATGAAATAGGTTTCTTTCATTGATTCATCAAATCTTTAAGTCATTTTTCTCCAATCAAAAAACATTTTAATTTATATATTTTTTTCAATCAAGAATTTTATTTTATTTTTATGCTATTAAAATGAAGTGATTGATTTCATAGCTTGCGATTATTAGACTTTCTTTTTTTTTTTTCTTTCTGTATGATCATATACATAAAGTATTTTTTTTATTTCAGTATTAGACTTTTCATGCGTTATTTACTATAAATACACGAATTATTTAAGAAAATTTCATGATTTTAAAGTTATAAACATCTTTTACTGTACATATCATGAGCAAGTAGAGAATATCTTTATTTTATCAGTTAAGGAATTTGTAGGTATTAATTTATTTATGTAATTGCTTTAAGCTACATTGCTAAAAATGCATCAACATAACTTTATTTTTTTAAATTCTAGATTTATTAAATTATTCATTTCATAAGATGATAACTTTGAACAAGTATTAATATTAAGTATTAGCAGCACTTAATTTGTTCTTCAGTCTCGTATTTTAGATAGCTAAAGTAGATATTTATAATTCTTTTTTTATTAATTATTTTAATTTCTCTTATAAGCGTTCTTTAGCTTTAACTGAAAAATTTTTTGAATAAGTTTTTGCACATTTGTAATTCAATCGTTTTATTTTGATGTAATTGTACAATTTAGTTTTATGCACTGTAGTCAGCATAATGGTTTTATATATATATATATATACTAGCCACCTTTGGCGTCCAGCTGATTCGCCAGTCTTAATGCTTTTTAAAATTTTCCATTAAATATTTTATGTAACTTGTCTTTTAATAGCTTCTTCATCAAAATATTTTTAAGCTACAAATTTTGATAGTCATATAATTCACTCATACTATTTATTATAAAGGCCTTAAGCAATAATGTACGATGTATATCTTTAATTTTCTGTCAGCTCCCGTAAAACTTCAAATTAAAGTGGAAATGATTAAACTGCAATTAATATATAATTTTTTTTTTTACTGAAACCAAGCATTTTTTTAAAAAAATGAATATGGAAAACAGAGACGTTCAGCATTCAAGTCTTAAAAATGTTACAGAATAATTTTCATAATTTATATAATACCTCAAGAATTATTCGACAAAATATCCTGAGATTCATCATAAAAGTCAGTTTTTAGTTTTTTTTCCAAAAGATTTAAATAACGTGTATAACATTATTTTCTTTTGTTTCGGTCTGTATATATAATTCGAAAAATTATGAAATCTCAATTATGCAGTCCCAAGGAATCATATTCTGCGAAATATTCTTTACACTTCGCCTTTTAAATAAATAAATGAACGCTTCTATCTTCCGCTATCAAATCTGATCGATTTATAAAGTTTTGGATATAATAGTTTAGAACAATCAACATTTTCGTAATCGTAGGACAACAGTCTTGAGAAACCCTAAGCACTGATTGGGGTATCATTTTTAAGACAGTCGATGAAGTGGTCTAAAATCGACCATTTTTATTATATAGTGACATTTAAATTTTCATAAATCAGTCAGTTTTAGTGACGGATTTAGTTGATTGAAGTGCAACTCTTTTTATTTGAAATATTAGTGTATCAAAAATATTTTGTTAAATATGATTCACAGAACAGAGGATCTAAATAAAAGCTAAACATTCATAATTTAGTAGAGCTTTTATTGACTGAATTTACATAAAATTTAATTATTTACTTCATTTAGACTATTTTAACACCTGTTTTTCAGTTATTAAAAGCTTACAATTTAGCCGTTGTGTCCTGAATTAAGAGGATATATTATATCAAGTTTCCCTTAAATAAAATTGATTTTCTGAAAGATCATAGAAACCTTCTTTTGCATTTCTTTTTTAGAAAATTTCATATTTTGTATTTATTTCATTTCATACAGATATGTGCCGAATATTACACTTTTCTTGATTTAATTTCTAGTAACAGTTAACTTATATTTTTATTTGTGCTTTTATCAATGTGATGGCAACACCTTGATAAAAGCTAATCTTTTCCCTTTTCACACTTAACGTGCACGTGCAGCTTAAATTTTATTTTTATTTTATCAGAAATAATTTGTTAAAAAATATAAATAAATAATTTAAAAAAAATTCATTAAAAATAGAAATTCGTTGGTTAAAACATTAGTATCAATAAAAATATATTTTTTTAATTTTCTATATGATGTAAAATTTAATTTTGTGCTGTAATATTTTCAAGAAGTTATAGCGGAAAAGCGTTACAATTTCGCTTAACTTTTAATTAAATAAAATTTTATTTAAAAATTCGAAAAAATCGCTCCGAGGTGCATATTCCCGACCTCCAAGGTATACACGTGCCGAATTTGGTAGCTGTTGGTCAAATGGTCTGACCTGTAGAGCATCAACACTCACACACACATTGAGCTTTATTATAAGTATATAGATAAATTCAATTATTTATACATTTTGTACATTATTTATTTTCTTTTTAATTCCATATTTTCCAATTTATTTCTTGGGGTTTATGTGATAATTTCAACTTTTAGCATAGCAAAAAATAAATTAGTTCAATAACAAAATTAAAAATTGATATTAAGAAATGAATATAATTTACTTATTGGGTAAACCAATAATAATTTTGATTTTTTATATATATATTTTATGCTTATAAACATACAGAATGTAATCAAAAAGTGAAACAAGGTTTTATTTCCTTAAATATTGAACTTAAGTTTAAATTTCCAATTACAAAAATTCATTAAACAGGCTGGGCATTTGTATAAAAACACTTTCATTTTTGTAATGAGAAATAATAAATTATAAAAATTGCATTTTTATACTTATCCCATAGCGAAAAAGTGTCATTGGGTAAAATATTTTCCTTACATTCATTTATACTCCCACTAAGTTTCCCATTTTTATGTGAGAAATTTTCAGAGATATGTTATTTTTAAACTTAGAGGGACTAATCAAAAATTTAGATGAAAACATTTTGTAACATTCCCCGTTTCCCAGTACTGATAAGACTTTTACAGCAGCTGTGTTGTCTCTGTTACTTACTAAACTCCTCGAGATAGCCAGATGGTGGATCCTTTCACCTGGGTGGTCGCATCTGTTCATTAACGACTACAGTGAAAGACCACATGTGGGAATTCCTCGTCCAAGAGATATTGATAGTACCTTCAAAGAGAAAGGGATGTCTAAACATCTGGATGCTAAATATTTCTCATTGTGAAAGGACTATGATAACTCCGTGTTCCAGAATAGTCAGTTATGAAAGGTGCATCACTAAAAGGACCTTCCCACGACCGACTGGCGCCGCTGAGGGAGCATATTGCTGAACCCCGATTGGCCGAAAGAGAGCTCAAATGACCAATGTAAATTAAGAGGCGGAGAGTGTCGCCGAAATAAAGTGCGGAGATTTTTTTAGAGAGAGGAGAAGAAACGAATTGCAGAGAGACTGTTGGACTACGCCCACGAGTTCGGAGTCCGTGAACTACACCTGGAGTGGTCGTATTGACTAGCAACCTGTTAGTCCCCTGTGGTGTTGTTTCTGCGTATTGATGGAGAACTGAGTTTCAAGATAAACCTTTGACTTCGACTGTTGTGTCTCCTACTACAGGTGTAAATAACTATTTATTTAACCAAGGTTAGAACAAGTTGTTCTTTTGTATGTATAGAGCTGTAAAATAAAGAATTGTCTGGAAATTCTGCTTCGTTATTTGATCAGTCTAGATCAAGACATTACAATTTATTTCAAAAATGCAAATTTATTCAATGAAGACAAATTGTCATTTGTAAATATTTTTTAATACTACAGACGATTTACACAAATGCAAAAATTGATATTTTGGTTTATTTTTCAAGTTACTATCATGCTAGTGAACAACCAGTCAGTCCAAAGCTCACTTTTAAACCGACAGTGTATAGAATATTTTAACGTAATAACTGGCATTCGTGCAGTCCATATGCTGTTATAACAGTTACATGGACAATTGCGCTGTCGAAGTCTAGAATTTACAACTGAGTTACACCTGAAATAAACGCCGGCCTAGGGGTGGCGCGTCTTCCCCCTCATCTAGGAGTTCCGGGTTCGAGTCCTGGTTCGGGCATGGTTGTTCTTTTTCCTTGTGTTCTCTCTGTGAGGTGCGTGAATGAGCCCCCATGTAAAAAGGGGTTGTGCAAACGAGTGTGTGTGTGCTATTTTCATTTGAGCTAGAAGTCAGACTTCTGCCTTCGGGTGCTCAGGAGTCTTTACCCTCAGAAGCTACTGCGAAAAATTTGGCTTAAGATAGTCACACGACAAAAAAAAAAAAAAAAAAACCTAAAGTAAAATCAAATTCCTTTTTTTCCAGAGAAATGCAAATTGGACTGATTAATGTTGCATTAATCGAGATAGAAACATTAATCCTCAAACTATCACTTTTAGAATGGCAAAAATCCATTATTCGTGCAAGTGGCAATTTTCTATAAATATGTGGTGACTGGTTTGCTCTAAAGTTTTGTGAGACAATCTTGGGACCAAGTTTATGAAAACATTAACGAAAATTTTTTCAGAAAACTAGATTTACAGATCCATAAGGAAAGTGGTGCAAATGATGAAGAAGCCATTTTTCCATTCGACTCTTTAGAAGAAATCAAATGGAAAAGAAGTCGTTCCTGGGGTAGACTTTAATAACTATATCACATGTGAAGACGCGTTTTCGATCTGTGGAACTAATGAAATAGTTGATTTGTTGGAACCAATGAATAGTGACTCTGATGTAGAAATCGTTAATGAAACTTTTAAACCATTAAAAATCACGATGCTTTACGTCGTTTGGAAAATGAAAACATATCTAATGCAGCAGAATGTAAATGATGCAATATTTATTTTCTTCCCTTCATAAGATCGAAAAGGAATTTTTTCGGACATAAAATCAAGGAAATTACACTGTTCTGTTCCACAGAATAAAAGCATGACTGTATGTTTGAATATCAATATACTGCATAGAAAACTTAATAGTGTTTGCTTTTTTTTTACTTAACATAATCTAAAACTTTTGTAATATGAATAAATGTTAGCTTTTCCCATTATGTTGTTAATGCTTTAAAATGCACGGTGACTAATTTTTCCTAAGGATTCAGTTATTCATTAAATGTGTCTCTATTTTTGAAAATACGATTAGAGTTTTATGTATAATATAAGTGTCGGGACTGGTTCGTGAGTGCTTTCAATTAATAGGCAAATAGAAAACTTAACAGATTTATTTCAGATTCGTTCGAGTTACTCTGCTCAGTAACTCCTTCTCCTCCAAGAGCCAACACTCGAATGACATCACTCTTTGAATTACACTCGCGCTAGTTGCCTAGCGCCATCTATGAACGTTTATTTTCTTAACGCTTCAAAATCCAATCACTACACCCCCAACGTAAGTAAGAGTAGTGTTTATATGAAAACATAAACATACCTCTGAATTAAAATTATGAATTGGATCTTAAAACGTATCTAATAACATCAAATTATCCAAATAAAAATAAACACAAATGCAAAGTTAACTCGAATGAATAACTAATTACTAACAAACATTTAAGAAAGCAATGAGGTAAAATAAGAAATGCACAATTGAATATAAATACCATAATAAAAAACTCACTTATCAGTTAATATACATTAATATATACTTAATAATGTATATAATCACTTATCAACTAATAAACGCAAGTTTATAATGAATATAAATACTTAATAAACATTAATACATAATTAAGAAAGGATTTCACTTGATAAACATTACTCAAATGATATTTCAAATACAACCAAAACTGCTGAATGAAAATTTATAACAAACACTAGAAAAAGTTATATTCCTATTTCAAATAGTTTTGCACATTATACTCTTAACCAAACTTGCGAATACCAATTATTCAACATATTAAGAAAATGATAATAAAAAAACATTAAAACAAATATACATAAATATCAAACACAAATTATTATTATTTTACAGTCATTAATCCCATATTGATATATAAATCAGAAAAATGATATTATTACTAAAAAAATGTTTTTCAGTCTATTTTGGTAATAAACGTGACAAAGCATCAGCATGCGGCATTTTAGAACCAGAGCAATGTTTTAATATTATGTTGAATCTCTGCAAGGCAAATACCCACCTTTGTAGTCGAGATGACTGAGGAGCGCACTTGGTCAGATAAGGAAGGGGGTTATGATCGGTAAAAATGTAGATCTCGGATCCAAACACAAGGGTTTCAAACTTTTTCAAGCTCCAAACTATAGCAAATGCTTCCCGTTCGATTGTCGACCAAGATTGTTGGCTTTTGTTTAATTTTTGACTTGCATAAGCGATAGGGCACATTTTTCCATCAACAGTCTGTGATAAACACGAGCCAATCCCGATTGATGAGGCATCACAATGAATCACAAAGGGTTTGCTCATATTCGGGGTGTGTAGAGTAGGAGCGTGTAACAATGCTGATTTTAATTTTTCAAAAGCAACACTATGCATTTCACACCACGGCAACACATCAGGGCTTCTTTTCTTAGTTCCGTTAATGGAAAGGCAATCTCGGCGAAATTCGCAATATAATCACGATAATAGTTGAACAGGCCAAGAGCACTACGTAGTTGTTTCTTGGTTTCAGGTACGGGCAAACGAGAGATCGTTTCTAACTTAGCTGGATCAGCTTGATGCTTTCCTGAGCCAATTATATGTCCCAGGTATGAAATTTCAGATTTCGCGAAAGCACACTTTGAAAGATTAACAGTGAATTGAAGCTCTTCCAATCTATCCAGCACCAAATGAAGATGTTTCAAGTGAGAGGAAATATCATTGGAGAATATAGCAATGTCATCAATATAAGCACGGCAAAATTCTCTGTATGGGGACAATGCTTTGTTCATTTCCCTTTGAAAAGTTGCAGCTGCATTTTTCAGCCCAAAAGGCATTACCTTAAAACGATATTGTGCTCTATGGGTCTTAAAAGATGTATAATCCCGCGAATCTTCTTCCATGGGAAGAGAATAGTACCCCTTCAAAAGATCTAACACACTAATCACATTTGCCTGTCCTATGGAATATATTAATTCCGTTGCGTCTTCCATGGAGAAATCGTCGGTTTTAATCACTGCATTAAAAGTTCGATAATCCACGCACATCCTGATAGATCCATCCTTCTTGTTTACACAGACTATAGGATAAGCAATGTCAGCTGAGTTCTCTTCAATTAGATCTAGTTTTAGGAGCTCTTCGATTTGGGAGTCTATTTGAGGTTTCAGCGCTTCAGGAATCCTGTACACGTAAGGTTTTTTCCTTTCTTTATCGTCCTCTAATTTTATCTTGTGATGACCAACCTTTGCAACTCTAACTTGTCCGGTAAATATTGAATGATGATTCCGCAATAAGTTCAGGATTTGACATTTCACTTCCTCAGAAAGATGCCGCAAATCCACTTGATCAAATATCTCTTTCCAGTAACATACATTTTTATAACTGGGGGATGAATAAACTTCTCCAAAGTCTGCATCATCTTCAAAGATCATGCCTACAGCATTAATTCTTGGATAGTATTTCCGAATTTTATTCGCATGACAATGCCGAATTTTTCCATCGCTAAGTTTTATTTTATATGAATGTGGAGGGCAATGCTCGATAACTTCTCCAGGACCAGTCCAACGGGCATACAATTTGTTCGATGAATCAGGTATTAATAAATAAACTTGGTCACCTGGCTTAAATTCCTTAGAAGCGGTTCGGCGGTCAAAATATTCTGCATATGCTTGCTGTTTACCAGAAGCGATGAGAGATGCTTCCTCTGCAGCTCTTTCTAAGTTTATTTTTTGCTCCTGTAAATAATCCACAACGGATTTCTCCATGTTTAACGGAATGGCAATATCACCACACCAGCTCGATTTTAGAACACTGAGAGGTCCTCGTGCCTCACGTCCATACATCAACTTGAATGGTGAAACACCCGTCGTACAGTTAGGAACTTCCCTGTACGCAAAAAGCATATATGGGATGTATTTATCCCAATTACTCGGATCAGTTCTGATAATGTGATGGAGTGAATTTTTGAACACCCTATTATATCTTTCTATAAGGCCATTCCCAGCTGGATGGTTAGGCGTCGTAAATCTGGGAGCACAACCTAATCTTTTCGTGAATTCCTGGGTTAACTTAGAAATAAAGTTCGTTCCATTATCACTTGCAATAACATTGGGTATTCCAGTCCGCATGAATATCTCCAATAAAGCTTCACACGTAGCTTTATCCGTTAACGAACGAAGAGGGATAGCCTCAGGCCATCGAGAATGCTGGTCCATTAGACATAATACATACTTATGCCGACGAGCAGAAGGGGGTTCAATAGGTCCTATTAGGTCTATATTTACTATCTCAAATGGCAATTCCGGACGGAGAACAGGAGTAATAGGAATTTTATCAATCATTTTTTCCGGACTCCTCAACTGGCATTCTTCACAGGATTTACAAAAGTTTTTGATATCATCTGTCATATTTGGCCAATAAAAACTGTATTTAATTCTTTCACTAGTCTTTTTTAATCCCATATGGCATCCGAAAATTGATTCATGTGCTAATTTAAGAACTTGCTGTCTCTTATTTTTAGGAAAAACCAACTGATTCACTTTTTTGCCTAATATTTTATCCCGGTGGAATATTAATTCATCTTTCATAAAAAAGTTTCCTTTTCCAAGGGATAAATTTTTTCTTACTGACAGCAAAGTATCACATTTTCTTTGGTCTTCTTTCAAAGCATTAATTTTGTTTTTCTTATCCAAAGAATCGCTTTCATTTCCGCTCGGTTGTTCTTCGCTCTGACTAACTCCTCAACAAATCATAAATTCATCAAAGCTCTCTTCCATCGGCGCCTCTAATCCAGACGTGTTTTGGCTGCGGCTGTGGTTTATGCTTTCTCCCAATAAGTTTAATACAGAGGGAGGATGATGAATTGCTCTTGAATTCTATCCGTGACAGCTGCAACTATCTCAATAGGCCTGGAAAACCCTTCGTTGTTTTTATCTTTTAATGATATTTGAAAACTCGAAAGAGTAGCGTTAATCCTTTGTCCAAATGCACTTTTTAAAATGATCTTTCCTTTTTCTTTTTGTTCACTTGACACATATTTAGAATTTAAAACTGGTATCATAGCACCTGAGTCAACTAGGGTTTTCAGTTCTCTATTGTACACACAAAGATCAACGAATTGTAAAGGGTTGATATTTAAGCTTTTTTCACCATTAATTTATTCCGACTGAATTTCCGCGGTTAAAATGTCTTCCCGTTTCTTTTCTGCCGCAGATTCTCTCAACTGCGATTTTTTATGTCTATTTGGGCAGTCTCTAGCAAAATGCGACAATCCACAAACGTAACAGTCTCTTGTTACTTTTCTTGAATTTGTAGTTTCTTTTTTATGAAAGTTTTTGTTTCTGAATTCTCGTTGATGCGGGGGTACATACTTCCGTTCCGAAAAATGTCTCTCTTCTCTTTCGTCGTAGGTTTGATGTTTAGAACAGTTATTCTCTTGATATAGTTCTTTCTTTTACCTCACACTGTTTGATCGCACATTTTCATAATCATCTAATTTGCTTGCAGTTTCGTTTGGATTCGTGAATTGTGACCAAACATCAATAAAATGTTCTTTAATATCCGTAGGTACTTTTCGCTTTATCTGTTCTGTTATGATTAAATCCGACAAACTTTCAAAAGTAGTTATTTTCAATCCTTGAATCCATTGCTCAAAATAATTTTTAAGTTCGTAAGTAAAATCGCACCAGGTAGTCTCCGGTCTTTTAAAATGAGTCATAAACTTTTGCCTGAATTTTTCCGGGCTGAGTTTAAATCGTTTCACTAATAAACTCTTGATGTGGTCATAGTCCTTAACTTTCTCGATTGGCTCTCGAGCGATGAGTTGGGTTTTATCCGTTGGCAATAATTCTAATATATGCGACACGTAATCTTCTCGTTTTATTTGAGCCCACTCGGCTTGCCTATCGAACAACAGCAAATATAAACTGATATCACTGTTCTTTTCATCGAATTTTTGCATCACGTGCCTGAGTTCTATCTTGGGAGTTGGTAATTCGACATCCACGGGTACACTGGAATATTGCAACTTCAGTTTCTCAAGTTCGAATTCTCGTTCTTCTTGTGCCTTTTTCTCCTGCAATTCCCACTCTTCTTTAATTTTTCTTTCTTCAAATTCTCGTTCTTCTTTAATTTTTCTTTCTTCCAATTCTCGTTCTTCTTGCTTTCGTTTTTGTTCTTCTTGCTTTCGTTTTTGATCTTCTCTCTCTTTTCTATCCTCTATGATAACTATCATTTGTTTCTTCACAAACTCTTCCTCGTAATTTTCACTTCCATTAATTAATTTTTTTAAGTCCACAATTTTCATCTCTAATGAAACAGTTTCACCCAGCTCTTCCGCCAACAACTTCAAATCTTCCTTTTTCGCACTGCCTAGGAAGGCCATATCAATACCGAAAGCACACACCTTTATCGAATAAAGTTCGATTTCAAGTTTGTCAAAAATAGCACTCAATCCTGTCGACTACGCCAAATGTCGTGGCTGGTTCGTGAGTGCTTTCAATTAATAGGCAAACAGAAAACTTAACAGATTTATTTCAGATTCGTTCGAGTTACTCTGCTCAGTAACTCCTTCTCCTCCAAGAGCCAACATTCGAATGACATCACTCTTTGAATTACACTCGCGCTAGTTGCCTAGCGCCATCTATGAACGTTTATTTTCTTAACGCTTCAAAATCCAATCACTACAATAAGTATAATAAAAAAATCTGTCCAAAAATTTTCTAAAAAGCAAATATTTATCCGATTTGAAAAACGTAATTCAGCAGTATAAATTTGGGTATGGTTTGCTTAGAATTTGATACATAGGTATTAATTATCACTTACGCATCAAATTTGCATTTCTAAGTTTGTATAGTTGGTAAATTTGACATCTTAGATTAGTTTTATATCTTAAAAAAATGGCTCTTTTCAATTTCATAATATATTTTTATTTAATTATTTAATAACTTTACTACGAAGTATTGATAAAATATTGCAATCGTCAAAAAATTGGAACTCTAGATTTTGATCGGTATCCACGTTTTAGACTTCTTTAAGTTCGAGAAATACATTTTTAGAAAATGCCCGTCTGAGATAAACAAAACTCAAAAATGCTTTGAAATAGACATTTGAAATTTGGTGTAAGGTTTTTACATCAAATTTGTAGACTGATGCAAATTTTGAGCAAAACGTAAAATATCCCAAGAAGTGTAAAACTAATATGTAATATGTCCCCCATTATTGAGACAGTGTAAATGTAAGAATTTTATAACGTACAATATTTATTTTAAGATATTCGGCAATGTTATATAATACTGTAAATATTACATAGTATTGAATTAAGTTATACAGTATTGTGTAAGATTATTCAATGCCGAAAATCTAAAATTACTCATTAAGATATAGAAAAAAGTTAAAGCTTCAAACTTCTAAATGATTCTCTCTCGTTAATTCGACAGGCCTTTCATATTAAATCTCTAGTATCAATAATTTTCTGATAAACTATGGTACTGGGACTATCATTTAAGGAGTTCTATTCCGTATGAGGTATGCGATTACTAAATCAAATTCTGAGCAACTTTTTAACTTTAGTTAAATTAATCATTTACATTTTTTAGTTTGATTTATTCAATGAACAAAACAAATTTCAGACTTAATTAAAATGTAAAACAACTTTCGATTGAACGCGTTTTCCTCATTCTATCTTTTGACAGTTTATCTAAATAGAAAAAAAGTTGAGAGGATTTAATAATTTCCAATATATATATAGCCGGTTCGCCAATCTTATTGTTCGTTAAATTTCCTACTTTATTTCCTATTTATTAATTATTAATTTCCTACTTTATTTCCTACTTTAATAACTTCTTCATCAAAATATTTCAAAACTTCAAATTTTGATAGTCATATAATTCACTCATAATATTATAAAGGCCTTCAGTCATAATGTAATATGTATCTCTCTAAGTTTCTGTTAGCTCCCGCAGAATTTATACTTTAAATTAAAGTGGAAAGGATGAATCTGCAATTAATATAATATTTTTTTACTGAAACAAAGCATTTTTTTTTATAATATGATTACTGAAAACAGAGTCATTGAGCGTTTAAACTTTATGGGCACTAAAGAATATATATCTTAATTTATGTAATATCTCGAAAATTTGTCAACAAACTATTCTCAGATTCATCATGACCAGATCGATTAATGAACAATGTTTAATTTTAAATGCATCAAACACTAAGAAAATAAACAGAATCGTTTAAAATGATCGGTCGAAAACAGGTTAAAATAAACTACTTAAAAAGCGATATACTTAAAATTATAAGCATATACAAAAAATATATAACTAACATAAATACACTTTAATTACAAAAGCACATAACTAACCTAAAAATAATTTAATTTCCTAATCCGCTGAAAATACATTGTCAATGCGCATGCGTGAATTTTCAACCCCAGTTACGGTAACGCAAATGCGTGAATTTTTCTACGCCAGTTGGGGTAAAGCTACGCAGATTAGAAATTTTTAATTTCCTTTATTCTGTTTTATTTTAATTCAAAAGTACTTCAGAATGAATCTGAAAGATCGATTAATTAATAATGTTTAATTTTAAATGCATCAAACATTAAGAAAATAAACAGAATCGTTTGAAATAATCGGCCGAAAAATGTTAACCCCAGCCTCATTAGTGTTGGAAAAAAAACTGAGGCCTTACTCATTTGGCGGTTGGGAAAATGAAAAGATTTTTTTGGCGGGAAAGTTAATTTTTAATTAATAATTAAAATTCTAATAAAAAATTCAAAAAAGGGACCCCAGGTGCACATTTCCGACCTCCAAGGTATACATGTACCAAATTTGGTAGCTGTAGGTCAGACAGTCTGGCCTGTAGAGCGCCAATACACACACACACATTGAGCTTTATATAAGTATAGACAAAGTATAACAAAGCGCTTAAGTAATTTTTAAAGAAAAAAATTCGGAATAAGAAAAGCTTTTTCCAAAAGCGAATTTATTCTTGCCGTCAACAAACGGCAACATATCATACTGTTCAATACAGTGAAAACAATGTTATAATTTCGACATAGCTTTGTATGAACTGATATTGATGTGTTTCGATAAATATAGAATTTATGATAACGTTTTTATTCTGTTACAGAATCTGACATAATACGCAGTGTCTTAGAGAATAATTGTTCCTGGGGATTTTTGTAATAATAACTCAAAAATATAATTAATATCTTTATGCTAAAATGCAGTTTTTATAATATTTTAAAAATTTAGATTCTTGGAAATATTATTACATACTTTGCAGTGTTTTGAAACTTTATTCTGTATTCACTAGAATCCAAAGTAATATAATATTATGCACAGAGCCGCCCTTCTTTATAAAGGGGCCTAACTGCAAAAACCCATCTGGGGCCCTAATTCTTCTTCTTCTTCTTCTTTTTTTTTTTTTTTGTAGAGTAAAAAAAAAAAATTACAGCATTAATATATAATACCATTGCATGTTTATTAAATGCGTGATTTTGTTTTGTTATTAATTACTTCCGAAAAACTGCTTTTTTTTTTTGTAGTTTCTTTTTCGATGCTTCGTATGAAAATGGCATTTAAGCGTTCTGCATATATGTTTGGCCGAAGACAATTCTTTATTAATTTTAATTTGCTGAAAGAGCTCTCAGTAGTAGTTAAGGAAACTGTCAACGTAAAGTTTTAAAAAGTTAATATATTTAGAAATAATTCATTATAATTGTTATTTAATGTGCATTGTAATAAGTCGTGTGTTATTTACATTCTTTTCATTCAAAATCAAATCCCGTATGAAACCTATTTAAATGGCTAGGTTTTTTTCCTACATCTTTGTTATGGAGCTTTACAAATTTTTTGAAACATTTTTCTAATTCATGTTTTTCGGATATTTTTATATCACTAATTAATTTGAGATACTTTTATCTTCTAATTTTATAATAACAGTATCAATTACAGTGTTAAAAAATAACATCTAACTTCCTCTGCTGAGTTTTCTATAACTTCAAATTCTACTATTACTGAATACAATCTTTTTTCGTTTTCGAATTCGTTTTTCTGAAATATTCAAATTACTTGGTATCATTTTTGCTTCGTATAAAAATATATTAAATTTTGTTCTTAAATTTTGAATTTCAGTTTCAATTTTATTGATTAAATTAAAAGTTGAGTTAAGAAGGATTGTTTTTACTTGAAACAGTTAATTGATAGTATTAATTGTGGCAAATATTGCAAATCGTACTATAAAACTTAAAATGAATGGCATTTCTTGTATTGAATCCAAAGGATTTTTAGCTTCGGATATCGCTGTATTATCGTTATTTGCGACAATAAATTCTTCTAGGGCATTATAAGTTTGTTAAAATTGTTTTACACTGATTTAATCGAATCTATTTTAGGTTCCCAAAGAGTATCATATAATGGTATAAGAGTAATATTAAAATGCTTTTCTAGAATTTTCCATCTGTTTGTAGAAGCAGAAAATAAGCAATATTGAAATAGTAAAAATTTTTAGTATATATATTGCTGAAAGTGGAATCGCAAATAAATAAATTAAAAGAGTGATAGGCAAGGCACATAAATTGCATGAGGGTTTAGAGCAAATATTCTAAATTGTACACTTTTATACTTCCCTTTCATGTTGTTAT
The DNA here is from genome assembly GCF_947563725.1 of Argiope bruennichi. Classification (NCBI taxonomy): domain Eukaryota; kingdom Metazoa; phylum Arthropoda; class Arachnida; order Araneae; family Araneidae; genus Argiope; species Argiope bruennichi. The sequence goes on from NC_079159.1 coordinate 119,877,217, forward strand.
CGTTATTGCATGCATGTCCTCTACAATTCATGATATCTAAATCAAGCTCACTTAATCTTTTCAATAGAGTTTTTGTTAATACTTGTATATAGTCATATCCGTTACTTCAAAAAACCCTATAAACGATTCATTTGTACTTAATCTTTTCTTTTCAAAATTTACGTACAGAATGACGATTGAAGTTTATTCCTTATGCGAAATATCAGGAATACGTGGCTGCTTTTATATCGTCTTTAATTTTTGTTAGGATCATCATTTCCTAAAGCAGGAATAATTTGTTCTTGCAATCTATGTGCAAAATGATGCACAATTCTATTTTTCGTATAGATTGTTCATTGTTTAAAACATTCTTTTATTTCTTGATTAAATTGGGGCCCCTCAATCGCGGGTGCATAGCATCCGCAGCACCCCCCAAATGCCAGCCCTGTTTATGCAATTATTATAAAATATTTGTGTGCTACTGGGGTAAGAATAATAGACATGAATTTTCAACAAAGAAAATACTTAAAATTAAGCATCATTTTGTGATCAGTAAGGAAGATGAGAAACTGGGAAATGTCTTAGTTTGATAATTTTGATATGAGAAGTAAAACTTAAGACAATGATGAAGAATGTAAAATTTTAATCGATAAATTCGAAATTTAATTTTGAAGATGTCAAAATCAGTTATGACATGCGCAGAAATTCAATGTTTTCTTTCCATCCAAATGTTTACTCGTAACCATCTCACTTGGTCATTGGTTAATGTGAACTGGAGTGAAAAGTTACGAAACGGCGGGAATTAACTTGTTGTTCTTTATTGACTCGTGCGAAGAATTTTCCAATTTTGTTTGTAGATATGGCTCCTAAAGTAAGAATTTCTGTATTTTTTATCATAAATATTATTTCTTGAAAACATGTTTTTGGATCGATATTTATTTTGTATTTGTGATTCTAAACACATGATGAATCTGTACGAACATCTGAGCAGCCATGAAATTCGAAGATGCGAGATACCGGCTAAGATCGAAAGGAAAAATGGCATTAAAAATGTACTTGTGATTTTTGTGAAGCTTCTATTTCATTATTTCGATTACCTTATCAGTAATCTGAAAGCATCATGTGTTAGTTTTTACTGATTTTTAATTAGAAATTGTGAGCCAATGAAGAAAATAGTTGAATTGTAAAATTTTTTTTTTAACCAAAAATGCCTCATTGACTATTTTAGGCTTGTGGTCAGTTGCCTTGATTTTCACAATAATAATTTACATTTTGTTGATTACTGGTTTGTTTGAATGTATTTGGGAGACTCTCCCCTTCTTTTGTTTCCTAAATGAATCGCTTATGATCATGAAGTGATGTTCCGATTTTTTCTACAAAAATCCGTATATATTATTCCTAGAAAATTATTTTCAGTGCAAATCAAATGGCCCCAGCCGTGTTTTAAGAATATTTCGTTAGGGCTTTTACCATCAAAATATTTTAGAACGTATAACACTTATATTTATCTGGTGAGTTTTGTTTTTGTGTCATGATTAAGAAAAAATGTTAAATCATTTTCAAATATTTGAAAAACTTATTTTTCTTTTACAACAGAAAGGAATCATTTCTATCATTTTTAGATATATTTTTTAATTAATATCTGGAATATTTTTTTACCACTTGTAAATATTTTTTGCAATTGCATTTTAATATTCAAAAAATATGCAATCATGGAACTACCTTTAACTAAATTTTTTTAATTTGTAAATTTTGAAAATTGTACAGATGTATCTGAAATTTAATAACCCTGCAATTTTACATCTAAATTATATATAATAATATCAAATATACTTTAAAATTTGCATGGTTATTAAATTTGAGAGTTTTAATGGAAGCATAATTCATATTGAATTTTTAGCAGGTTATCTTATAATTTTATTTTGTCATCTTTTTAATTCATATGCACCTTATTTCTCAAAATGTATTTGCAGTGCTTTTTGTCATCTTTTATGATAACTTTTAAGTTGCTATTTTGATGCACAGATAAGTCTAACTTATGTATGATGATGTAGAGATAAGTCTATGTAGTCTTATCAATGGACTGAATTTTATTTAAAGGCATTTAAAAACTCATATATGAAAATGTAATTCCTCAGTAAATTACTTTCTTGATATTTATTGAAACATTGTTCTGTAGAAAATAAAGTCATTTAAGTAATTATATAATGAATAAAATGATTTCTAATAAGAATACTTTTCTCTTAAATGCCTTTGTGTTAGTGATAGAACATATCATTAAAAATCTGATTTCTTATATAGATGTATAGAGTTACTATTACTTTCCATCATTTCTTTTTATATTCTCAGCATAGAAATTTCAGTAGTATCCCAACAAGAAATCTTAGAAACATTTAGTGAAGTAACTAATTTGAGATATGTAGTTGCAGAATTCAGTTTCTTAGATTTTGTTAAAAACAAAATTTGTTCATTATGATTTTAATTTTTGTTCATTTAAAATTTTCATTGATATCATTTTTAATCAAAACAAGTTCAGCTGAAAGTATAATCAATTATTTTCCTATATATATAATACAAAAAAAGATTCTTTTATTGTCTGTGGCCCAATATCTGAATTGTAATTTTTTTAAAAGTAATAAATTGCTAAATCTTATTACCTAACTGCATTCTTTAGTTAATGTTTGGCAAGTTTCCTCCTTTTTGCCAGAGTTAGTTGCAAAGTAACAGAAGATTAAAATTAAAAACAATATTCTTTAGTTTAAAAAATTTTTCTATATTTTCTTTCTAGAGCAAACAGCATTATTTTTCTTAATCAAGTATGAAGAGAAGTCAAAATTATAACTGTAAAGAACTATTTCATTATTTTAATGAAAACAGCAAGCTTGTAGAAATATTTATTTGTTACATTCATTTTTCAATGTTGTATCAATAAGTAATATTATGGAAATTTGAATCAACTGATTTTAATAAGCTCATAGAATTCAATCATAGAAATTATTTTTCTAGGGAAGAGGTAGGAAGAAGGCAGAAGTTGTGGAAGAAAAATTAACAGGAAATGATGCTGTTATAGATGAAGGAACGAAAACTAAAAGGGCTGGCAAAGTAGAAAAGGGGTCCAAGAAAGGTGCTAGTAAAGAAATTCTTAGCAGTGATATTGAAAATGGATTGAATGGTTCTGGAGAACCCCAAGAAAAGGCTAGTGCTGAAGATGACCAAGTAGAAATAGAGTCTAAGGTTCCTACAGATGACAAGATTCCTTCAAAACGTTCTCAAAAATCTGCCAAAGCAAAAGACAAAGAAGAACCTGCCGAAGATGAAGAAAATGAAGAAAGCTCTATTGTAAAAGATTCTAAAACAAAAGATTTACCTTCAAGACGGGGAAGAAAAGCTGCCAAAATTCAAAATGGAGTTGATTCAACAAAGAATGAAGAGACTCATGAAATGAAAAGTGATACTGAAGTAAAAGATTTGCCAAGATCAAGAAGGAAAGTGAAAGATGCTGAGCATTCAAATTCAACTGAGGAACAAAATAAACCCGAGCCTAAAGAAACAAAAGCTAAAGCAAAAACTAACAAAAAAGCTAAGGTGCAATCTGAAGAAAATTTGGTAGAAGAAGAGGTTCCTAGCAAAGGAACTGGACGTAAAAGAAAAAATGCTGCTGAAAAAAATAAACTTGAAGCAGCTAAAAAGCTTAAAGATGAGAAACCTGGAATTGATAAAAACCGCCAGCTTAGAGTAGCCCTTAAAAGAAATCATAGTCTAGATGAAATGGCAAGGCAACAGATGGAAAATGATGCTGAGGTTGCTAAGCAACAGGTGGAAAAGGATGCTGAAGTTGCTAAGCAGACAGTGGAAAAGGATGCTGAAGTTGCTGAAGAACGAAAAGTAAAAAATGTTAAGGGTCCTGCCAAAGGTAAGGGTAAAAGAGCAGCCAAGGTTGCTGCAGAAGAGTCTCAACCAACCAAAAAAGCTAAAGAAGATGCTTCTAAGTCAAAAGGTGCTGCTAAAAAGGAAAAAGATAAAATCCCTGATGTGACTGCTCTAGATTTTGATAATGAATCAAAATCAACCAATGGAAAACCTTGGAATTTAAAAATTGCCACTTGGAATGTCAATGGCATAAGAGCTTGGCTGGAAGTAAGTTATGAATTCACTACTAAAGTTAATTAATTACTAAATTTTTAAGGGCAGTTTTTCTCCAATTAATGAATTTGATAAAAGATTTAATTTAGATGAATAATATCAGTTTGACTTATATAAATGCATTCAGCCTTTATATCTGTTCAAAGATTTAAGGAGATAAATACTTTATCCTTTGTATAAAATTTTATAATTGTTTTTAGAAAAAAAAACTTTTATTTTGTAGATTTGTCTTTATTTAAAATATTAATTACTTTTTATTGATTAACTTACAGATATCATATGTGATAGAAATTTTTACCTCCAAAACTTTTGCATGTTCTAAAAGCAAGCTATTACTTCTTTTAAGTGTTAATCTGGTTTTTGTTTAAGATTAAAGTATTTAAGGGGTTTTCACCATAAATTCATAAAGAGATTATCTTTTTAAATATAAAATCATGCGTAGCCCTGACAAAACTGAATTTTTTTTTTTTTTTTTTAGAAAAATGGTTTATCATATTTGCATCATGAAAAACCTGACATCATGTGCATCCAAGAAACCAAGTGCTCGGATGACAAACTTCCCCCTGAAGTAAATAATATTGATGGTTACCATTCTTACTGGCTGGCTGGGGACAAGGATGGCTACTCTGGAGTTGGTCTTCTGTCCAAAGAGGAGCCTATATCTGTGCATTATGGAATAGGTATTATTTTAAATAATTTATAGAGTGTGTTTTATAAGACAAAATTTTGTATTTCACTAGTAAAAGTTTTCACTGTTCAAGCCAGTTTCAAGTTCAAACTAGTAAAAAGAAACTAGTTTTCACTAGTTTGTTTTTCACTATTTAAATGACAAAAATTCTTCTTTAAAACCTCTTATGCCTCAGAATATTTAAACAAATACTGTTACAAATATTTATAATAAATGCTTATGTCATTTCATATCAAATCAGAAATAAAATTTGAAAGCTATTTATTATAAATGTTGTGTGCTATAAAGTCCCATTATACTTAATGTTAATGCTTGAACGAATTCCAATACAAGATAATTCTATTAATTGCAACTTTATTTTTAATTGAGAATATCAGTTATATGAAAGAATTAAAAAAAATTTTACTTTAAAAAAATTGCAGATGTTTTTAACTGATTTTTAAAATTGGGGAACATTAATTTTTAATAAAATTATGAATAATCTTTAAAGAATGATTCAAAATTTAGATAAATATTGTGAATGACAACTTAAATATATGTTTACATGATCAAATAAGAAAGCAGCCATTTTTATTTGAAATTTAATCTCCATCCACCTTTAAATACAAATATTCTATTTTTGAATCAGTTTATAAGTAGAAGTAAAGCTTTAATCAATTTTCAAGAGACATTTTAAGAAAGAAATCTTATTTAGGTATATATATTTCATATGTTTTGGCTTGGACACTATGTGGTTTGTTTGCACAATAAAAATGTAGTTTTTTAATTAATAAAAATTCGCTATTTAATTAGTTTATTTTATTTATTAAAATCTTATGCTGTATAGAAAAGTTGAGTGAAATTTGTAGAAAATCTAATAGAATAGGGCTTAAAAGATTTAGTGTTTCAGTTTTATTAATATTGATTTCTTTTTAAGCTAATTTTTCCTATTTAAAAATAATTGTGAGTAAGAAAGCTTTTATAAATTTTTGCTGTATATTTGATGATTTTTAAATTAAAATGTTTTTTTAATCAAGTATAAGGTATATCTAAATATTTAATATGATTTTAATGTCCCATTTTTTCTTTGAAGAATTTCTTTTTTGTTTTATTATTTATAAATGATATAGCACGTATTAAAAGTGGTGTAGATTTTTTGCTTTTCGTAATTGCTTTTTTGAAAAAATATTTATTTTGATGGGTTGTTGTTTTTAATCTGGTACTTTTTTTCAGTAAATGAATGAGCATGATATATCCAATAATCCTTGTTTCTTAGCTTGAATAATTTTTAAATATTTTTTCATGAAATGTGACTTTATAAAAATGGTGTTAAGAATGCATTAATATTTGAATATTTATTTTATTTTATGCTTGGCATTTTTTATACTTATGTGTAAATCATTTGATTATATTCTTCTTGCTATTTAATTCGAAAAACATTTATTATTAGAAATATGGAGTTACAGCATCTGTTTAAAAGTCCAGTATTTTAAAAAGTAGAGAAATTCACTATTTTAAAGATGGGCAAATATCTAAATTTGTGAAAAAGCTGTGAAAGACATAAATGAAGAATTGAATGATTTATTAATTTAAAATGTATTAACATTATTATATTTAACTTATTAATTAAAACATCACGTTTTTTGCAAATTTTTTAATTTTCAGTCATTTTACATGTTTATATAATAATAGAGCTTTTTAGCATATATTTGAAAATATTTATATATATATTTTTTATTGTTCATGTGTTAATTTTTTTAAAAAAATTTGCAGACATAGAAAAACATGACAATGAAGGAAGAGTCATTACTGCTGAATATGATAAATTTTATCTTGTGACAACCTGTAAGTTTTTCTTTTTACATTTAATAATTTTATTTAAACAGTGAGTGTACCCACTGTATGCTTCTAAAACAATACAGTTGTACATTTTTTTTTTTTTTGAGAAAAAAATGTTTCAGGGATATATTCTTACTCCTTGTAAATAGTGTGGAATGCCTAATGATAATTTTACCCAATTCAGTTCATATTTTTAGATAAGCATAGTCTGTTGGCAATATCAAAATTTTTCAAGTGATACTTTATTCATTTAAAAAATAACCTGATAAACCTATTTATTTTTTATTGTTATTTAACCTTCTATTTGATTAAAAAGTGAGCATCAAATCACAGGATTCTTTTTTTAAGACTATGATTTACTAAGTAATCTTAGGTTTTTTCTACTAATTTTTGAATTTCTTCCTTCAAAGAAAAAGAAAAGTATATTGATTCTTAAGATAGGATTTAAGATTGATTAAAAAAAGTCAAGAATCTTTAATTTTTATCTTTAATCAATCTTTAAATTTTTTTATGTTATTTAACTTGAAACTATTAATATTTTCTTTTGAATTGAAAATTAATAATATTTTTTTTGAACTGATAGTTGCAGTTTTTTTCTGTGTGTGAAGTTTTTATAATTTCTTGTTATTAATATATTGAATTTTATTGTTGCATCTTTCAGTCAGATTTTAATTTCACTCTTCTAAGTGTCTGAGAAATCCTATTTCTTAACACATAAAAAAAAGGGGGGCAATGAATTCTGACAAAATTCATCTGAAGGGAAAAAAAATATCGTTTGTAAAAAAATGTTAAACAGAAATACCAGTTCACTTTTACTTTTTAAATTTTACAACAAAAATTCTTACAACAATGACTCAGAATATTTAAAAGTATATAAGTATTGTATTTGGAAATGTTAGGATGTTTATGAAAAAAGGGAAGAGTTTATGAAAAGAAATTAATAATTCAAGTACAGATTAACTGCTCATTATTTCAGCTTTAAGTAATATTGAAATGTTCATCTAATTTTCAGTTAATTTAAACCAGTTTAGATTAAAATAAAAGCAGTTTATTGTCTTCTGAAAGTGTTAATGAATTGCTCACATATAAAAATCTCTAAACAGATTATTTCTGTTGTGTTAATTAATTTGATCATTTCTACAGATATTCCGAATGCAGGCAGAGGTCTTGTCCGCCTTGATTACAGACAAGAGTGGGATAAAGATTTTCGAGCTTACATCAAAAAGTTAGATGAAAAAAAACCTGTTGTGCTGTGTGGTGATTTGAATGTTGCTCATGAAGAAATAGGTTTGTTTTATTGCTGAAAAAAAAAGTATATTTTTGTTTTGCATAATGTGAGCTATTTTTTAATAAATGTCAACATATCTCAGTACTATTGTTTAATAATTTTATTAGATTTTTTTTCAATATGAATAGTTTATTCTCTATATCTTAGATTGGCTCGGGGGTCAGTATGGATTTGGTAAATCAAACTTTCGCAATTATAATGGGAAGATATGTAGAAAATCTATTATAATGTGGGGAAAATTTTTATATTTTCATCTGTGGTTTAGAAAATATACCACATTATAAGAAGTTCTAGAGACTTTTACCTATTCATATTCTAGATTTCTTTTCTTTCCTTCTTTTTTTTTAATCTTACATTTGAGAAAGTTATGTTTAACTGAAGATTTTTGAAATATAAGGGGATAAATGTTTTCGAATATTTTATGTTAGATAGGAAGGTAAAGGAGTGAGGATAACTTGAACTCATGAAGTTTTGTGAAGAATAACTTTGATAAGTTTTCTTTAGTTATAAATGTTGTAATTTTAATTCATGCAGAATCTGAGTGTTTAATACTGTTTCAGATCTGGCTAATCCTAAGTCTAACAAAAAGAATGCTGGGTTTACCAAAGAGGAAAGAGAAGGATTCTCAACTTTGCTTTCTGAAGGATTTGTAGATACTTTCAGACATCTTTATCCTGATCAAACTGGAGCCTATACTTTCTGGACATACATGATGAATGCACGTGCTAAAAATGTTGGATGGTAAGTTTCTTACCTTTCTTTCTTTCTTTTTTTTTAAACTTTTCTTTTGGAATTGCTTTTTAACTTCTGAGGGTTATTCTAATCGTCTGCAGCATTACCTGAATTTTCACTTAAATGCTACTTGTGTTTTGAAGATATGTGGAAAATTTATTTTGAAAATTGAATTGTTGTATTTTGATAATTATTATCATAGTCAACGATTCACTGTATTGTTATGGTTATTATTATTATTATTATTAGTAGTAGTAGTAATATATAATGAAATATTCGCAAGCAGTAGAAATCAGGCATTTACTGAAATCAAAAATGGAAGTATTCCATGTTTTTGTGTATACATAGATAGTGTGATGTTTACAATGATACAATTAAATTAACATGTAATTAACAAAAATAGTTTTGCATTTGCATGCTTTAGAAAATGCAAAATAGCTAAAACCATTTTTTAAAAATAAACTTGTCTTTTGTTCCGTAAATTTTCTGCACTTTTTTTCCTCTTGTTATCTGCATTATTTTAATTTAAAACTTATGTTTATTGTTAGTTTGCAGTTGTGCTTCCTAATTCTGTTGAATATTATATGCCATATTGTTAGATCAAATGCAAATATTTTCCAAATGTTTTATCTCGATTCTTATTTTTGTAAAATTAGCATATCCTTGTGCTTGTATAATAACATCAAGGGTTTTCACATCTGAAAAGTTTGAGTATGTAAAACTGATAAAAATTTGCAAAATTCATTCATTCCGTCTTTTTTAATCCTTCAGCATCAATTTTTTGAACATTAGCATATACACAGTCATTTTGTCCCTAAATTGTCAGGTGCCATACACCTTTTGTTATTGATTATTTATATGAAAATGAAATGTATACAGAGTATATGAATATTTTTCATGTAAATATGTTCTGTTTAAGACAAATGTAATTTTTAATTAGAAAAATCAAAATTGATCTTAGTTCTTTTTTTATACTTTTGATGCATTCCTTTCCTTTTACCCCATTTATTCATATGAAACTTATTCTTTATATTTAACTAAACTATTTTATATATAGTTTACATTTAAAATTAGAAAAAAAGTTTAAATATTTAACTTTGAAAATCCATGTCATCATTTTATATATATATATATTCAAAAAATACTTTTATCCTTCCTCTTTCAAAATAAATTAATTTTTAATATAAATTACAATTTTTTAAGCATTCTATCAATGTGCATGTGATTTTGTATTATTCCTTTCATGAATAAATTTGTGATAATCAATTCTGAGAGGAGCCCGTCTAAACAAACATATATCTTCTAGTATATTATGTATGTTGATTAGTACATTTGCAAAAAATTGGGGAAATGTTTATAAAAATTTTGTTTATATGAAATTAAATGACTGAGAATGTTTTTTGTTTTATTTTCTGAGCATTAAATTTTTATTCTATATTGATTTTAGTTGATACTAGTACACTTTTTTTAGAGCTTTATTTTTCATATCTTATTAAGAATGTTATGTTTAATTCATAAGAGTAGGAAAATGAAACAAAATCATTGGGAAAATTTTTTGGTGTCCCTGTAAAAAATCAATGAAATTTTCTATATAACTTTGAAATATGGGGGAAACAGTTGGATAAAATGAAACTGAAGAAATGCTGGCTATTTGTGTACCTTCATTTCTCTGAAATATCATTATATACTAATTTATGCTGATTTATTTGTCAAACTTAGTTGCTAAAATTTTAATTGATTAATGAAGATACATACATATGGTTGTGTAGTGTTTCTGTTCATGGCTTGGAACAATATTAAGTTCCTCTTTCAAGATTTAAAAAAAAAAAAAAAAATGAACTTATGAATAGAAATTTCTAGAAGGAATGTCAAATACAAATGTGAAGTTTAAATTAAATTATTCCAGCACAGTTGATTTTTGTCAAACGCATTCATTGAACCAAAAATTTTATGTTTTTCAAATTTAACTACATAACACAGAAATTCGGAATTAAATATAATTCTTTTACTCAGTCAGGTTCTTTTTCTTAAAGTCAAGCTTTAGCAGTAATGAGTTCCTAGTGAAGTGCACAATCATCTTCCGCTGTTAATGTTTATTTTTATAGCCCAGTTTTTTAATGATTTACCCATAAATAATTCCCAGAAATAAATAATTATTTCTTCTACAAAATATAGGATATATTTTTTTATTTGGAATTTTAAACTGTGATTCAAAATTATGTCTTATAATCTCACTTTATATTATATCTTGTAAAATCAGTAATTAATAGCGTGTTGGATATTTGATTCTGTTGTTACTTTAGGACTTATAATGCAGGTTTTTATTTAACATTTTATATTATTTTTCCATGTGATTAGAAAAAATTTATGTGCTTTTTTTTTATAAATGTTTTTGCATTTCTAAATGAGAATTATTAAATGAACATTTTAATATGTAAAAAAATATAATAGATATATATTACATATATCTCACTTTATATAATATATAAAAGAACTTAATTGTGGATGAACGTGGAATCTTATATTATTATACTCTGTTCAGTTGAAATATACTTTGACAAGGTGAAAGGGGTCTGGAAAATTGAAATGTTGTTATTATTATATTTTATTTGCTTTTTAAATAAAAGGCTATAAAACTGAGAGAAAAAATTTAAAAGAGAAGCTGTAGATATTAAGAAAATGTGCATAATGAATTATTTAACTTTAAAACAGCAGAAATAAATTAGTAAATTAAAAAAAACTTAATAAATTAAAAATTAGAAAGAATATTACAATTTATATTATAGATAATTCCACTTACTTTAAAAAAAAGGTGTTATTTATTTTCCTCTTTTTTAAAAAACAAATAACATTTACATTTTTAAAGTTTTTAATGTAACTTCAAATGTAATAAAAACATTTACTTGAATGCTAGAATTTATGTGAAGGGACTTTGTTTTAACATCATTAAATGTATGTTTTATTCATCTGATTATTTGTAGCATTCAAGTAATTTTTGTTCATAGTTGATAAAATTGTATTTAAACATGTCTAACTATCTGTTTTATTTGGACTTACTGGTGTTCATAAAATTTGTAAGATTATTGAATCAATTTTTATTAACTTTTTATTTATTATTTTTTATTTTATCTTCTCTCCCCTAGGCGTTTGGATTATTTCATAATTTCTAAGAGATTTACTGATCATCTGTGTGACAGTGTCATTCGAAAGGATGTGTATGGCAGTGACCATTGTCCCATTACACTCTTTCTGCATGTTTAATTCATAAACAGCAGAATTCATTTAGATGTTCCTTTTTTTGTGGTATTTTACATTAAAACTGTGATACAAATGTATATCCAAGTGTAATTTTTAGAATAAACAAACATATCTTTGAAACATTTTTTTTATTTATAATAAATGCTTATGCTTGAAAGGTGATATGTATTTTAAAAAAATATATTTTATCATGAATTTATTAATTCATTCATATTCTTATTGGTGGTAATATACTGTTTAAAAGCCTTTGCAAAGAGATACACCTAAGCTTATGTATTTCAAAAGGATGGGGACAGAGTTAAAAAGTAAGGAAATTTTATTGATCCAAAAAGAAAAAAAGGTGAAGAAAATTTAAAAAGTATATATTTAAAAATTCGAGGAAACAGCCAAAAATAGCATTTCATGTCACACAATTAGTAATTAACGATTTTTCTCTATCCAAAGCCTTGTGCCTCCTAAACGGTCACAGCTACCTAGGATTGCTTTTGTTCAAGTGTACAGCAATTTTTTAGGATTTTATTTTGGTAAAATGAGTGATCATCTTATGAGTGTAATTATCCTCATAAAACTTTCAGAACAATAATTTTCACTTTTCAAAGAACTAGTCTCAACTCACATCATAACTTTGCAATGATGCTGTATCTTTATAAAGATGATAATTGTATGTTCCCATGACACCAAACTATAGGGAGATAAGAAAGGACAAACCTAATTACAAGAAAAAAAATTTTATAGCATCATTCAAGCAAATTGTAAAGTAAGTAATTATGAAGTATCAAAGCAATTGAATTTAAGCATAAAGAATTTATAAGACAAATATTAAGAGAAGAAAGGGATTAAGTGAAATTTTGAAATGGAAAAAGGTAGGAAAGCAGAGCATCAGTTTAAAGAATTTAAATTTTTGAAGAAGTATATGTTATCAAAATAATGTATCCAAAATAATTGAATACAAGTAATAAGTTCAATAAAATGATGAAAGAGTGAAATAATTAATTTATGGTGAAAGGAATTTATTTCTTATAAAAATGATCAAAATGAAGTGAAGAATTGCAGATATCAAATTTGTATGTATTTATTTTGCCAATAAGTAAAATTTCCATAGAACATTGCTATTTAAGTATAAAAAAAATCCACACTTTTGCAATTAAAACTATCTGAATTATGAAAATTTAAACATAATTACTTCATAAAACACACAATTTAGCTACTCCATTGACAGTGTCAAAGAAGATAGACAGTCAGTGCCGAGAGACTTCAAAGTTGAACCAACCTAAAATAATGAAACTATTCATTTTCCTAAAATGATTATTTTTACCAATTTTATAACTCAATCAGACTTGGCCACAGAAGATTAGTTTTTGTTGGTTTAAAAGTTAGTGTCAAGAATATTTTAATGATTATGATTCGTAAGGCCAAATGATTATATAAAGTTTAGATGTCATAATTTTTTAGATGCTAATTCATTGACTGAAAAAATTGTTAATTACATTATTTTGAGCATTTATTTAAATGTGAGAAGCATGTAACTAACTCGAATAATTTAGAAATTTGCTGTTTGAACCATGTTTATGTAAAATCCTGCTTATAGAATCTTTCAGGGAAAATGCGATTAAACAAAATCAAGCAGCAGCTGGAGGGCTTTGGCCCCGACGGATTTGACATGCACCAGGCCCACTTACACGACGGTTCTTTGGTGGAATCGGGTCTCGAATCTGAAACCCTATGGTTCCAAAGCCAAGACCTTGCCACCGCTACCCTTTTTTCAATTATCTAAGAATTGCTTTTTTGAGTTCTCATGCTTGCGAAGGGTCACACCAGCGTAAAAATCCATCATCTGATGGATTTCGTTCAAAAATCGATGGGGATTGCACACTAAAACTGTGCATTAAATTTTAAACTTTGTGTTTTGAAATTCTCTTGTTCACTTAGCACTTTATAGAAAAAGGAACAAAATTATTTAGAAGGAATTTCTTTAAAAATTTTATAGAGATCTGCAGATTTGCTATGAAGATTACATACTAGAGATCTCACCATCTGTTTTGGATAATATTTAATATATAATTGTTTTGTGTTAGTAGACGTAATTGTGACAGAGAGACATAATTGTGAAAGTGTGTGTTTCGTATTCAGGTAGTCTGGAAAATGGAGATTCGTTAAAATGTTGAGTTCGAAATTTTTGATCATTCTAATATTTTAACTTTTGAAATTACATAAAATAAAAATAATTAATGCATATAATTAGTTAAATCACATAATGAAAGTATAAAAATAGTAAAAGCCCAATATAGGGAAGTCAAAAATTGCATAAACAGAGTTGAATTCATTTCTTGAATTTGTCAGTTATGAGCATAGCGGAAATAATGCTATCGTCTTTTGCATCTTTAATTTACAATGAAATTAGGATTCGGTAGTCCGAAGTACAAAATTTCATTTTATTTACTAAATCTATCTGTAAATTCATCCAATTTTGAATACTAGTATATTAATTACAGTGAAATGATTTTTATTTTACCTTTTGGTCAATTAAAATTTAATATTAAAATATAAAATCTGAATAGGCCCAGATTTCCAAAATAAATAATGTAGATCTCAGCAGAACTGACAAAATCAATTATACATCGTTTGCAGCTACCTTCCGAAACAGACGAACTGTGGACTATTTGGCTTAAAGGTTAAAGAACATTTTTAATTTTAATAACTTAAATATAATAAATATTAATTTTTTGCATATTATTCTGTTAATTTTAATTATAACTTCACATTTATCCTAAACTGGATAGAATTTTACTCTTCCCATTTTACGTACATTATATTTCATTTAGAATCATCTCTATCGTAGATAGAGATAAACTATATTTTTAGTACTTAAAACTTTGTTATAATATAAATAAAATTACTTATTAAGTAAATAATTATAATTATTACAACGGTAATAATAATTATGAATATTAACACTTTGTTGACCGGCAATTTCATACAAAAATTTATTTTGTTGACCGGCCATTTCGCACAAAAATGTATGCATGGCACCCGCTATTTGATATAGAAAATATCACATGTCACCGGGGCAAAAAATGTAATTGAATAAAATTCGAAGTGATTTTCAAAACATTTTATTTGCACAAAACAATAGTAAAACTAATAATAATAATAACAATAATAATAATAACTAATAATTTTTTTTTGTATGGTAAAAATATATCAAAGTGCAAAGACGAGTTATCTCGTCACCGGTCAACAACGTTCGGGCATGAAAAGACGAGTTATCTCGTCACCGGTCAACAACGTTCGGGCATGAAAAGACGAGTTATCTCGTCACCGGTCAACAACGTTCGGGCATGAAAAGACGAGTTATCTCGTCAACGGTCAACAACGTTCGGGCATGAAAAGACGAGTTATCTCGTCACCGGTCAACAAAGTGTTAAGTGAAGATAACTATTATTACTGTCATAAAGGATATATGAACCATCTTTGGAGGATTTCTTAAGAATTGATTGCTATAAACGAGAGATGTCCGCAAATGAGGATAGCCCTCTACCACTGAACAAAAAGAAAATAGGCAAAAGATTCTGAACTCAATTTTATGTCTGGATAATGAATTAATCCTATCCAATGCATGTTTTCATTTTATATCCTATGAGAAAGAGAAGTAAACATCAACACTATATACACAAAGCATTATTTTGTGAGCATTAACAACTTTTTTCCTTTTATACTCCGAACTTTCTCATATATTCCTCAATAAAAGTCTCATTCCCTTTTGTCGAAATATTTTAATAATCTATTTAATCGAAATTTCATACAGATTACAGTAGTAAACACAAGATCACAAACCGAGTTTAGTTTGGTTGTATTAATATCCCGTTTTAAAGCAACAATAGGGCTATTTTGTGACGGTTTCGTTTCGTTTAGTTATATTAACATCCCATTATCTAGTTTTTTTTTTTTTTTTTTTCCTGACTTCCTCTGAATGGAATTTGTTCAAACTTCGAGGGAAATGTAGAAATGTTTTCTGAAGACTTCATCCTAAATTTCATCCATCTAGCTTAAAGCGTTTATAAGTTACCAGTTCACAGACCGACAGACATAATGACAAAAATTGTGTTTTTTGAACTGAGGAATGACTAAAGAGTGTAGATTTTCAAATTTGTAATTTGAATATTTTGACAATTACAATTTTTTTCTCAATTGTTCGTGTACAAGAAATTAAAACAGGATAACAATTCTCCTTGCTAAAATCACTACCAATCAACAACTCTAAACAAAATTATAATAACTTGTCACAACAAGGTAAGAAAATATAACAAAACTAACATCAAATGATGCAAATCATTTGATAGAGATCGTTATATAAAGTTACCTTAGCTACCTGTGTCTGAATACTATTTTTTTTGTGTGCACCTATCTGATAATTTTTGGCTTTACTTTTTGAATACAATGTATCAAGTAAAAACTAAAATATTTCACATAAACAGACATTTCTTTAAGAATGCATATGATAAATGATGTATTTTTTACATACATCATTATGTTCATACTTACTATGTTTTACTACTGATGTATTCGAATGTTATAATTAAAAGTAAGTCAATGTTTCACTCTCAGCTTTGCCAATTGTGCATCACAAAAGTATTTCGTAACAACTTCATATCTTCAAACTGAAGATCTCACTTGGCGATGTTTTAATGAGCCAAAATGAAAATTTAAACAAGAGAAGTTTGAAATATTTGGCGAAGAAGAAGAATAAAAAATTAAAAAGAAATGGATATGTTTTCTTGCTCAGGGTTGCACTATTTTATCGAAATTCTGAAAATTCAGATTTTGTCTTATTTCTGATTTGAAAGATATTGTATGATTATTGCTTATCCTTTCGCTAAGTCTTCAAAATGGTTTATTCAACAAACGTGAGTGCAATTTAGTTTATTTTATTTATTCTTTACTAAAATTTAAAGTACTTTTAAATTAAGTTTTGTTTCTTGTTTCGAATTGATAAAAATAGAATTAATTCATTGCAAGATAATAAGATGAATTGTTTTATAAACATTTATTGTGATTTTTATATAAGTAAAATATGTATTATTTAGAAAGAATTATTTAATTCTGAAACAAATCTTTTATAGATTTCGAGTTTGCTTTCTAAAATTTTATTAAATTCATATAATTTATCAACAGATATTGTAATTATTGTTGTATGTATTATAGTAGATATTGCATAAATATCATTAGATCTAATACTTAGCCATTCCGATACAAAATGCTGGTTTGGAATTAATGTAAGCAGCCTTGCATTTATTTTTTTCGGTAAAAAGTTTTGAATTTCGTTTCGAATATTTGAGATTGCTTCGAATGTTTTTGAAAGATAATTGCCAATGGTCGTTTTCTTATTAAAAGGTCTAGCCTTCAGAAAAATTTTGTTTTTAATTATTTTTTGAAAGATTTACACTTTTTTTTATTTGAAAAATATCGTTGGTTTGCCCAAACATTATTAGATAATTATTATTTCAAATCATTCACTTCAATGATTTATGATTGGCTCGGATCATTTCTCTAATTAGATGCCCTAATCTTGTATCTTTTAAATGAAGGAAAGAATAAACTAGTTAGATAGTAGACCTAAACTAATTAGGTATGTGCAAACCATGAGGCATCTAACATGTGAATACTTTTTTATAGTTATGAATTGTGTATTAAAATGTTTAATAGATTTGATATTTTATTTTGCCTTTGTTTATTTTAAACAACTTTTCAAATAAAAAGTATTAACTCATTATAATATATGGTTTTATTCATTTTGAATGGAAAAATAATTGTATTAGATTTAATATCGCTTAATTAAATATTTATGGGTGCATAAAGTTGATTTTTGATAACTTTTTATATCTGAATAAATATAGTAAATATATTTATTTGTTAAATAAGGAATGAGTTTTTAAAGAAAAATGCAGAATTCTTTTCATCATATAACTATATCATACAACCTTAGCCGATGAATTAAAAAAAAAGTTTATCACTTATATAGGAATTTTGTAAACTGATTTTAGTTGTATTTTAATTAATAATTTTTACATAATACCAGTGATTGAATCTTAGTTTTTGTAAAAAATTTGATCACTTATCTGATTTCCACGTTTTTGAACGTCACGATTATATTTTTAATTTATCAAAGATTAGATTTGTTTATTTGAAAATTCGTGTAAAGGTGCATATATTATAAGGTGACCATTCGTACTGATTTTACCAGTACAGTACTGGTTTTCAGGGCTTAAGTCCTGGTTAGTCATTAAACAAAACCAGTACACGAAAAGTACTGGTTTTAGATTAGAAAAAATTAAAACAAAAAAAGTAATAAAATAAAAATAATAAAATTAGAACTGGCAACCCTGATAATTCCATGTGATATCGTCAGGTGTCGCATGAGCAGGACCGCCACGACGTCATACGTGATGTACTAACTACTGTGATGTACCTACCTTATTATTATCATGGCGGCAAAACGACGAAAGTGCGTATTTAATGATGATTTAAAATTAAAATATACATTTATTAAAGAAAGTAATATTGATCCTAGTGAAGTATATTGTGAAAAATGTAGAAGTACGTTTTCTATTGCAAATAGTGGAAAAAGCGACATTGAAAACCACATAAAAACAGTTAAACACAAACGAGCAGTGTCAGCAGCAATTGCAATTTCGAGTATGACATCATATTTTAAGAAAAAAGAATTTGAAACTGCCGAAAAGAAATAGCTGCAGCTGAAGGTTTGTGGGCATATCATACAGTTATGCATAATCAATCTTTTCGATCAATGGACTGTACCTGTAAACTTATTAAGGCATGTTCCGATGCTAAATTCACATGCTCTAGGACCAAATGCGAAGCTATAATCATCGATGTACTTGTCCCTTATGCAAATCAAATATTGGCTGAAGATTTGAGAAACGTAAGTTTTATATCAGTGTATTCAGACGCCTCAAATCACAAAGAAATGAAACTAATTCCTTTACTTGTCAGATATTTTTTATCCAAGAAGGGAATACAGGTAAAAATTATTGAAGTAAAGGATTTGCCAGGAGAAACGTCTGACATAGTTACCGAATATATTGTAGAGGTCTTAAAAAAACATAATTTAGAAAGCAAGATATTAGGGTTTTGTGCCGGCAACACTAACTTTGGAGGCATGCGAAGAACCGGGAAAAATAATACTTTTACCAAGCTAAAAGCTACTTTGGACGGACGGGAGCTTGTGGGAATTGGTTGCTCAGCGCATATTTTAAACCATTCTATACAAACTGCCTTACAATTGATATACAAACTTTAATTACCAAGATTTACTCTTACTTTTACATTTATACTGTGCGCGTCAGTGAATTAAAAGAATTTTGTAGACATAGAATATAAAAAACTTTTGGGTTACAGTGCTACGCGGTGGTTAGCGTTACGACCAGCTATTGAGCGCGTGTTGGAAATATTTCCTGCATTAAAATCGTATTTTGCGTCTAATCGTATTTTGCGTCCTGCAAGTTCGACAAAATTTAAAAAGTCTAGAAGAAGACGGCTTAGTTAAATTGAATATTTTCAAAGAAAAAGTGGTGGAATTTTACAGCAAATGTTTTCAGTATCTGGAAGAATGGAAAGGCCATTTTGAGGGAATCGAGAAGTTTAATTGGATTACATTAAACATGAAACCTACGCATCAAATGGTTCAAGTGTGCAGTGACTATTTAATTCAACATTATCCGGAAATAAATTTAATTGAAGATGAACTCTTTGATAAAATCTGTTTCATTCAGCGCTACACCACAGATGAGAAACTTGGGCATTGGAAACAAAATTGTGTTTCGGTATCAGATAGGTGGATTGAAATTTTTAAAGCCTTTAAAGAAAATGATGTGTCCAATAATATTGGCAAATTGGTAGAGTATTGCCTCTGTATGCCAGGAACTAATGCACCGACCGAACGGGCTTTTTCTTTATTAAACAACATCTGGACTAGCGAGAAAACCCAATTGAAAGTGGAAACTTTTAAATCCTTGTTGATTGTCAAAAATAATTTAAATGCAACCTGTATGGAATTCTATGAAAATATACAGGAAAACAAAAATTTGTTTAAAGCAATTCATTCCTCAAAAAAATATAAAAAAAAAACAAACTAAATTAAATAACTCCTTATGTTTTATTATGTTATTACATTAGGCATGCTTATCATGTTATGTTATGTTTATTATGTTTTATTTTTATATTGTAAAATCATATTTTAGTTTTCACATTTCTTGTGTTTAAATAAAAAAAAACATTTTTTGATATCTAAAAGTTTTTTATTTACTTAGGTATACAGGTTGGCCGTTGGGTGAATTTTTGATAAAAATTTATAAAATTTGGGCATGGCTGCTCAAAATTCATGTTGTCCTGGTTTCAGGTTAAAAAAAAAATGGTCACCTTAATATATTACCATATTTTTTTGGCAACTTTCGCAGATTCATTTTATCTAAATTTGGATAAAAATTACGAAATGTTGTATACTGAACTTTTTAAACATATCAATGCTTACTTTGTGGGAACGGGAAGCATCAAAAGTTGAACAAATCACAAAATCTTACATCTGTTATTAGTCGCTAGCAAAGGAAAATAGTCGCTTATATAGGAAAACAGACAAGTGGAAGCTGAAGTGTTTCGTTAGGAACCCTTCTGCTAAATTATTTGTCTGCGTTTCTTTCTTGAATCGCATATCTACTAAGCAAAATTCTATAAGGAAAAGAAAAATTAAATAATTAGAAAATACTTATTAAAAATATTAACCAACTTCGGCGACCAGCTGTTCACCCATTCTATTAAGAATATTAGCATAGTCTTCAATCAACTTTGATGAATTACATCAAAGTATGAAAGTATAAATCACATATGAAAGTACTATTTGAAACTTGAAAACGAGAAATTCTGATGTGTTTTATTAAAGCTGAAAGAAATAACTTCTGCCTATTCTGATTTTAAATGTTGAAGGGATTACGTATTAGATAAAAGTTGTGTTAGGAACAGGCGGTAGTGCAATCACGATCAACAAGAAGGAAGGGTTCGAAATCATTTTCAACGGAAAATGAATGAATTGAACTTGTATTGCTTAAACTTTAACCTTGACAGTTGAATTTCAGCACCTGCATTAGCATGTGTTTTGTTTAGTCCAATTGATGGTGTATTAGACGATGAATTACAACTTGTAAGATTTCATTCTTTTTGCATTCTATTTTGAAATAAGTATCTAAATTACAATTTTTATTAAATTTATTAATGAAAACCTTCAGTGAATTAAATGAAAATTGTATCGAATTAATAATCATTCAACGTTCATTTAAAGTATTGAACATATTAAAAAATTAATTGTTCTTTAATATGTTCGGAGAAATTTGTTCTGAAGACTGCATTCCAAATTTCATCCATCCAGCTGAAAGCGTTTGAGTTCCCAGTTCCCAGACAAATATAATAACAAAAATGTGTTTTTTGAACTAAGGGATGTTTAAAAAGTGTAGATTCTTCAAAATTTCCGATTCGAATATTTTGAAGATTATAATATTCTCAATACGTGTATAAGAAAGTAAAATAGGATAATAAAATTGACAGCTCTAAATAAAGTTATAACTTGTCAGAACAAGGTAAGAACATACAGCAAAAAGTAACATCAAATGAAGTAAATAACCTGATTATTAGAAAATGTTAGCTGAATCACTTGCATTTAGGGATTGCAATATCGGACCAAAAGTTCAATACCGGTATTCGGTATTTTTTAGATTTTAATACCAGTATTAGAAATGTTAGAAAAAGAAAGAAAACACAGGCGTTTCTTTGTTTTATATGCCAGTTTTATTAGAGAGTGTAAATATCAGAAAAAATAATTTGTAACTTATAAGTTATAACAGTATATAAAGAATCACAAAAAAGTAAAGGAACATCTTATTTATTTAAATCACAAAAAAGTGTAAATATCACTAATCAGTCTATGTTACAGATTTTTGAAATGTGATCTTAAAAAACATCATACATCAATTGTACTGTCATTAAGCTGTCTGTTTTCTTCTTCTAGGAAATGACGATTTCTTCTCTTAATTCATAAACACGTTGCAAAAATTTCCCACGTGATGACCATCTTGCCTCGCAATAAAATAGTAACGCTGAATGTACTGACCCCATGTCTTTACAAAGTGCGGAAAAGATTCTCGATTTCAGGGGTCTCATTTTTATATAATTTACTACGGTTGCAACCGTAGTTAACACAATATTCAAACCAGGACTCATTTCTTTCGAAGCCAAAGTTTCTCTGTGGATGATGCAATGTGTGCACTGAGGCGATTTTTGTTTTACAAGTGCTTGTATACCTTGGAATCTTTCAGACATTGAACGAGCACCATCGGTGCATATTCCGATTCACTTTTTCCATTCTATGTTTGCCTCGTTCATAAAATCATTTAAAATATCAAATAATGCGATTGCTGATGTTTTGAGTTCTATTGGTTTACAGAAAAGTAGTTCTTCTACTACTGACATATTATCACAAATTGGAACATAGGCAATTAAATGAGTATCTTTATTATTATCTGTTGCTTTGTCAAGCTGTATTGAAAACAATTTGTCACGCAACTTCGAGAAAAGCTGACACTGTACATCTTCAGATATATCGCCAATTCGACAGGCAACAGTATCACTTGAAAGAGGTATGGACTGCAATTGTTTTGAAAAATTATTTCCAAACATAGTTTCTACAATCTCAACTGCTGCTAACGAAATAAGCTCTTCACCAATGGTGTGAGGTTTTCTACATCTGGCTATTTTATATGAACTTTGTAAGATACAATAAAAGCTTTTTATTATTCACAGACAAAGTTTCTTTAAAAAATGATTTTTGCTTGTTATATGATTTTAATTTTAATTCGAAGAATTCTCTGGGTTTGTTCACGTACTCACTATGAAGCGTTTCCGAATGTCGTTAAAGTTTATTAGGTTTCAGGCTGTCTGCGGCCAACATTTTTGAGCAAATGATACACAGGGGCCTTTCTTCTTCATTTACTTCAGTACTGTTAAACCCAAAATTTAAGTATTCTTGAGAATATTTCCTTGATTTTATTTTCGGAACCACGCTCGTCTGTGTATTTGTTAATGCTTGACTATCGTCTAATATTTGCTTACTTCCGCTTAAAAATTTATTAATGAGTCTGCATAAATCTGCTGCGTGAATATTTTATATGGTGAATTACAATTAGCACGAAAATATATATAGCATACAAATTCACGATAGATTCGATAGCGATAAAAGGATCGACTCGAACGAGACCGACTGGAATTGAAACTTGCGTTATCGAATATTTTCTTTCTTCTTATGAGAAAACATTTGCTCCTTGCATGCTCGAGACGGCATCGGTCGTGTGGATTCCCTTCCACAAACATTCCTATTTTTTTCTCTTTTGTTTTGTCATGCTTCTGTTTTATTTCTTTTATTATTCGAAAAAATGTATTCCCAGTTTCTAAATTTAGCTCACCCCTTCTAGGTTAACTTTCATTGACGAATTTTTCTACTTTCATATTCTTTTAACGTTATCTCTCTGTTTGGTTTTCATTTAAAATATAATATTTAAATTTTCTCCGCTTTCATTCGCTTCATCTGTTCACCGCCCACTTGTACAAAATGCAAGATGTGGTTTCTCGCCAAAGTTGGCTCGCTTTTACTCTTGTTATAGCAGTTAGTTAAAAATAATTTAAAAACAGAATCCAAAATACTTAATATACATTGTTGTTGTATACATTTTATTGTAAGCGGGGGGCGCGATGAAAATTATGATTGAAAACTGGGCCACGAATACTGAAAAGTTGAGAAACGGTGGTATAGCTGATAACCTTCATAACAGTGACCATTTTCCAATTATTGTATCATACAAAGATGATGATCTAACTTATCCTGAAAGAATGAAAAGGTACATCTTTGATAAGGCAAACTGGGATCTTTGCTCACAGATGCTTTCATTTCAGAAGACATTGTGGAAGATGAAAATATTGATGATGTTATTGAAAATATAACTGAAAAAATTTTAGAAGCGGTTGATAAGGCTGCAAAATCGCTGATGAAAAAACAAGCAAAAGCATGGAATATATTTAGACGATGTCCTACAACGGATAATTTTATAGTCTTTAAACATGCAAAAGCATGCAAAACGAGTAAGATGGGGGAGTAAAAGGGATTCATGGATGATATTTGTAAACTCGATGAACAATCGAATTAGCTCTAAACAACTCTGGGATAAAACCAGGAAAGTCTCTGGCTACAATAAAAATAATCTCCCTACGACCTTTTTGACTCTGAATGGGCGTACAATCACAAATATTAGGGCAATAGCTGACACTTTTGGCTGAAACTTTCTCTAAGGTATCCAGTGAAACGGTTTATACCGAAGAATTTATATGTTATAAATAAATATATATTATATTTATTATAAATATGTTATATTATATAAATATAATATATATAAATAATATTATATTTATATGTTATATAAGATTATTTATATATTACAAAAAAAATGAAAAAATAATATTTTAAATTTTACCACTCCTAATGACGAAGAATATAATTCCGATTTCAGTTTAGCAGAACTGAAAAGGGCTCTACATTAATCTCGAGCTGCCTCACCAGGTCCTGATAACATGCATCTAAACATGATTATTCATTTAAATAAATCCTCTCTTGTTAAATATTTTACTAGTATTTAATAAAATCTGGCAAGAGCATAGATTTCCTAATTCATGGAGAAGAGCATTAATTATATCAGTAGATAAACCAGGTCAGGAGCCCCAAGATCCAAGTAATTACAGACCGATTGCACTCACTAGTTGTCTGTGCAAAATTTTGGAACGGATGGTTAATGTCAGACTGATTAATATACTTGAGATAAAGAATTTGTTATCAACATTCCAAAGCGGCTTCCGCTGCGGCAGAAAAACTTTAGACAACGTTTTAAAATTAGAAACAGCCGTTAGAGAAGCCTTTGTCCGTAAAAAGCATCTAGTATCAATTATGTTTGATATGGAGAAGGCCTATGATAGAGTATGGAGATACGTTATAATGAGAGATATACATAAAATAGACCTCAGAGAAAATTTACCAATTTTTATACCAAACTTTTTAAGGATGAGAAATTTTAGAGTTCGATTAGATAATGTCTTATCAAATAGTTTCTATCAAGATGAAGGCGTTCCCCAGGGGAGCGTCCTGAGTGTAATCTTATTTATTATAAAAATCAATGATATCGTCAAAAATCTCCCAAGTGTACATGGTTCGTTTTTCGTGGATGACTTCGAGATACATTGATCCGGAGAGGACATGGGTTTTATAGAAAAGCTTCAAGATGCCATAAATAAAAAACACAAATGGGGGGAAATTAACGGTTTCACAATATCACCACAGAAATCAGCTGCAATTCACTTCAAAAGACGTGGAATTCACCCAGATCATAAACTGAAAGACCGGACAATCCCTTTTGACACTGAGATTAAGTTTTTAGGCTTAATCTTCGACTTTAAACTTGCCTTTAAATCTCATATAAACTATCTAAAAAGAAAATGTACGCTTTCGTTGAACTTATTAAAAATACTCTCTAGCACATCGTTTGAGCAGAAGGCTCCTGTCTTCCAAAATATATAGAGCTTTAATTCGATCCAAACTTGCTTGATATAAGGATCTGCAGCGAAATCTTCACTGCGGCCCCTTGATACAATACACAATCAAGGTTTACGACTATCAGTGGGTGCTTTTCGAACTACCCCAATTTTAAGGCTTAATCTTTGTGTCACGAGCCTTCTTTGGAACTTCAACGACAGAGGCTTGCACTCAATTTCTTTTTTAAAATAAAAAGTGACGTTGCCCATCCACTTCATTACAAAGTCATAATTCCAATTTATGGTTAATTATTCTCATTGAGATCCTCCTTTATTCCTAATTTTGCATTTAGAATCGGGCAAATTCTTAGAGATTTAAATATTGATGATCTTCTAGTTCTTAAAAAACTGACGAACTCCTTCCATGAAAAAATATTAATTTAAAATTTATTGATGAACTCAGAAAATGGCAGAAATCGACAACTCTAAATCTAGGTATGTTTTGCAGATCTAGGTATGTTTTATGACCATCGACAACAGTATTCCAGCTATGAACCTGCTTTTACCGACGGATCAAAAGACGGTAAATTAACAGAAATATGATAATCTCCGAGAGGCTGCATGAGTTTTGCTCCGTCATCGAAGCGTTAAGAAATATTTCGCCATCAAGCCATCTTTTAGTTGTCAAATGTGTTGAATTTCACTGTTTCTTAACAGGAAAAGGAATAGATATTTTATTTTGCTGTATTCTTGGACATTCAGGAATTGTGGGTAATGAGAGAGCTGATAAAGTGGCAAAAACTCCAGTACTGACACACGAAAATTTTGTTCCTCTAAGTGAAGCTCTTTAAACAGTAAATAGATTGGAAAAAAATGGCAGAATATATGGAGCGAACAAACTCGTAATAAGTAATACAAAATTCATCCTTCTGTAAGATTCTTTAAATATTATAACTTAAAGAAAATAGGTTATCTTAAATCGATTAAAACTGGGCACACCAGATTGACCCACAAATTGACTCAACTCAGAACCCCCACTTACATGTTCTCTTTGTAATTGCCTTTTATCCATAAAATATATACTTGTGGAATGTCCCGTTTTCATCCAATTTAAACGGAACCATTTTGGTAGCAACAATGTAACTTTAGAAGACTTGTTGGATGAGAACCCCAATCAAATTATTTTTTTTTATTCTTGCAGGATACTGGAATTAAAAAGCTTATTTGAGTTAGTTTGAATTTTGATATCATTTTTGTGCATGGTGTCTTTTGTAACAAAATTAATTTCTGAACAAATCTTGTGTTTGACGTAACATGGTCAAAAATGGCCTTTGTTCCATAAAATCAAACCATGTACATCTAAATTAAAAGGGAGCATAAATTGGTTTTAATATTCGAATCGGTCAATCAACTGTACGCACGTGGACAATCATTTACTGTTACCAATTATCTTTCTTGTTGATTTATTTTCTGTTTATTCCTCATATGTTTGATCCTTCCCGGGGTTTCTCTAGGTCATCTAACTATAGAATGAAAAATTATGCATAAAATTTCAAACTCTCAGCGGTAAAAAAAATATGTTAATAATTTTTAGAAGACATTAAAAAATAAACTTACAGGTTCTTGCGAGTCTCTAATGGACAAGTCGTCTCTGCCCGCTTTCTTGCGTACTTCCTGATAAATGTGTTTTCAGCCTTGCCCCCTCCCCGCCTAAAAGTGTGACGCAGCTTATCTAGACTTGGCGCTTGTGCCATTAAAATCCAATATCAATTTATTCTAATCTAATTGCACCTAAAAATTTAAATTCAACGAGGCAGCTATTGTTTTTTCCTAGTGTTATTTTTCCGTAATTTTTATTTCCACGAATCGCAGAACGAATGAGCTCTTCGGTCTTTCAGGTGTAGGGCAGAAAGTAAGATAATCTAGTGTGCATTTTCAACCCCTACCCCTTTTTTATCAATCGATTGGTACTAAAATTTCTCAAGGAACTGCAATTTTAATAGCCAAATACCTACCAAATTTAAGTGATTGAAGCTTTCCGTTAGTGAATTCCCACGTTTATGAATGGACACAACGCTGTAAAAAGAACTGTCGAACAGATTTGGTTCAAAAATTGATGCGATTGAAAAGCTGAAACTTTGTGACAAAATTTGAGCTCTGCGTTTTGAAATTATTCTGTTCACTTTACAACTGGATAGACAGCGACAAAATTTCGTCGAAGGGATTTTGTTCAAAATTGAATACAGATTCGCACTAAATATCAAGCATCTATTTCAGATGATATTTAGTGTATAAAATTCTTGTCAGTGCTTTCAAAATGAACAGGCATTGTTACAAAAACGTGCCTTTTGTACTCAGGATAGTCGGAAATACGGAAATTCGTCAATTTTTGGTAATCTAATGTTTTATCTTTCTATATTAGGTATACAATATCCCGAGCTAGCCAGAGGATATGCGGGAAACTTGATGGGGCGGCAGAAGAGCAACTACCCACCTAGCACGAAGGAACAAACGACACTTGATGACACTGGACACTGGCAAACAAGTAAGGATTCTCTTGATAAAACGCATATTGGTCCAGAAAAAAAGATCAGAAAAAATTAATTACATTCTACATTACATATTAAATTGTGCCAGATTAAAAATTCATTAAATACATTAAATGTATGTTAACTTTTTATATTAGGAGAGAACTAAAGACAAGAACTTTGACAAAATGACCTTTTATAGAAGATTTAATGGCTGGAATTTTTAAGAGTTCTTCGACGTCAAGAGACATCCTTGGCTATCTGAGTCTGTGCCGACTTAGGTGCCACACTGACAAATCGAACTTTTGCCAAAGGAATGGCTTTGATGTACAGAAAATACACCATGTTCAGTGTATATTCGGTTAAGATACAAATCATCTTGAATTCGGTTAAAAGAAACGCTTTTTAAATGTTGGTAAGTAATTCTCCCTTTGATGGAAATATTCCATCTCTCCTGCCAATCCTTAGTTTTATTTTTTCAGTCTCATTTCCGAGTTGGATTTTGTACTTATGGAAATATATTTCTTGGGTATCTAAGTTTAAAGATTCCTTGGTTAGTGTATCTGCTTTTTTGTTTCCAATATACCCTGGAAGAGCTTTGATCCAGATAATTTCAACACCAAGTTCAGCAGCTTTTTCTTTTATATCCAATATTTTTTTGTTTCACCAACGGAATTAAGGGGCATTAAAACCGATCCTTAATCAGAAATTATCTTTGTCCCTTTTATATTACACTGAGCAACAAACTCCAGACCATTTCTGATTGTCACCACTTCTACCATAAAAAAAGTCGAATTGCCATTCAATATCTATATTAAGTATAAAATAAAATAAAAATAATTCCTTGTCATTAGTTAAAAATAATTTAAAAAATATAAAAATAGTAAAACCCAGTATAGCATTGTCAAAATCGTTTTAACAGATTTAAAATGAATTTTTGCAGATGTTAGTTACGGAGGTTTCCGGAAGTAATGTTCTCGTCTGCTTCACCATTAATTCGTAATGAAATTAGGGTTTGGCAATTCGAAAGAGCACGATATCTCATTTTATTTATTAAGTCTTTTCATAAATTCTCCCCGTTTTTAATTTTATTGTAATTATTAGAGGGAAATTCAACCCAGACGAACACAGCCTCCCCAAGCAACTTCAAAATGCGAATTAGAAGATATAAAACAGATGCAGAATAACCTAAATGACATCGGAAATCTAAATTCAGTCAGTCCCAACTTCATTTATCTCATTCTCTCGCTAGCTAGCGTCATGAACGGTGGCGATTTGGAGGATGCTGGGAGCAAGCGCTTTTGCGCCGATACCCAAGATGGAATGCAAATAGATCGTCAGGAAAATGATTTAATTACTCAGGATGCACCTGCCTGCCAGACATGTGTACACAGAAGTTTCACAGAAATGGCCATTTTTGGCATTCAAATGGAAGTTGGTGGATTAAACAAGGCGACGAAAAATTGGATAAAGAATCCGAACCTGCCCGAAGATCACCCTTTACCTTACTGGACATAGACGCCAAACGAGCCGACACCATCTCAAGACTGGAGGAAGTTCAAGGTAATCTTTCTCTTTTTGTCTGTCAGGATGCAAAATGTAACATAGGTCTAAATACCCCACCTTTCCTAAAAGCGCAAGTCAACGAACAATTTCAATCCCCTACTAAACATAAAACGGCAAGGAATAACCCTTCTCAAAATTCCAACCAAGAAACTACCACTAAAAATAGATTTTTAATGATTGAAAATATAAAAGAGTGCGAAACCGAAGCCACGCCCACTGAAGTCCCGCCCATAAAGCTTAGGTACGCTAACAAAGATCAAACTAAGTTAGCTGATATTCAAAAAGTCTGTAGCCCTACAGAAAGTAAATTTAATAACGGATTCATTAAAATTTTCCCTAATTCTATTGAACAACACCAAAAAATTCTATCTTATGCAGCATCTCAGGGATATGGTTTTTATATCATTAAACCAAAGAGCAAACGCTGAGTCAAGGTTGTCATCAAAGGTCTCCCTATTGATCAGGAATCAGAAGAAATTTTTGTATTCATTAAAAATGAACTCGGGTTTCCAGTCAGCAAAGTAGTTCAGCTTACACAAACAAGATCAAAGAGCGCGCCGCCGTTCTTTTTAGTCGAACTGGAACGTAACCATGAAATCAATAGTATATACAACATCAATAGTATTAATTACTTCGAGTTTCCATTGAGCCATATCGTGCTCGCAATATGACAAGGCAGTATTTCAAATGCAATTATTTCTACCACAGCGTAGTTTGCTGCAACATCAAGCCACGATGTCTCAAATGCGGAGCTACTCACGAGACGAATGCTTGCGATATTAAGGAGCGCATTGACATTCCGAAATGCATCAATTGTGGTAAAAGTGGGCATGTTGCCTCATACAGAGGATGCGAGGCGTTCCCCAAGACAATACCCCTCAACAAAATCGTAACATTATAACTAACCAGCCCAGACCTACCTTCAATAATAACCATGCTACTATTACTGAAAATACATCTTTCGCGGACCTTTATAAACCTGCTGAATCACGGCAGATGGCGTCACGAAACAAGCCAAATGTTGACAAGGATGATACTTCTACCCTCAATTTCATGAATTCTAATGATTTTATGGAACTGATCGAGGGCATGAAGGAAATTAAAAAGTTTCTGAAAGAATTTCCTAACCGTTTAATTCAAATTTGAAAACTGAAAAATGCTAAAACATCAATCGACAAAGTATTCATTCTTTCTGAAATTTTTGCTAGTCTGGTCAATCCCTCTGATCAATAACATTCAAGTGTAACAGCGTGCGTATTGTTTTATTGAATACAAATGGCATTTCAAACAAAATTAATGATTTTCGCTCCTTTGTAAATATAACCCCGATGCAATTCTTATTCAAGAAACTCACCTTAGAACTCAAAGAAAGATTTTTCTGGCAAATTACCACTCGTACTATAGTTCCAGGATTGACAATACTGGTGGTGGTACTGCAATTCTGATTAAAAATGGTATCCCGCATCATGAGATTATTCCTCCTACGTTACACTATGTTGAAACCACGGTGGTTGAAATGGACATTAAAAATGATCCAATTGCTCTTACTTCTATTTACATCCCCCCTAGTTCTGATAATGCTCTCTTTACTTTTGACATTGAAAACTTGTTACAAATCAGTTCTAACGAAGTTATTTGTGGCGATTTTAACGCCAATTATATCAGTTGGGGTTGTCAAAATAATAATGCACGTGGTAACGCATTATATTCTTTTGCACTGCATGCAGGTTTAGAAATTTTAGCTTTTGCTCCCCCACTAGATATGGTGTTTATTCTGCCAATACAGTAGATATTGCAATTGTTAAAGACTTTCTTTTTCCATACGAACTCAGCTCAGATCATAACCCAGTTCTTCTTAGCTTTTTTCTTAAATACTCACTGCCAGGCAGCAATAGAAAAGTTTCCACTATTTGGACCAATTTTAAACAAATATTGTCTACTGCTAATTTCGATCATAATTTGGATCCACAAACTCCTGAGCAACTTGACGAACTTGTTGACTATTTTGAAAAAATAATTATTGATGCCAAAGTTGCTACCCCGAAACCACTGAAATTTAATCAAAATTATATAGGCCCAAAAATTCGTTATTTCTGAAAAGAAAGAAATTATGCCAGAAAGGTCTTTCAAAACACTAGGAACCCAGTCTTCAAGAGAATCATGAATAATCTCAACAAAACTATTCAAATACTTAACGAAAAAACTGAACAAAATGAATTTATGAATGAACTTGTTAATGCTATCACCTATGACGGCACTTTTTGGAATTTTGTCTCGTATTTTAAAAAGAAAACGCAAGAAAATTCCGCCCTTAAAGGCCCTGCTAGTATTGTTAATTCTAACATTGATAAAGCAAACTGCTTGGCTAACAGCCTTGAGATCTAGTTTCAATTAAATAATCTTAAACATGACGAAACAGAGACGCTTGTTAATAACACAATCAAAGATGATGAGTTTTATGATGGTCTTCTACCATCTATCACTGACATTAATGCCTGCATTAAGAATCTTAAAATCAACAAAGCCCCTGGCTTAGATGGAATTAATAACAAATATCTCCCCGAATTTAATTTCTATGCTTCACCTTATCATTTTTAAATTCATGGCCATTGGTCTCTTCCCTACAAAATGGAGCTGTTCTACTTCCCATTCTGAAACCGGGTAAAGATTCCATTGGTAAAATTGCTGAGCACATCATTTTAAACAGGCTCAACAAATTTCTCTATGACAACATCCTTTGTCCGGAACAATTTGGGTTTAGGAAGAACCTCCCGACGACTCATCAACTTGTCAGAGTAGTCGAATATGTCAAAGAGGGGTTTGCTAATAATCAAGTCTGCCGCTGTTTTCCTTGATATTCAGAAAGCCTTTGACAGAGTTTGGCAAGGAAGCCTTGTTTACAAGCTTATTATTTATAATATCCCTCATTACATTATCAAAATTATTATCTCCTATTTAAACAACAGATTCTTTTGTGTTCGCGTTAACAATAATATTTCAGACATAAAACATATTAAAGCAGGCGTTGTCCAAGGTTCCAAAATTGGTCCTATCCTTTTTTCAATCTACATTAACGTTATTCCGAAATAATTTAATACTATGCTTTGCATGTATGCCAACGACACTGCAATACTAGCCAGAAATAAAAATCCAAATTTCATCTCAATAGCTCTTACCAGATATCTTAAAACCCTTGAAGACTGGTTCACTAAATGGAAAATTGAAATCAATCTGAATAGACTTAAGGAATTATGTTCACCAAAAATTAGGTTTACAAGGATTTTCGACCCGTCAAAATTAAAAATCAAACTATCCCGTTGTCTAAGGACTGTAAATATTTAAGCGTTATTTTAGACAATAAACTTACATGGAAATATCACTTTATATATGTTAAAAACAGGTTTCGAGACCTAACTCGTAAATTTTATCCCCTTATTTTTCGAAACTCTAAAATGAGTAGGGACAACAAAATACTTATTTACACTGCTTATTTGCGTTCAGTTCTAACGTACGCATGTCCGGTTTGGGTATACGCTATCAACTCAAACTTAAGAATTATTGAAATTCAACAAAATAATCTTATTAGAAGACTCTGCAATTGCCACTGGTTCATGCCTAACACTAATAAGTATAAAGCTCTTAATTTTCCGCCACTTAAGAAATTTATTTAAAAAAAAACTTGCCACAAATTTTTTTAAAAAATCTTGATTCTTACGATAATGAAGCAGCTTTTGCTATTCCTAAATACACTCCTAATTTACAAATTAAAAGGCCCCATAATATTCCGCTTTAACCCCCTTTTTTGTTTTTCTGTTTTATTTATTTGACTTTAACTTTTTAATATCTTTAACCAATTGCCCTGGCAGCGTTTTCCCAATCCTTGTTGTACCTCCTATCGCATCCTGACAGCCAATAGAAACTTGAGCTTCATCAAGCACCTCCCACTTCATTTCCTGCTAATACTACTTAAGCGACTTCCTTGCCCACTTTTATTCACCTCCACTTTTCTGGTAGCATTATTAGGCTCATGGCTACGTACCTACGAGGAAGGCACTTTACCGTTCGAGTAGGGAGTAATCTCTTCTCAGAACGAGTAATTGAGGCCGGAGTAGTGTAGGGATCCAAGATTGGACCAATTTGTTCAATGTCTACATCAATGATATTCCCAGCCCCAGGAACTGCCAGACTCAATTAAGTCTATTCGCCGACGACACTGCCATCACGAGTACTGGTGAATCCATCAACATCATGAACCATCTAAACGATTACCTGGACGATCTCGGCAAATGGCTTATCAGGTGGAAGGTTAAGGTGAACACGGACAAGTGCCAGGCTGTCTACTTTACGTGAAAGAGAAATACCCCTGACCCACCAAAACTATTTAGAAGAAAGATAAAATGCAGCGACAATACTATATATCTAGGCATCATACTCGATAAAAGACTAACTTACAAAGAGCACATTAATAGCATAAGGAGCAAAGTCAAAACTTGCAAATCAAAATTATACCCTATGATGGGTAAAGGGTCCAGACTCTCTCTGAAAAATAAATTACTGCTGTATAAGACCATTATCAGGCCATTAATGAGTTTCGCGTCACCAGTATGGGGCGGGGGGCGGCAGCCAAATCCCATATTAACAAGAAACAACACAAAATAGAATAACCAGAGAAATAGCCAGAGCACCATGGTATATAAGAAACAAACAAATACTCAAAGAACTCAAAATACAAACAATAACCAATTACTTCAAAAAACTAGCAGCAAACTTTTTCCACACAATAGATAATCACAATAACCAAGGAATTGTAAACATCCCAAAATATGACCCAAAAAACCCTAGGAAAAAAGAAGCCCCAGGACACTCCTACTTGATGAATAACAATAAAAGGCAAATGATCAATGACCATACATGCCCTTATCAGGGCTAACAAGGAAAGTCATGATCATTGACCCTGCAGCGCCCTTACTAGACCAGACAGAATCGACGAAGACGTGCAAACAGCAGGTAAAACAGACAAATAAGCAATCACTCCATTCATCTAAATTATTTTATCCTAATTATATTTTGCCGTAATTAATTACTAATTATTAATGTTATCTAACTACTATTTTTTTATGTATATTATATATTATTATTACTTTTTTTTTAACTAACAATAATTTCCTTACAGATCAACGCTTATCAGGCAGTAAAATATTTAGGTTTAAACCATTTTTCTTTAAACAAGGTTAAATTAAATCAACTATAAGGCTTCGGAGATTAAGGACCTTTGAGTGCAGGTGCTCCGCCAAAATAATCATCACGTCGTCACTTCCACTTTTCTTATCTGTCATCCGGTCTCATGACCACACCTAAAGCGCTAGTCCGCTAAATTTTCTCAGGATTCCCAATTCAGGTTCCACAATCTCTTTCATAATGAGTAGAAGGGCTTTGCACTGGCACTCAACAAAGTATCGAAATTCAGTCAGTTTTAAAGTCACTCGGCAAATACTGAACGCAAGGCTTCTGACAAGTCCTTTCATCTACCGGAGATTAAGCCCCAACCCTAGGGGCTAGGCTCTCCGTTAAACATATCTTTAAGCCTCCCAACTTCATTCGAAGACCTGTCTCACTCCAGTCTAGACAAAGTCGGTCTGAACCGAAATCGGAGATGGCGCTCCAAATTTTTTCCTTGTGTCCTTGTAGAGGGAAATTATTATTATTCTAACTTCCTGTTAGCTAATCTTTAATATTAAAGTTTAAAAGAATCCGAATATATCCAGATTCTTAATATAAATAATTTACTCATGAGTAGAACTGACTCTCATTCTATTATGCATCGCTTACAGCTGACTTTTCAAAACAGACGAAGCATGGGCCGTTTAAGTTAAATGTTAAAGGTGTGATCTAGATACTAGATGTGTTAGATTCGAATGCAGTGAAGATATGAATATTACCTCGTTTTTTTTCTAAAACACTATTTTTCAGTTTTCAATTATATTCTTTTTATTCGTGCGATATCCCTGTTTTTTAGGAGGAATATTGCATGAATTTCTACAAAAAAAAAATCTTTTTTAATAAAAATTAGAATACATAACATAAAATATTGAGAAAACGTTAAGATTTTTGAAGAGGGCAGCTCATATATGGACAGAAATGATTCGTATTCTTCGCATGATGCAGGCAGAATGGTTCGTATGATAGTACTTTACTCTGAATATTTGATTGAGTCAAGAATGATCTGGACAGAAATGCAAAGCAAAAAGTTTGTGCAAGTTACCATTCAGCGGTCTACTTAGCATAAAAGTTAGAACAATGATATGATTGCAATATTAGATATACATCCAGACGCGCTAGAAGGTTGGAATGTCTTTTTTTTTCATAAACAGATATTTAAAAAATTCTTTTTAAGAGACCAGTAATATATTTCAAAGAATAGTCTATTATTTTTCTCTCATGAATAATAAATTAATTTGAAATAACTTGAATAGGCCCAATATAGTTAATTTCAAATATGTGTAAAACTGACTCGCAGAATTTCACAACGTTTTCAGATCGAAATGCTATTTAACTGAGAATACGGGAATTCCAAAAAACGTAAATATATACAATTTAATTGCTAATAACCTCTTTGGAATAACATTTAAAAAGTAGATCCGCATATAAGAACTACTAATCAAAAAGCAAAAAATTACAATCACTTTTATTATCATATCTATTATTGCTTAAAATCAATTTCAGTTCTTCTTGTTTATCTTGTAACTTATGGGTAAATTTAAAATCTTTTAATATACCCAAACATTCGTAAAAAACAATAAAGACATGCGTGCCACAGATTGCAAAAAATTTTGTAATCTTTTCTATTGAATATGTGATGAATTTTACAGCAGTAAATTTTTTTTTCGCTGAATTTGTCTCGGTCCACATGGGTAAGCTTGTTTGATGGACTTGAATCTATATATCGAAGGTTTGGGATACAATAAGGGCTAATGCTTAGAATATTCTTACTTTTCGAGCAAAATCATAATCACTTTTTCCAGATTTAAAAAATAAAATCTCATTTCTGTTTACAGCCTTTATTTCAGTATTTAAAAGAAACTTTTCTATTTCACTCGCCTTCTATTGATAATTCTTCTCCGTGGAGTCTTTTAACTCATAAACACAAGTATTCGTTTCCTTATGTAACTACTCCAACACGTTTGAATTCTTCCAAAAGCATTTTCAATGAATTAAAACGGCAAAGTTGAATTAATATAAAAAAGGAAGATAATTGCTTAATATGTATAGCTACACACTTTTCATAAGTTTAAAATTCAAGATAATAAGTATATATTTATGCGAAGCAAAAACAAATTTAATATATTTAAGATGAAATACAATTTAATTCATTAGCATTAATTCAAAATATGTCATACTAATAAAGTATTATTTATGTTAAAAAATGATTGCTTTTGCTATAATTTTTTTTAATTATATTTTTTTTCAGTACTCGTGAGCGCATTTCTGACTTAAATGATGATCGTTAACTGTAAACCTTATTTTCGTTTTTAAAAAATTATTAGACTAGAACTTTTATATTAATTTATAGCTTTGATTAAGTTAGCCTATTTTATAAGTATTTATTGTACAGAATTTTAATGATAGCACGATTTTTTAATATTTTCTCCCTCAATTTATAAAATTGATGAACTTCTGTTCCAGTAATTAGTGAATTATTTAAAGTTCTTTATCAAAATTTATTCACTTTATAATGACTGTAAAAGACAGCAGACTAAAATGACTTAATACAACTTTTGGACTTTATGAATTTATATTCATGAGTTTTGGCCTGAGATACGCTGCTTTCAACTTTCAACGTTTCGTAATGCTTTTGTTTTGAGGAATGGATTTTGTTTCTTTAAATTTAGATGATGTGTTCTTAGCATTATCTACTGAAGAAGAGCATAAAAAGGCATCCATGTTTGAGTCTGGTTTACGGATCTATGCCGCAAAAATAGTGATTGGAACTGAACAAGTAGAATACTTTTGGTATCTTATATTTTCAAAATCAAGTCCACTACCTGAAAATATTCCACAATACGTTTATCATCCATGAACTTCGTACACTCCTTGGCATGGTAAATTTTTATCAATGATACCTGAAGTAAGCTGCAGAAACAGAAGCACTTCTGCGCAAAGGATATACAAGCATAAACACAAGCATATTGGTTAATCTCACAGTTACTTCATTACTTTTCTTTTGGTTTACTGTCATTTTATTTTGTGATGAATTTCGAGTCGGAGTATGTAGTGTGAAAAGTGTCTATATCTGTATGAATATAATTTCCTTCTATATAAACACATATAGTTTATCATGCATATGGATGGAATGTGTGAACATATTGAATATTTAACCAAAGTGTAAGGATACTATTTTGTCTCTGCTTTAGTTCCAGTAAAGCTATACAATAAGCTATACAAAATAATAATAATAGTTTCTTCTAATTTATTGCTACTATTTTTACGTTCTTATTTTATATTTAACCAAAATGGGAATATACTAACATAAATAATGAGTTAATATTCAACGGTTAATTTGAAAATTTGAAAGTAAAAATAACCGTAACTGTTAATAGTATTATTACTGTTTATCAGTCTAACAAACTATATTTTCGTATTGTTTGCGCATGATATTATGATGTCATACATGACGTTTTTCCTTCTAGAATATTCTTTTTAATCATAAAATCCGCCATTTTGAAAATTTTCACTACTTGTGTTGTGTGCTCTAAGAAATCGACAAATTTTGTGGTGAAAAAGTGATAATTTTTAATTATTTTACTTATTTGATCTTTTTACTTTGATATATTATTTATTTTTGTTAGTTGCTATAAGTGTATTTTCAGATAGAATTAGGACATGGGTCTCCAGTGGATCAGGAAGAAATTGTAAGTAATTCAAAACTTTTATCCTTAGAAAGTAAGCTTTGAAAACGATTTCGTCAATTAAAAAATAAAATTACATGAATAACATAACTGACAGTTTTGTTCTCTTAGTCACATTCATATATTTATAACTTTCATATCATATTTTAATAGCCAATATCTTCATGCTTTAATTGGTTTCATATTCCAATATCTTATTTCGGGATATTTATGAGTTGTTAGATGTATAATTTAAAGCATATATTTTTGGTAAATATCGAAAACAATTTTTTTTGTCTGTATATTTTAAACTTCTCCGAGATCTGTAATACATTCTTACTAAATTGGGCTAATGTTGTTCTGAGATTAACAAAGATAAGTACTTATAATATACTGAATTAATATACCGAAGTACTTATAATGTAATGAATTAATTAATTTAAATGTTAAATTTGCATTTGATTGCCATTTGGTACTTATCGGTTGTAACGGCAACTAAAAAGCGCCAAGAAAAAAAAAAAATTGGCCAATTTGGCGATTTCAGCCGTCAAATTATGAAGCTTGTGATTCGCATGTTCAAAATTTTTTATAATAAATAATAATGTACTTGAGCAAATTTCTATATTTTGGCGAAATTTTTCTTAGTTTTTTGGTTGCTGTTGAAATTAAATTGTAACGTCATTTTTTATTATGATTATTTGATGGAAACTTTAAATTCTAAAGAAAAAGGAACTGATTGCAAGGAAAATTATTCAACTGATAAATAAATATCAAACTATTAGTATTACATTGAGTGATCAATTGCGAAGAATTTCATTCCGATGTGTTTTTTAAACTGAAACAGAAAAGAATAAGCCTAATGTGTATTCGCAAGCGGCAAATTTCCGTTAGTGCGGGGTTTATTTCATATCATATGCCAATTTTATTGGCTTATTCTTAATTCTTATTGAATATCATTTAGAAGAAAATTTACATTTATAAAGAGGCATAAGCTTTTCCTAATTTTACGATTACCGAAGAAAAGAGCCGATGGAAAGCTTATAATC
Source organism: Argiope bruennichi (assembly GCF_947563725.1). Classification (NCBI taxonomy): domain Eukaryota; kingdom Metazoa; phylum Arthropoda; class Arachnida; order Araneae; family Araneidae; genus Argiope; species Argiope bruennichi. The sequence continues at coordinate 119,916,780 of NC_079159.1, forward strand.
ATGTATCTCTATAATCGGAATTATTTAGGCATTAAAATTTCTGTCGCAATTTCCAAAAGAAGCCTGTTTTTATTTTTTGCTGTTATCAGATTTTAATTACCAAAAAATCTATATGCAGGCCATCTTTGACGATTAATCCGTGCCATACATTTAATACATATTATGAAAGATTGGGTATTTGTCAGTTGTAATGGTGACCAAAACGCGCCTAAAGAATTTCGCCAATCTTATAAAGCTTTTGTTTCGCTCGTTCAAAATTTGTCATATTAAATAATAATGCAATTGAGTATATTTTTATAATTTGGCGAAATTTTTTTTCTTCGCACTTTTTTGGTCGCTGTTGAAACTGAATTGTATCAAAGATGGTTTAAATTTAATGTATTATTTAAACCGCAATAGCTATGCTGATAATCGAAAATAGAAATCTTCCGCTCTGACACAACTGAATAATTGATATCATCACCAACAGTTTGGCAAAATACATTTGCTGATTACATTATTTATTTGTAGCCAACTGCTATTTCATATAAAAACGAATATCACTCGTTTGTAATGACTCAAAACATCAGATTATACCGAATTCAAGACATTACTTGCCAACTGAAAAAGAATTTTTTAATGAAATTGAAATGGTTATCACATATTTACCTATAAAATCAATAACATTTATTATTACTTCTCGTATATATCTTGAATTAATTACACCGAAATCGTTTTAACATCATTATGAAATATTTAAACTGGAAATGAATTGAATTAAATTGTTAACTTAAGATTATTAAACATTGAAGAAAGAGAGTACATATGCAAACTCGGGTGCTTTCATGTCACCAAACAAATAAATGCATACGAAATGCTGTAACCTATAACCATATTGTAATTTTACAAACAGGAAGAAAGGAAATATTTTATATTTCAAATGCAGTTCAAATAGTTAGGTTTCCAAGATGTCGTTATAATGAGAGTTCTTGCTACTATTTGGTGATTTATTATTTGGCAGTTTTTCTCTAGCGCTATGCTAAAGGAAAAGTATCTAAGTTAATATTCTTATATGATTTCTGCATCCAACGAAATTTCTCCTGACTAGTCTAGATTAATTCTAAAATGGTTTTGATTAAAATTTATTTTCATAAATCAGATTTAAAACAAATACAAGGAAACCTTTAAGTACTACACTTATATTTTCTCGAAATACAGATACCATAAATAAATGAATGTTATGTTCAAACTCTTTCCATATACGAGTTATTTATATATAACTATTACCTAAAAATCTCCAGTCCTTAGATTTTCTGAATAGACATACCACTATCATTGGACATAAGTGGCTTTAAATCTTGGTTACACATCAAAGAACAGTGAAACAGTGCAGTGAAAGTCGGCAATTGGATTGCGTCCGATTTGTAGGATTTCACAGTTTTTTAGGATTTAAAATCTATGTGATAATTTTATATCGTTAACTAAGTTAAGTTACTAGTGTAAAAAAATATTCAGACGTCTGCTAAAGAAATAATGTTTTGTTGTCTCAAAGTTATGTTGACAGTAGAAACTGCTTGATTTTCAATTATTATGCTGGTGACGAATTACTTTTATGCAGATTTCAAAGAGTTACAGGACTGAAATATAATCCTCTGGATAGCCAAATATGGCAAGTTATAGTTACAAAACTTGAAATTTGGCTGCAATTTTGATTTTTCTATCCCATTTCGTATTAAAAAAAATTCTATACTAAATTGAGTATTAAATTAAATACTGCTTTTCTTCGCAAAAATATTTGGTACAATCGGTTATAACGACAATCAAAAATGTCAAAAGAAAATTTCACCAAAATTTAAAATTATATTCAAGTATCAAGCTATATAATCGCGTGCTACATAGTTTCACAATTAAAATCGCCAAATTGACATTTTTTTTGGCGCTTTTTGGTCGCCTTTAGATTTTAATGGTTTAGACCGTTTGGTTTTAATTTACCTATTAAATTAATAAAAAATTATTATTTCTCGTATATATCATGAAATAATTACACAGAATTCATTTTAATATCATTATGAAATATTTAAACCGGAAATTAGTTGAATTAAATTGTTAACTTAAGATTATTAAACATTGAAGAAAGAGAGTACATATTGTTACAATTCTGTAATTTTGCTGCCCGGCATGAATAGTGTCATCGTGAGAAAGACCGTTGTAAGATCTGTGCTGAGCAGCTGCCGCGTAAATGACCTGAGAGCTTGGCGACGAATTTGGCGACTAAATGGATACTACTGGAAAGTTCGAGAACTTTCACGATCCATCCACTAAGACCCGAGATACAGCCAGGTACGCCCTGATTGGTCTGAAGATTCCAGCCCCGCCTTCCGGAACTATAAAAGACAGGCAATATGAATCTGCAGGGAAGAAGCAAGATTTCGAGATTCGACCGTTGAAGTGATAAGACGTGCCTCTCCTGAGCTCCGACTTTGAACGAATACGCTGACCTCCGCCGATCAAACAACGCCAGCCAGGCCCGACTCGTCCTTTTTAGGATTAGTTATGGAAGGGCCAACGGACATACCGCTACCCCCAGACGCCATGGACTTTGAGAATATTGATCCGAAAGCCAAATGTGAAGAATTAAGGAAGTGCAAGGCTGCTATTTCTGCAACGAAGAAGAAAATTCAACAGCTCCACATCCTAATGAATCTCTCCACCGACTGCCCGGAAATGAAGACGCTGGCCGTCCTAGACAAGGATCTCCAAGAACACCTGGATGGACTCAACAAAAGGGTGAGTGCACTTGGAACTTGTTTTGTAGTTAATTGTGTGTACCATTCCCCCCCAAACTCTACTAATAAAGACAAAAAACTAACTGATAAGGCTAAAAATAAAAGAACCAGAACCCCAACCGATAATGATAATGCAAAAAACCTTAGTGACAAAATTCCAGGAGCTAAATCCCTAAAAATTGATAATGCTAATAATGACGGCTTTAAATTCCCGCCGAAAAGGCATACTGCTAGCATCAAAACGACCACTCAGGATAATGACAATGAGTCAATAGTTAGTGAAAATCTATATCAAAACCTAGAAAATCTTGGAATTGAAGAACCTGATGTAGAAATTATCCCTAAATTGCAGAGACCCCCCCCCCAATCATGCTCAAAAGATCGGACAAATTTCTGGGAAGACCTTAGATTAATAAATGAAAAATGCCTACCAATCGAAAGCAAATTAAGCGGACCCTATATAAAACTCTACGTCAATGAGGAGGAAGAACATAGGAAATTAACGAAATTCTTAAAAAATAATAGTCTAGACTACTTTGTAATCACCCCAAGAGTAAACCGTCCTATCAAAGTAGTGATTAGGGGCCTACCCAACAATATGCCAACTGAAACTATCAAGGAAGCTCTTGAGACGGACTGTAATTTTAAAATAGAGAAAGTTGCTCAATTAACCAGATTCAGGACTAAAGAACCCCTCCCCCTATTTCAAGTAACTCTCCCCAACATAGAAATTAACAAGCAAATATGGAATTTGACATCTCTACTCTTCCTTAAAATTAAAGTCGAAAAATTCATAAGAAAAACCGGACCAATCCAGTGTTTTAATTGCAATTACTGGCACCACAGCGCTGCCTCCTGTCATATGAAACCGCGATGCTTAAAATGTGGCAAAGAACATAATAAGGCCCAGTGCGAGTCACCCCCTGAGATAACTACCTGCATAAATTGCGGCAAGGGTCACTCCGCATCATATAGAGGATGCGAAAAATTTCCAAAATCCCCTCGCAATAACATATCAAATAGATACAAAACTGTCAACCCCAACCTCACCTACGCAAGCATGGTAAATAAAGAACCTTATCAAGTGGAATTACCCCCCCCGGAAAAAATGTCAACAGTGGATCTTGAAAATAACGTGCAAGCTGAAGTACACTTCCCCGTGCACAACATAACTGAACTGGAAGGAATCAAATACATCTTAAACGAATTCAGAAGGCTGTTTGGCGGACATGATATCATGAGACTCAGCACGCAACTCCAAAATGCACACAGCGATGTGGACAAGGTGGCCCTATTCTTCAACACGATGACCGTATTCAACAACACCCAGACACCCTAATGTATACTGCACCTGGCCTTTCTATCATTTTCTGGAACGCCAATGGGCTGAAAACTAAAATGCTTGATCTTCGCACCTTCGCCGATGAGAGAAAACCAGACATCATCCTCCTTCAAGAAACCAAGCTGAAAAATGACCACTCGCCATATCTACCTGAGTACTTCTTCTACAGACAGGATGGCCCCCAAAATCCGTTATGCGGCGGAACAGGCATTTTTATCAAAAAGAATATCAAACACGAGGAAATATTTATACCTAACCTTAAAAATATCGAAAACACAATAATCAAAATCCAACTTAAAAATAGACCCCCAATAGTCATTGCGTCTATCTACATTCCCTGCAAACCCGACAAAAATTTCACGCTGGACCTGGAAAAAATTCTGAACCTGAACATTAGTGCTATTCTCTGCGGAGACATGAATGCTCACCACATTAATTGGAACTGCAGATCGTCTAATAGTACGGGGAAAGCCCTTGCTGACTTAGCAATCAGTAAAAATCTTGAAATCTTAGCGCCTCAAACCCCAACTAGATTCGGTCCCAACTCTGCATCAACTATAGATTTAGCAATTACCAAAAATTTCTCCTACAAACACCAAATAACATCCATCCCCGATCTGCCCTCCGACCACAACCCAATAGAACTCAAATATGACTTCAATATCACCCCAATAATCATTAATAGACAAAAAGTCACTACTGACTGGGAGAACTATAAAAAATTCCTAAACACAAATGTAGAACTGAAAATTCCTGATATTCGTACCCATAAACAACTTGAAATTGAAATCCAAAAACTTATGTCCGACATCACTGACGCGTATAATAATAGTTCAAGACCCCTAAAGCTCCATGAGCAATTATATCTACCCCCCAACATCAGGGAACTTAAAAAATTACGAAATAGAGCTAAAAAGAACTGGCAAAATAATAGAGATCCAGCCTCTAAAAATAGATACAATAGGGCTCAAGAAAAATTTAGAACTGCCATAACCTTATACAATAGTAATATCTACCTGAAACAAAACGAAACCCTAAATGCTCAGGACAATTCACTCTGGAGAGCAACGAAGAGGCTCAAACAAAAGCGGTCCCCAATCCCCCAGTTAATTGACCCAATCTCTAAACTTCCCGCACATACTGATATCCAGAAGGCCGAAATAATAGCAGACCATTTTGAAGATCAATTCAAACCAAACAACCTTCCCAACAAACAAATGGAGAATATGGTTCAAAGTACAATAGAAAACTATCTTAAACAGAACCCTAATTACAACTACGATCAAGTAAAACCATCTGAAATAGTCGAATACATCAAGAAAACTAAAATAAACAAAACTCCTGGAATTGATGCTATAACAAACAAAATGATTAAAAAACTCCCAATCAAAATATTAATCAAAATCGCAAATCTCATGAACAAAATTTTCGAACACAGGCACTTCCCTGACTGTTGGAAAATAGCTAGAATTATACCCATCCTCAAACCAGGTAAAGATCCCTCCCTTCCTGTGAGCTACAGACCCATATCCCTTCTCCCTACACTCAGCAAAATCTGTGAAAAATTAATTCTTAATAGATACCTTAACTACAGTAAAAGCACAGGCATTTCAATACCCCAACAATTTGGGTTCACCGAAAAATTATCAACAACCCACCAGCTGCTCAGAATGATTGAGTACATTCACGAGGGCAGGAAAGCTCAGAAACAAACGGTAGCAGTCTTCCTGGACATAGCTAAAGCCTTCGACAAGGTATGGATCCCTGGACTAATCTACAAACTAATAGCCTATAAATTCCCAAGAACAATAGTTGAACTTATTATATCATACCTATCCAATAGATACTTCACAGTCCTAGTCAAACAGCATGACTCCTCCAAAAGGCAACTAAAAGCTGGTGTCCCACAAGGCGGCATCCTCGCCCCAGTAATATTCCTTCTCTATTTAAATGATATCCCCCAACAAAAAGATATTATGATTAGCCTTTATGCGGATGACACTGCCATTCTTTCACAAGGGAGGAAACCAGCCGAAGCAATAGTACCTATACAGAACTATTTAAACAACCTAGAAAAATGGCTAATCAATTGGAAAATTAAATTAAACATTGAAAAAACTGAGGCAATAATCTTCTTCAAAAATACAATGAACTGGACAAAAATTAAACTCTATAACAAGGAAATAAACTGGAAGAAGGAAATAAAATACCTAGGCATCACCCTTGACAGATTTTTAAACTACAGAACTCATATCCAAAAGACCAGGGAGAAATTTAACAAAGCCCTAAGAGCTCAATACCCCCTAATATGTAGAAACTCTGGCCTCAATCTTAATAGTAAAATACTTATTTATCTTGCTTACCTCAGACCTATCCTAACATATGCATGCCCGGTTTGGGCTGCCACCGCTAAAACAAACCTCAACAAAATCTTAGTACTCGAAAATAAAACCATCAGAATGATAACTGCAGCCAGATGGTTCCACAGAAATGCTGACATTTCTCACGCAATTGGAATTCCCCCAATCAAGGAATTTATAGTGAAACTCGCCGAAAACTTTTACGATAAAATTCCTGAAATTGAAAATCTGACCCTACAAGAACTCCCAATATACAACACAGAGGACAAACAAAACAAGAAAAGGCCCCGTTGCTCTCTTAAAATCCTACAATAGCTACTGCTACCGTAGTATGTCCCTCTTCTTGCTATTTTACTTTATTTTCTCTTAATTACTGTATTTCTTTTTTTTTTTTTCCCACAAAACAATGATACATTTACAAATCCCCCAATAATTAATTAAATGGTGCACACTTTAACATAACAAGTTAGTTCCATTTGCGCTAAGTTTTAACATTACCAGATTTGCAGATGGTGGGGCCTGCGGCCCCAATGAGCTGCAATACCCATACAACAATCAGCAGGGAAGAAGAGTGTGTATCGGCGGAAGTTGTGTGTGTGAGAGTGGTCGGAGTCGCCGACAGGTAAAGAAACTGGAGGATTAGACAGCAAGCAAGCTGCTAAACTTACGTTTAAATGCGCTGAGTAATTACAATTGAGTGGCGGTATTTGTTGTAGAAGAAAAAATTTTGTAACAATATGTAAACTCTGGTGCTTTCATATTACCAAACAAATAAATACATACGAAATGCTGTAACCTATAACCATATTGTAATTTTACAAATAGGAAAAAAAAATTTTATATTTCAAAAGCAATTCAAATAGCTTTGTTTCCAATCCTCTCCAAGATGTTGTTATAATGAGAGTTCTTGCTAGGATTTGGCGGTTTTCTTTTTTTCTTTTTAAAGCTATGCTAAAGGAAAAGTATCTGCAAGTTAATTTTGATTCTCATATTATTTGTATCCCACTAAATTTCGATTTTTTCTAAAATGGTTTAGATTAAAATTTATTTTTATAAATTGGATTTAAAACATACAGAAAGACACATTTAAATACTTTTATTTTCTTGAAATACAGACATCTTAAATAGATGAATGTCTTGTACAAACTCTTTCCGTATATGAGTTATCGAATTCAGTACACTCTTACATAAAACCTCATGTTGACATTCTCTTTAGATTTGGGAAACAGATGTGCTACTATCATTGTACATCCAGTGACTTTAAATCGTGGTTACACTTCAGAAATCAGTATTTTTTGCAGTGAAAGTCGCCAAATGGATTGCGTCCAATTCGAAGGATTTCGCAGATTTTAAGTATCTTAAATGGATGTGATGATTTTATATCATAATAATTTAAGTTATGAATGTAAATATGAAGTAAAAATTAATAATGTAAAAATGTTACAAAGTTACTATTGTAAAAAAAATCCAAACGTCCACTGAGGGAATAATGTTTCGTACTCTCAAAGTTGTGTTGATAGTAAAAACTCCCTGCTTTTGGGTTGTTATGGTGATGGCGAACTTCATTTAACTTGATTTCAAAGATTTTTAGGATTCAAAAGTGATTTTCTGGATCACCAAATATGGCGAGTTAAAGCTACAAATCAATCACATTTGGCAGGAATTTTAATTTTTCTATCCAATATCATATTTCAAAAAAACAATTATTTTCTATATTATCAAATTAAACAGCGAGTTTCTTCGTAAAAATATCTTTTTTGCAAAGATTAAATTGTATTTAAGAGCAATATTTAAATAAATATATTTTAGCCTAGATCAAGTGAATTGAAACAGATATATCATATTTTATCAGTCTTATTAATTCATTTAGATAGTCAATATAAAAAAGTGCTTTATACGTTTTTAACACTTTTGTTTATTTACATAACTATGTTAAGCCACTAAATTGAAATTTTAATTCTCAATTTTTACAATGACACTTTGATTGGATGTTTCTTTCCAATCTAGTGATTTTTTTGAAACATGGAAAAAGACATTTTCTTTTTTACTTTGATTTTTAACACTTTGATTTCACCTCATGCTGTTTGTTTAGTTATCAGATTTGAAAGTGGATTGCAATTTTTTTTTAATCAAAAATATCAGAATAATTGTATAGCGATAATGTCTTGGAAAAAACTGGTTTTTAATTTGCTCAGTGAAATTGAAAATTAATTTGTAATCATTATGCTTTAAACTATGTGAAAAACATTTTATATGAAAGTGTATTAAAAAGATGAGGAAAGAACACATTCTCTTTATTTAACATTTAAAAAGAAATGTTATCTTGATCATAAACCTGACATAGGGAAGGACAATACATTAACATTTCAACCAAATGAAGGACCAATAAAATTCTCCTTTTCACGTTTTGATGAGATTCTTGTTTGTATTTCATAATATGTAAGTTATTTCAATTGAAAATTATTTCCTACGCACTGCCATTTAAATAAACCATTGCCAATAAAATCAAGGTGACGAAAATGTATCTAAATTAAGAAAGATACTCATGATGGAAGCAAATTTCGTGCAATACTGTTAAATGACTGCAAATTGGAATGTCAAAATAATATTTTAAACTAATCACTTCATTATGTCTTTTTAATGAACGCTTTCTTTTATAGAAGTATTGTTTACAATTCTCTTTCCTTATATAATTTACTAGTATGAAAGTAAGTAGATAAAATTATTACTTTTTTCTGCCAAGATTAAAGGCTCGAAAAAGTTTTTTTTTTTTTTAAATTACGGAAAAAAATGTTTCATAGATAATGTTAAGAATTATTATTTTATAATTACATATTGAATGGGCATTATCATTCAGATATGGCATATATTAAAGGGGAATATAGTATTATTAAACACGTTTGAATCGAACGTACCGATGCTATTCATCGAGAAAGTCATTCGTAACATTTTCGCCATTTCTTTTTAGATAAAAAAAAATAACTATCAACGCTGTCTTATTTGTATTTGCAAACATTTTCTTGTCACTTGGGGAAAATATTCTAATTGATAAATTGCAAAACGGTGTTTAAATAGAGACAACTATGAAAATTGTAATGAAATATTTTAAATTAATGATGGCATTTAACAATTATTTTGAACCGCTTCAATTTTCTTAAGACTTCAAAATATTGTGTTCCAAAACACTCGGATCGGAATATATAAATTAGGAGCTTCTTATCAAAGTGAATATATCCATAAAACAAATTAATCAGGAAAAGGATGACACGAATCTCATCCTAAATATTTTTTTTTCGTTTAGTTTCTTTAATAGAAAAGAATCATTAAAGATCACAATCTACGGTACAAAAGGAAGTTTACGGAAAATATTTTGGCTGCCGAAAAATTTCTGAGAATTTTTAATTTTGATATAAAATACTGGGTTTATCAAATTTTGAATAAGCATTGAGCAAAACATTTGTCTTCAATATTCCAATGAAAGTAATAATTAAGAAGAAAAAGGTCTTCTGAATAAAAGGACAATCAAAAGAAAACGATCGTTAAATTCTGTCCCCATCTATTAATATGTGCTAACCATGTCTTCGGGCGTCTTTCTTTTTAATGTTTTGCAGGTCGAACCTACGCCGCCGGTTTCGCCGACAGCAGAAGGAGGAGGTCTTCCACCAGGAAGACTTTGCTGATTTCGACCGAAATCAGCATCTGATGTATGAGGTAAGAGCTCCATAAAATATATACTATCATATGCATTTATCATCGTGATTTTTCCTGCAATAATTGTACGTAAATTAAAATAAAAATATTCGCTTCATATTAATTTTTAAAAATGTCACAATATTTCGCATTGAATTTAAATTTCTGCCCACAATTATTTTTAGAAAAAAAGTCAATATATTTAATTTAAATGTACTGTACAATAAAGTTTTCAATGATGCTATAGTGGTGTAAATCCCAGATTTCAAAATTACATGAATGCATAAATTTATTCATGAGTCTATTGCTGATTTTTAATATATCAAGTACAAAATAAAATTGCATTTAAAAATCTAATCTAAATCAATACACGACAATAATTGCAGGTACAGGATGTAAAATTGCCGTTACGTATACATAGTGTATCTATATTATCTTTTTCCTTTTCATTTTGCAAAAAATGCAAATTTGAACAGGAGTTTTTTCCTAATTAGTTTTAAGAGATCAGAATTTGATGAGAATAATTTCTGTCAGTCAATTGTCATTCAGTGGACGTGCAACAGTAAGTGTTTCCATCAGAGAAAGGTATTCAAAATATCTGAGATATAAAGTGCCTTAAATATTTTATGCATAATTCACATATTCCCAGTTATAGAAACTGAAAAATTGTGCAAAATAATACATTTATTTTCTTATTTCATTTGCTTCATTGCTCATATGCTACATTTTGACAAATTGTATGTTGTAAAATAAATTTTCTTTCATTTTTGCTTGAAAAGTAAACAATAATAATAAAGTATTAGCAGAATAAATAATTACATATTTTAACAGCATATTTCATACAATTGAATATTATAGTTAATGATTTCATGTTATGATGTATTTTATGCTATTTAATGATGCATTTTTCTGTAAGACTTTTTCTTCTAGTGTTATTTTTGAAGTTTCATCTAATATGTAATAAGCGTAGCTGGCATTCAGGTATTTATGGTGATTCCCTAAAAAAAGGATTCGTTTTTTTTTATATTATTCACCGGCGTAAGTACATTTTCTTGTCATACAATAACTATATAAAATTCGTATTTAACAAGATTCTTAGAGATATTACAGACAGATTTGCGCAAACTGAAAACCTTTTCTTTGAGTAACTAAAAGGTGTATAGATAATTTTTCACTTAAATTTTCGATTTATCCCGTGGTACAACATACATGTATATTTTTCGAGGGAGAATTTATATAAAGTTGCTTCAAAAACAAGGAAAATAAGCATTGATGGAAACAGAAACAGTGGAACATCAGTATGACATCGTATTTTAAATCAGTGGCTATTCAAAATTACTGTCTCGCGTTTTCAGGTATGTCTGAGAATGCCGTACAATGTCTAATAACATTCGATCAAGCATCAAACTATCCTCAAAAGATAAAACCATAAAGAAGAGAAAGCATTTAAATCGCTTTCTGAAATATCTGGAACTCGATATTCCGATTAAATTATTCCTAAAGGAAATCCAAATCCGGTGATGGCCATGACCATTCTGTTTCATAAAGATAAATTTAAGTGAACCTAGCAGAATTGAGAAACCTATGATAAACGGGGTTTAGAATGAAATTAAAAAAATTAATATAGGACTTTGTTAGAAAACTTGAAGAAGAAAACCATTTAAAATAGGCAGAGTCGTGTTTGTTACGGAAAGTCAATGGCTGTCCACCCGTTTACTTTAAAAGACGATTGCTCGAATCTATCAGTTATCTCTGCATAGTAAAATAATATATTCGGTTATGACTTATATAATTATAAAACATTATAGTCTGATTAGACAGAAGGTCTCTTGATATCTATCATATCGTCACTCCAATAGTAATTAACACACTTTCTGTGTTTGCTGATGACTCACAAACTTTTACAAATTCATCTTGCTCAGAAAATACGAAATCAGACACATAAAGTATTTACATTCAGGTTTAAAATAAACTGTGCAGGAATAGATAATTTTTAGCTTTTTAAATATTTAGTATAATAATTTTTTGGTATTATCTAAGATGCAGTAATCTCACGCAGAGATTTACTTCATTCTTTTCACAGATTCCGGACCCCTACTGGCCAGGCAGCTTCTTCGTGTACGACGTCCAGGAGGGTCGGTGGGAAAGACAGACTCTCGTGTAGAAAATGTAAGTGCTTTTTTTACGATTTATTTTAGACAACTACAGGATTTGCACTGCTTTCTATCGAATACATTGTTTTTGAAAATATTAAACATAGCTTTCATCATTCTTAAAAATGAAGATCAAAGACGTGCCTGACAATTGCTCCAAGGTGAAACAGCGCTCGTGGGATGGTATTTTTTCGGCTTGCGTCACCGTCCTATTTGTTTATTCAATAGCAGAGTACAAAAAAGAATTTGAAGCCATCGCGTCATCACTGAAATTCGTTAGGAGCTCTCTTACTTCTCCGCTCGGCCATATTCTGCTTAGGAATCATTTGCTTGCACCATTTGCTCTAGGCTGTAATTTTTTAATAAATTTTATTGTTTAGGAAAATTAAAATAAAAATTTACTTTCTGGAAGAAAATATTTTATTGAAATTAATAAATGTTTGAAAAATTTGTCAAGTGAATTTTTTAGCTAACATTTAAAAAAATATATTTTAATTTCTTCTGCTTTGTTGAAATTTTCATTTAATATCAGTATTAATTTATGCATTTAATAAATGAAATTTCTTAGGAATGAATTATTTTCGGAGATTTCATCTACATAATTCGGAATGCTTTTCACTTTTATGCTGTAGCATACGATTATTCCTGTTTTAAGACTAAAAAAATCGATTATGAAGTTTTCATGTATTTCAAGTAATTTTGATTAATGTAGGCAAGGAAATGTGGATCTTCACAAACAGTTGCATTCCCAGGAAATTAATAACAAAATCTCATCCCAAAAATGTTTTCGATTTGAAATCCAAATCATGCACAAAGATAATTTTTGTCTTTTATAATAACTCGTTTCTTAATTTTTTCTCTTTTCTTTTATAGGAGAGCTGTTTACCCATCAGACGATACCTACTACAGGCAATATCTTTATATATTTATTATTATGAATTTATTTTATTAAGTTAGAATTTAAGTTAAATTTTTAAGCGAAATTTTATTGCTGCACTCTTTTTAGCTAATAATATATTTATCACTGCAGCAAACTATTTTGGAAAAGAAAGAAATTGAAATTCTTTAGAATCCGACTGTAGATTTTAAGTATATTTAGGTTATTAGAATATTTAGTCATTGATATATTTTAGACTTAAGATTGCATATAAGTTATTAGCATCAAAATTATTTGATTTCTTTTTTTTACTATTTATATAAATAGATATTGTTATTGAATTGCACATTGAAATTTATTTCGTTCGTTATCTGAAAGAATTTCAGGAAGTAACATCAGCTCACATCGAACACACAAAATCATAATTCGTTTATAATTCCATCTTTATTTTTTTCTTCTTTCCCATTCTACTTCAAGTTCATATTTCTGAATGCTTTTACTTATGGTACCTCTTCCACCTCTCTCATCTTTGATTCATTTCCGCTTTATTCGTCACCATGGTTTCCTCATTTTCAGATTGTTCTTTTATTCGAGTTTTTAGGGCTGTTATTGTTCAGATTCCATTGCCACTTCTTTCCTTCTTCGTGATTTCTATTCTGTTAGTAGATTTATCGTTCCCAGTTATTTAGCTTTTGCTCCGATTGCAGCTTCCACTAGTTCCATCTGTTCGTTTGCTGCCTCTTGCTCCAACTTTCGTCTTGCCCTGCGTCCACTCTTTGCTCTACTACCCGCTATTCCATATCCCTGCCGCTAACATCGTCTGCACCTTACCACCTTTGCACTCCTGTTCTCTGCCCCACATCTCTGTCACTAACATCGTCTGCAACTTACCATCTTTGCTCCTCTGTTCTCTGCCCCACATCTCTGCCGCTAACATCGTCTGCACCTTACCACCTTTGCTCCTCTGTTCTCTGCCCCACATCCCTGCCGCTAACATCGTCTGCACCTTACCACCTTTGCACTCCTGTTCTCTGCCCCACATCTCTGTCACTAACATCGTCTGCAACTTACCATCTTTGCTCCTCTGTTCTCTGCCCCACATCTCTGCCGCTAATATCGTTTGCAACTTACCATCTTTGCATCGATGCCACTTCCAGATCCCCGATCTCACTGCCCCTGACTCTGCAAAAAATGTCAAAAATAAAATACCATCAAGATCAATATCCCAAGCATCATTTCATGCGAGTGTACCCAGCATTGAAATAAACTATCCTACTCCTCACACCTTTATAAAAAAAAAAAAAAAAAAAAAACCGGGGACCGTGTTTGCATTGATTTTGAATGCACTTCTAACGCAGGGTTGATTTTAAGTTGCTTTTGAAGAGTGATTTCATATTTTCAAAATATAAAATCACTTTTCAGAAGATTTTTAAAGAAATAAATCTAAACGACAAGTTAACTATTTTCAGAAGAAATTTGGTATCCAGCATTAGTTAGATCATAGCATTTTTTCCCATATAAAATCTTTGAAAATACTAAATCCATTGTAAAATTGCAATTTAAAAGACATCATCAAAAGTAAATAAAATGAAAGGATATTCTGTAAAAATTAATTTCTAATAAAACAAGAAAATGGTTCTTTTTCATGTTATAACTAAAAGAATCTCTCTTTAAGTAATAATATTGTTTGAGCTCTGTTCTTTCAAAATTCGGTTTGCTATTCTTAGGAAATTCCTTCATCAAAAACTGCCCTTATAGATATTTTCAGAAAGATTTTATAACATAGAGTAAATTTTTGTAACATTATTAATGTTTTTCTATCAATTTGTAGACTTCCTTTGTTGAAAATCATTACGTTATTACAGGAAATATCACATGAAAAATAATTATTTTATATTGTAGAAAGTATAATTTATTTCAAATGAATATTTTGTAATCTATATATATATATATTTAAAATTAATTATCTGTCGTGTTAAGTTTCTGTATTAATACAATGAAATGGTATAAAAATATCAAAACGTAGGAAAATAGCTAAATTGAAATAGAGCTGAAATTTTTCTCGTTTAATTTCTGAAGTTCCGAAAACCCCGACTATATTTGCTCCGGGATAACGGCGGTTGGTTTTGAAGAAGTTTCACCGTCGGGTTTTGGGTTTAAATGAAAGAGAGTTAATATGAGAGGAAAAAATCAAACAGGAAAGTTTTATAAGTATCGATAGAACTTTCACTGACATATGTTAATCCTTTTTCAGTTTGTTTATAAAATAACGCGCAACTCAGAAAAAATGACTTATAAAAAAATTCCAGATCTATATCTGCATCTTCTATTGAAAAATTCAATTTTTAGTCTTAACTCGTAGACGGAGAAAATATTTTATCCTAAAAGTGCTATTGTACGATTTTATGTAGCATTGTAACTGTCATTTTTAAAAATAATTTGATAAAAATTAAATTGAAGGAAAAGAATCTTATTTCATGGCTACTTGTTCTTGAAAAACAAGTGGTTTCTTTAATGTCATCTGAAAATGTCGAACAACATTTGCATAAAGGGATTCACTTTTCGACTTCTAAATTCGGGCAGGTAGAAAAGAATTTATAAGCGTTTTTGGACGACTGTTATTTTAGATAAAATTCATTTTTAAAAAAGTGATGCAGATATTGCAATGAAAGTTTTACCAGAATTTCCTCCCTTTTTGAAAATTAACTTTTCCAAAGAAATCTTTTATTAAATTTGTTTATTTCCCACTGAAGCTTTTTTAACTTTTCATATTCAGTAAATGGATCGTTTTAACATCTGTATCTTAGGCTATTAATCTAGGATGAAAAATTCAGATTCATTTTATTAAAAGGCGAAAAAACGATGTTACATCATTTCCACCTCTGCCGCAGTTTATTCATCAAATATTTGGTAGAATCGCTTGTTTAGATGGCTAATTCAACAGCTTTAACCAAAAAAATTGCTGTTGTGTAATTTTTTTCATGTTTAAGTACAATTTTTAACTGCACTAATAGGGAACTGTAAAGTAAACTCGCAATTCTTTTAAAATTAGAAATTCTTCATAATTTTTTAAAAAATATACCCCCATTAATTGCAAAGATGATATTAAATAACAAAATTAAAATCGGTTACCAAATTTCTTCTGCGGTGTTTCGGAAAACGGGAGGGGGGCGAGGAACGATGGTAGCCCACCTCCTCGTGGTGTTCCTCGGGCAACGCTCTGGCTTACGTCAGAAGTGGCTGAGAGGCTACTCAATAAATATCAATCCATACAATTCTTTGCTCTTGGATATCTTTTGATAGTCACAGTCAATAACGATTTTAACGTTTCTAGATTTCAATAGTTGAAAACATATTACAAAACAACAATAAAATAATAAAGTAGGTCAATACGCATTGCGGAAGACTCATGTCAAAAAATTATATTCTTTAACTAAAAGCAATAAATTGATTCTTTGAATAATCATGGATATGATTATTTTTCAACAATTTGTCATATTTACTCAATTTCAAAACTATGTTTACAAACCAACCCTATATATCTGTAGAAAAATAATGAAAATAAATTTTTAATTTCTTCCAAATGGAAAAATTTTATTTAAACACAATTTTTTATATAAAATATTACTTAAAGATAATTTAAACTATGAATCGTAAAACAATGAATATAAATTAAGATTTAAATTCTTTATAAAGCATACTTCAGATTTTGTTTTTCATCTACACTCTTCTCCAATAACTCACGAAAGAAAGCGAAGAATGGCAAAGAAACTCCTTTTAATTAATGTTAGCTAAGATTTTAATAATTATATGTGTGTATAAACAGCCTATCATTTAAATTTAAAAGTAATTTTGTGAGAATAAAGTTTAAACTTCCATTTAAAAACTAGTCATGGCATGTTAAAATTGTAGGAAGTAAAAAATACGATACAAATGTTCATTATTAGATGTGAAAAAGGGAAGAAGAAAATCCTCAAATATATATTTTTGATGTAAAGTATCTTGTGCGAAATTTTTAAAAAAATCAAACAATAAAAAAATTATACAAAAAGGAGGTAAATTCGCATACACATATTTGTTTACATTCGCAACTCGTATATAATTGTCGCTTGCTAATATTATGCTAGGCACATGTTGTCTTCTAAATCTGTTGTTGAGAAGTTTGGAAACTAAAAATACGGATATTAAATATTTAGATTCGAATGTATAATTTGATGCAAAAAATTTTTGGCCTGAGAATTCTCTCCTAAATAATTTTTTAAGAAAAGTAACTGCATTCATTTTCGAAAACTTTATTGGCGACTTTTATAATTATAATTTATTTTGAACTATGGACATGAGGATCAATCAAGATGATGCATCGTTTGAGAAGGCGTTCTCGAAAATTCATTCGAGTACAAAAGATGTGAAAAGTGTTCACTTAACATTTTGAAAATTAATTTGATGCACAGATGCGAGTTCAGGTACTTTTTTATGTTTAAGACGTATAAAAAATAGTTATAGATTTGTTATAATTTCTAAAAATTAATATGAGAGTTTCTGCTACTGTTGAGTTTTTATAAATATCTAATAAGAATGTGAAAACCGAATTCAAAGGGCGTCAGTTTCCCAGATTTGAACCAAAGCTACAATTAACATTGCATATAATGTCAACGAAGATTAGCAAAGATACAATATCTGATTCATACTTCATATTTCACTTTAAAAATACCAACGGCACTTTATTTGATGAGTGAACTCATTTTAGAAAATGTGCTCACTATTAAAGATCTGAAAAGTAAAGTTTAAAAATCAAACATAACAAAGCATTCAATCAGATTCTGCGTTTACAGTATCAACATATTCATTAGAAATTCTATCACGCTATACATATGCAAAAATTTATTTTTAACACAATTGCTGAACTATGCACATACAATGCTGAAAAAATCTATATCTCTCATCACTGTCACGATTCTAACCTTCTGTTCCTTCGTGAATGTGACTTCGCGCGGTTTCGAGAGATTTAACGAACACGACACTCCTCGGGAATGACAACGCGTATCCCACGCTGTTGGGCAGACAACGACAACATTTCAGGCACCGTTTCTCACCCTAGGAGGATGAGTTGATAAAGCGGTTCTGTACAATCATGAAATGAATTCGAATGATACATTTTATTGCATGCTTGTCAACTCTCGACCGGGAGGCCATTTTGGTCTAAACACTAAGAAGCTCTACAAGCCAGGTAAGAACTGGAGAATTGCGGTGGCCTGGTGGTAAGGTCTCGGCTTCGAAACCGGAGGGTTTCAGATTCGAGACCCGATTCGTGTAAGCGGGTACGGATTACGTTAAATCCTTCTGGGACAAACATCCACCCGTTGGTGTGGTGTGGAAAATTGGAGAGGGGGTTCCAGCTCAGGTATCGCCCTCTTCATCTGACTTCAAAATTAAGAGGTCCGTCCAACAGTAGCCCTAGTGTTGATTTAAATCGGGACGTTAATATAATTAAACTAAGAAGAATTGGATGCCGTTAAGAAAACGCGAGATGAGATGCAACTATTTTCGGAAGAGAGTGTAGGGTGAATTCTTAAAATGCATTGCTCGAGCACAGATTATTTAATCATATTTGGTCTGGTGTGCAATACTAATTTTTCGTAACAAAATTAGTGATTGGACTGGAAAGCAGAAATTGGTTCTCAATTATACAACTATCAATACAATTATCCATTATCCGATATAAAAATTAGTCTAAAATAATGATATATATATTTGTACTAATTTTTTTGACGTATTATTCATTTATTAAAGAAAAAATATTTAAGTTTATAATGTACAGAATATTTCAAATATATAATAAGAAAATCTAGAGCTTGATTTTCCAGATTTTAAATCTTAGAATGACATATTCTGTTTTCTTTTTTTGATATGTAACAATATCTTATATACGATTACAAAAAAAAAAAAAAAAAAAAAAAGGGAATTATGCTGCCTGAATTTTAAAGGTATTTTCATTTGAAGTTTTGCCCATGAAATTTGAAGTTTTTAAAGAAGATAAATATAAAAGGTAATTAAGCTCTTCTGAGAACATATTATCCCAATTCAGTTGTGAAATTAAAGTGCTTTTCAAGAATTTCTCTGCACCAGAGATTCAGGTTATTGACGATCAGCAAATAACCGAGAGAAAGAATCAACATCTTCACATCTCGAAGAAATCAATAGTAAGAGTGGAGTATATATGAAGTTTGTAATTAGGGTGACTTAACAGGAACTGGAGACTTTTTTAATTTTAAGAAGAAGAAAATATTCGACATAAAACACTTTCACTAAACCTAGTTTGTACGCAAGCACTGGATGAATTATGTATTCTCCATTCTGCTATATTATATATCAGCTGCCTTGTTATTCTATAAAAATTCAAGATTGCTTTGATTTTTGCAAGTTTTGCGCTTTTTATTTTTAAATAAAAGGTGCGCGACAACTCAATCCTGAGTAAACAGATATTTCATTATATAACATTACTACAGAAAGATTTATCTACCATTCGGCATTCCTCACTAATTTAATATAATCATTAGTAACACTAAATGCATAATGCCACCTATATATTAAGCACTTCCGATTTAAAGAAGAGCAAAGAACAGTTATTTCATTACATTAAAGTAATTATACAAAGAAAAAAAATATGGAACTTTGATTTCAACCATCTTTCTTCAAAGCTTAAAAATTTGTTGCGCAAATGATTTTTCTTAATAAAGTTCAATCTTTCATGTTTTCGACTGAAGGTCATTTAGCGTTAGTCTATTGCAACACTAACTACTGAAGATTTGCCGTATAATTGGTAAAATGACTATTACATCGTTTTGATTGAAAATATATTACGATTTTCTTTTAAATTAAATCTTCTATTGTGCTTCAAATTCATATTTTTTGCATATTTTTTTTTTCGTACACGTTTAGAAGATGAGGGGAGGGGGAGAGAGGGGGTGTAGACGAGGAGTTATTATAGTCGTCAATTTTCTAAATATCTAATCAATATGAAAACTGCGAATGCACGAACACAACAGAATGAATATTTCCAAATGAACTATTTTAATTGTCTCGAGTCTATTTGAAAGGCGGCTGAGAGAAATTTTAATGTATAAAATAGACATCGTAAATAATTGGAATTTTAAAACCAAATTTTGTTCTTGTTCATGATGAAAAATATTTTAAAACGCGGAGATTTGTTTTCAGAAGGTGTTCCTGTTGTAGTTCAGACGAGGTTTCACAGCACACTTGAGGATTTTCTTTTTAGATTCTAATCAACTTTCGCATCTTACAACTACGTTAATAAATTAATCAAAATATACAAATAAAGAAAAAAAAACCCTTAATAATTCCATACCAGAGAAATGGTGAACACAGTCCAAAGTGAAATGTAACGAAGTAGCCAACAGAAAAGAAGAAGTAAAAGGAAGTGAATACATTATCGTGAGACATAATCGACATTGCTGTTATCTTTAATTTGCAACAATCGAAGTTGGGCAACAGTTAAAAAAATATTTTTGGCAAATCCGTAATGGATTTTCTATTCTAATTTAAATATTCTAATCTAAAATGAAATTCTTTTATATTGCTTTCCTTCTTTAACTTGTAATGATTCAAACATTATATATATAGATTACAGAGAGTTAAATGCAAAACAATAAACATCAAACATTCATTCATTCATTCTGAAGCGGATGATTTTGTTCCAACCGAGCAGTGGAATTCCTTTCCAATTTCCAAAAATCTCGTAATTGTAGCGACAAATGTTACCCATGTGTGCATTTTGAATTTGTTTTTAATTTTCCTTTCTCTTCACAAGCATGCATATTTATTTTTAAGGATAAAGGTCCTTAGGAGAATTTTTTTCTCTTATTTCATTCATTGAATGAACTAATAATGAATGAAGTCACTTAATCCTTTCGTTGTCCTCTTCTGTTTTTCCTCCGTTTATCGCCACATTAGAAGAAGAAAAAATAAAACTCAGAAAAGAAAACATTTATAAAGCTTTTAAACGATTAAAATTTTTAAAATGTAGAAGAGCGCTTGAAGCGCGTTACAGCCGCCCTACAAAAGCTTCACCTGAATGCACTAGACGCGTTACGGACGATGACGAGGTTAATTACCTTGTTTTGGCCTAATTATTCCAAAATATTTATATTTCCTCATGTCAACTTTTTGGGTAGTTAAAAAAATTCTATATTCGGAGCATCAGTGCGGATTTATTTTCCAAGTTATTTTGTATTCCTCTTCACAATGCAGTTTTTAAAAAATTATTTTCGATATAATATTGCCTCTTTAAGATGTCAAATATATTTACAAAATTAGGTAAATAAAATTTGTTATTTTAAATGCTTCCATAGGTGAACAGATTTCAAGGTTCAACCAAATCTGCTCTAAGTATTAAGGAACAGATAAAATAACTACAAAATCTTATTCACAACCGAGGAATTTCCGTCCACATCCCAAGAAACAGTAAAACTAAATTACATTAAAACAAACCTCAAGAAGAAACCAAGATAAAATAAAAACTATATATATTTAAATATTGCCTTCGTTCTTTTGCTAGGTTAAAATAGTCTTTATGCCAATAATAATCTTGTCAAAAATAAAGAGGACAAAGCCAAACGCAGTAAACATTTGAAAGCAGAGCGTGCTTTTTTTATCCATCAGACAAAAGGCAAATTATTAATGTTCTGGACTTATGCTTGTAGCACATTATGATTCTTCATTCCTTCAACAGCGTGAGAAATATAGGGGATACATAAATAAGAAGCTTCTGGATTAATTCTATTGTTCTGATTTTCCTAGTGGGCATGGCACTATTGTAGGGTCGAATTACCTCCACTACATGACGGGACGTATTTAATATGAGAGAAGGTGTATCTTGGCCGTCAATGAATATTAGAGTTGTCGCGGCAACAGTCAATCAACTTCTGGGGCCTATGTAGGTTGAAGGAAAATTTTTCATGCTTGGAATTTTGATTATCAAATTTTAAGGAATATTTTTTAATAATTTATTGAACGGAATGACAAAATGGAATTTCGGTTTTTCTTTATTCGACATAAAAATATATATCTTCCCTTTTTTATGTAAATAGCAATAGATTAAGAAGAAAGCCTTTGCAATTGTTCTGAAATTTTGAAGGTTATGTTTGCAAGTATCAATAATTGATCAAAATAATTTGCGTTTTATAGGCTTTGTATTTCATGATTTGATTGAACTTGTTTTAGAAAATATCTATACGATTATTACCCGTTAAAATTGCTTGAACTGATTTTCATATAGTTTAAAAAAGCAATTCAAAAATGAAAAAATTTTAAGACAACTGCATTGTTCATCCATCAACATTTCATTTTTATTGCATAAATATTAAGTTGTATTTGAATTATTTTTATTTAAAACTTAATGCTAGAATGTAAAATAAATCTAGAAATTAATTTGACTTTTTAGTACTAGACTACATTTACTTCAAAGCAAAATTATTTTAATATTGAAAATATTTCGATTTCCATCAATTAATTTGTTGTCAATTTAACTCTTCTTAAGGGATATTAAATTTTAAATATTTTAAATAAACACTGCAATCCAATTTACTGCAGATAATAGTTTGAATTGAATTAAATTGACTGCTAATGTATTATCGAATTTCAGTTTTTTTAGATATAATTAAGAATACATGGCAACATTTTATCTCATATTTCTGATAAAACTGATTACTCTTACTGTGATCAAACTTTTATCATATTTTATAGTCAAATATTATTAAATCCAACATTTTTTTTTATATTTATAAGCAGCAATAATTATCTATTGTACAATTTAATCAACTGGTTCAAAGTCAAAGATTTTCATGTTTTGTATGCCATAGCATTGTAAAGAAGCATGAGAGAGTACAGATGTACCACGTACATGACTTGCAGGAAATACTCCGATATGTAATTTAGAATTTGATGACTTTTAAATGAAGTATAAGAAAAAGATTTTATTAGTTTATTCGTCATGTATAAATAAGAACTTACAATCTATATCGATAAAAACAAATATATTAAATGCATTCTTTAGACATTTTTTTATCCTCATTAAACTAGTATGCGTTTGTTGTGGACTTGAAGATTTATAGTATCTAAAGCATTAAAAGGCATGCAAAATTAGCCCCTTGATTTACACAAATTTACTTTCAACTTGTGTAAATTGCATCAAAGTAGAGCCAAATTTGAAAAATTTCATTATTAAATGAATTTTAATATTGTGGTGAAATGTAGATTATGACCCGTGCAGGAAGCAACAGAACTTCTAATTGTTTCAACAGGACTATTATTTGTTTGTAAGGGAATATCTTTAGCTAAAGGTAGCTACGGTCTTTAGCTAAGGTATTCAGCTAAAGGTCTTTAGCTAAGGTATTCAGCTAAAGGTCTTTAGCTAAAGGTATTCAGCTGTTCAATTTATCACCAAAATACCAGAAATTATTTTTCATGTCTATCACAATTCCCGATTTCCTCAAAAAGTCACCTCCGCGAAGAGTACGATTACTTTTAGCATGTGGCAGAAAATGTAAATCAGTGCGGTAAGTTCGGCCAACCACTGCGATTGGCAGAGTAGTTTTTAAAACAACTGATGTTGATTGTTGACCATCTACGCAGACCGATAGCAAGGTCAATTTCTGTGAACTTCTGTCCACGCTTCTTTAAAAAAAAATTAAACATCAATTCTCCACTAACTGACTGACTGGCTCCTGTGTCAGCACAAACTGTTCCTGTAGCTTTATATACTTCAATGGCAAATAAGGCTACGGGAGAAGTAAAACAAGTAAACATATGTATAGCATTAACCTCGCCATTGTTTTTCTTTGAAGATTAATTTGGACATTTCGATTTGATAAATCCGGATGGCCACAGCCGTAACAATAAACAGAATTTTCCACATGTCGTGATGGCCTGTAGTTTGAGTTAGAAATAATATTGTTGTGAGTACACGAAGGATCGCTTTGTAAGTCAAATAGTTTTGGAATAGAATCAATTTCCTGTCAAATTCCTTTCCTTCTTGTTCCAATCAATCAATTTCCTGTCAAAGAGCCGTCATCGTTGGGTATCAATATCTTGAAATCCTGCAAGAATTGTTATTGACATTGAATTGGCATTCACTTCCAATGAATTCTAGGATTACTGCAAAGAGAACATCGAACTGATTCATATAACAAACGGCATTCCCGTAGTATCAAGTAGAAAAGGAATGCTAAAAACCGTTGTTCCTACTCTAAAAAAGTTATATTGATGCTCCAAAGTAGTTTAGATTCGGGCAAGTAATGTCAATAACCATCATTAACATAACATATAGAATAACAAGGGAAGCACCTTCTGAACCCCTTAAAGGCGTTTCTATGAATTTCAATAGAGATGCCAAAATGCCACACATTTTCGAACACCAATCAGCATTCGAAGGAGAGCAATGAGAACAGATGCACAAAAACGCAATTATTAAACGCAAAGCACAAAGCTTTCAAAATAGAAAGATCGAACTTTTAATTAAAAAAAATGACAGATATACACATTCGTATAAAATCGGAATCATAATGCCATAGAAAGAACTCAATTGTGGTATAATCTTCAGGTCAGGACTTCGATTTGTTGGCTCATATAAAATGTGAGCATTAAACCTGATGAACGATATGGCGACCAAGAAAAGAGAAATAACCGTGACCCGGACCCTCCCCGCTGCACATCACAGGAAATCATGGGTTTCGTCTGTGGTTTATTTGATGTTCATTTCCCTGTTCTAAGGAGTCCGAGCTGGTTAATAATGGATTGTGGAAAAAGGTCTGCTCGATACATTCATACCTCACCAAGGCTCGTCACACCACATGACCAGTCGTGTGGGGGGTGGAGAAAACGCAATTAAACATATATGAGAGTGAGATCGGACCCGAATGCTGGTGCATTCTGGATGTCAAATTCTTTCTTGTTGCGTTCTGGATTCAAATGAGGAATGAAGTATGGTCTTTAAGGAACGAAAATGACTTATCAAATAAAAAGATTTAAAAAAAAAAGACAAAAATGCTGTAATTCAACACTGTACTACAAATTCAACATTATATATAATATGCTTCTTAGAAACCTACATAAAGTTAATTAATTATTTCTATTCTTCATACATCGAAAGAAATGCAGCGATTTTGATTTCTAATCAAAATTTCTTTATCAAGCCCTACGACATACGTGAAGCACATCGATTATGAAAGCAGAAAGTAAGAAAAAGAAACGCTGAAAAAGTATTCTGAACTCTTAAAATTTCAGAAAAGAATATCCCCTAACATAAATAAAAATAAAGAGTTATTTTCCCACAGTCCTTTAATACCATAACAATATCGCTCCTTTAATGTTACATGTGCAGTATAATTATTTCCTGGTATGACATCTAATGTTGTATTAAACTTTACTCAAAATGTGAAGGTAGAACAACACAGATAAAACTTGTATCACTTGTGAATATCTACAGATCGAGTATGAAAAAAAATGTACATCAATTATAATTAGAAAGAACACGAATAGATCCACAAATGCGAAACATATATATTTTTTTCTGTCAACCGTTCATTTAATTCTGCAATTACTACCGTTATAGACCTCTCTACTTTCCTCTTCTTGGAATCGACAAACAGTTTGCTCTTTACCAGTAGGGATTGCAATACCGGACCAAAATTTCAATACCGGTATTCGGTATTTTTTAGATCTTAATACCGGTATTAGGAATTTTAGAAAAAAAAAGAAAATACAGGTGTTTCTTTGTTTTATTGGCCAGTTTTATAAGAGAGTATAAATATCACAAAAAATAATATGTAACTTATAAATTATAACAGTATATAAAGAATCACAAAAAAGTAAAGGAACAACTTAATTAAATCACAAAAAAAAGTGTAAATATCACTATTCAGTCAGCGGTACTATTGCAAATTTTTGAAATGTGATCTTAAAAAATATAATGCATCCATTGTACTGTCATTAAGTCTGAAAAGTAATTTTGTGTAAAAATTACCAGCTGTCGAAAACGCTCTTTCGGATTCTACGCTAGTTGGTGGTACTGTTAGCAATGCGCGATATACTTTTTCCAAGTATTTACCTCTAAATCTCTCATCTTCAAATAAATCGATTTCCCGTCAGATGGTTTTGGATATAGCTGATTTCTGTACTGTATTTTGGTTCGTTGTAATTTTTTTATTCATCGCTAATTCTAATTTTTTTTCAAGAGACAATTCCTTTTCACTATCGACATTAGTGTCATCATAATCTTCGATAACTGAACCGAATTCTTCTGTATGTGGATAGGTTTGTGGGTAAAAAATTTTAACAAAATTTACTCTAAACTTAATCAGATTTGAATTGGTTATTTTCTTTTCTTCATTTTCATTTTTAAAATCATTATAATTATATAAATACCATAAGACATTTTCTATTTCGGTATGCCTTTCTTCTGGGCGATTTTTCAATGTAATATATAATTCTTCAGATAGTGATGCTTGTTGTTCTTTCAGTGACTGTAACTGGAAATTTATTGTTGCATTAGTTGTTAATAAATTAGAATCTCTCAGACATAATGCCTCAATAGTCAGTTTTATTGGAAGTAGACTGATATAGTTTTGGATATTAAGTCGATTATTGCTTTTTGCATTGGATTTCTCAGTTTCAAAAATCGTTCCATCATTAGGAGTAAACTGTTTCAACGTGTTTTATAATCTAATATTAACATATTTTCTGTTTTATTTTCAGCTAGTACATATTTTAATAATATATCATTTTTTAAAGGGAAACGTTTAAATATCTTAACAATTTTTCCGAATATTTAATTATAGGAAGCAATTCTTGATGGTTAATATTTCATCCTCATTAGCAATATCTTCTACAACAATTATCTTCATTGTCAATATCACTGTCACTCATACTTTCTTCAAAGTTGGAATCCGGAGTTTCTATATCCACAGCATTTGGATTCTTCTGTTATTTATTTTTTGGTATAATACATCTATTACTCCTAATTGAATTCCATGTGCATAGCACAATTGCTGATTTGCACCAATCAACTTTCCAACTTTTTCCATAACTGTTGCTCCATTAGTCGTTATGAATACTATATCTTCTTTCAGGGGTAATCCATGTTTCGCTAATTTAGATTTAAGCCATTAATTAGCTAATTAATTTCGCCCGTTAGGGAGACATAAAAACAAGAACGTATATTATTTTGCTATGTTGGCGATCCCTGAACATATAGTGAGACAATTTAAAAAATTTCTAGTAAATACCGAAAAACCGGTATTTAAACTTGTGAATACCGGTATTACAAAATTGTACAAATGGCTCAAAATACCGGTATTCGGTATCCCGGTATTGCAATCCCTATTTACCAGTAATGCAGCATCAGATGCATGATGGGATCCTGGATGGGAAAGTTAATAGGGTAGTAATAATAAATAAAGGAATTTAAGGAGCTGTTACCTTATTTGTTAAAATATTTTCTTTCGCTGATCTCACTGCACCTTCCTCTACAGTCATAGTTGGAAATCTTATTAAATGAAATGCTCGTCCTCATAAAAATCGAAAATTTTCAGTATTTACAGCCAAATTCTGGAAAATTCTCTTCATTTCTGTCCTTTTGACAGCATCATGAAATAGTTTTGCTTCCTTGATACTTAATATTTTTTTCTGAGCACTACAAAGATTTGAGATCAAAATCTATAAAGCTTTCAGCTGCGAAAGTCTGACGTATTCTTATCGATATTTCAGGACACAAATCAGCTAGCTGAAATTCATAGAACAACTAACCCTGAGCCAAAGGTATAAAAGCACTGGTACTACTCACATTAGACAATAACACAACAGAACAATTTTTTTCGGACAGGAAGATAATACTTCTTTGTTGTGTAGGAAGTCGTCACCACAATTTCAGGAAAACTGTATTCAATTCAAGTCTAGAATCCTTAGACGGGCCAAAATTGCATCTAGTTATACATTTGGCAGCTCGATGTCCACGTAATTCGTCGTCATTGGGTCATGAAATATTGCATAAAAGATTTTACTTCCCACAGATATAAAAGTATTTGTAGATAGTGTTGGTGTCGGCGCATCTGTACGCAATTACTCCAAATAGTTTTATTAACTTGACAGTTGAAATCGCAACATTGGAATTTTTTGATAATCAAATCAGCTGTATCTGTATTCGCATAGCCCGATAAACTTCTCCTTCGCATCACAATGTTGAAACTCGGTTTTCCTACAGTGTCACCATATTTAACGATCCAATAAAATGTACACATGTAAGTTCTACTGCTAATCTCATAATAGCATGACCTTAATGGGGCAGGTATTCTATGCTGTGTGAAAAAGGAGAACAACAGCTATTGTACTCCTTCACCACAGCGCAGAATACCTTCCCATAAGTTTATTTTATCAGTTGGAAGTAAAGTTTTTGATGCAAAGTTTCATGGTCAAATTACATGAAATTAAGAGCGCATCGAGCTGCCTCATGTATAACTAGCTGCAATTTGGAGTCCATCTAAGGATTGAACTGGAGAGAATTTCCCAGAATTTAGCTGAAAATTTTCGAATTTTATGAAGACGAGCATTTCATTTAATGAGATTTCCAACTATGACTGTAGAGGAAGGTGCAGTGAGATCAGCGAAAGAAAATATTTTAACAAATAAGGTAACAGCTCCTTAAATTCCTTTATTTATCACTAGCCGTCTTTGGCGACCACCCGGTTCGCCAATCTTGATGTTCGTTAAAATTTTAATAATTAAATAATTTATGCAATTCCTACTTCAATAGCTTCATCAAAACATTTTAAAACTTCAAAATTTGATAGTCATATAATTCACTCATATTATAAAGCCCTTCAGTTATAACATAATATGTATCTCTCTAATTTTCTTTTCTCTTCCGTTGAATTTATGCTTTAAATTAAAGTGGAAAGGATTAATCTGCAATTATTATAATAATATTTTTTACTGAAACAAAGCATTTTTTTATAATATGATTACTGAAAACATTGAGAGTATAAACTTTATAAGCACTAAAGAATGTCTTAATTTATGTAATATCTCAAGAATTTGTCAACACATTTTTCTTAATTAATCGATCTGCTCATGATGAATCTAACAATGTTTAATTTTAAATGCATCAAACACTATCGCACACATTTTTATCACACATCACACACATTTTTATCAACATAACACACATTTTTATACGCCAGTTGGGGTAACGCTATGCAGATTAGAAATTTTTAATTTCCTTTATTCTGTTTTATTTTAATTCAAAAGTACTTCAGAATGAATCTGAAAGATCGAATAATTAACAATGTTTAATTTTCAATGCATCAAAAACTAAGAAAATAAACAGAATCGTTTGAAATAATCCGCCGAAAATATGTTAAGCCTAAACCTCGTTAGCGTGGGGAAAAAACTGAAGCATTACTCATTTGGCGGTGGGGAAATGAAGGGATTTTTTTTGCGGGTAAGTTAGTTTTTAATTAATAATTAAAATTCTAATAAAAAATTCAGAAAACGGGACCCCAGGTGTACATTCCCGACTTCCAAGGTATACATGTGTCAAATTTGGTAGCTATAGGCCATACGGTCTGGCTTGTAGAGTGCCAACACACACACACACACACACACACACACACACACACACACACACACACACACACACACACACACACTTAGTTTTATATAAGTATAGATTACGACCCTATTAACTTTCTCATCCAGGATCCCATCATGCATCCTGATGCTGCATTGCTGGTAAAGAGCAAACTGTTTGTCGATTCCAAGAATAGGAAAGAGAGGTCTATAACGGTAGTAATGACAGAATTAAATGAAGGTTGACAGAAAAAAATATGTATATATGTTTCGCATTTGTGGATCTATTCGTGTTCTTTATAATTATAATTAATGTACATTTTTTTTCATACTCGATCTGTAGATATTCACAAGTGATACAAGTTTTAACTGTGTTGTTCTACTTTCACATTTTGAGTAATATTTAATACGCATTTAGAAGTCATACCAGGAAAAAATTATACTGTACGAGCACGTATAACATTAAAGGAGCGAGGCTGTTATGGTACTAAAAGAGTGTGTAAAATAACTCTTTATTTTTATTTAGGCAGGTGGAAATAATAATGGATTTGAGTTTCAAGATGTTCAAATCCCAGATATTTTATTCTATACATAAAATCTTGTTATGGAAATCTGAATGAAATTATTTTGATTTAATGACAATCTGAATATGCGTTTCATAATATAGCTACTTTTATAATTTCCTCTTGAGATATTGGTAATACTTGAGATACTGTAACATATTAGAATTATTTAAAAAAATCTTATTCGCATTTAGGAATCAAATTTAACATAATCGGTATTGATGTTATTGCTCCTGACAACACTACCCCAAAAGTTCAGCTGCTTAATAAAACAGTCATTTAAATTTTAATTTCAATTTATTTCGTTAGCAGCATTTTCATCAATTTCATAGATGAAAAAGTACTTTTAGACAATAATTTATAATCTCTAGAATTTATCAGAGCTTTTGTAAAATAGACAACGCGCTTTCTTTAATTTTACATATAAATTCCAAAGAAAAATATTTATTTCGTTAATTGTGAATAAGATTCAAATTATTTTGAAAAGAGAAAAAAAGTGAATACCTGCCAATAATTTTAAATAGTAAAAAAAAAAAAAGAAAAAAAATTAAAATCTTGAAAAGAATCAAATTAAATTACTATTCCTTTCATCATCAAGAAGTATCAACTTTCAATATTTCAAATAATTTCTTTCAGCGTCAAAAACCTGTTGTTTTCATAAAAGTTTAAAACGTTACATCTTCTGTAATTTTATTTCTTCGGCATTTTTTAATTACAAAATAAGATTCATTACAAATGACATTTTAATTAACGCTGATGATTTTCTGACTTGCTTCAATCAATATGAATTTTGAAAATCAAAGGCAATCAACACATACTTATTCTAAAAACTTCTGATTAACATGCTAATATTAATCTGCTCTGTTTGAAAATTTTAAATTTTTTAAAATTAATCTTTCTCAGGTGTCCGGTCAAAAGGTTCTAAAACGCTGATCATCAATATTTCAAGTTACAGTATTACTTCACATCAAAATAATTCAGCGTTTGTACAATTTTATCAATAAAATGAATCTCTGATGATGATGTATTGCTATGCTTCACAATTATGCTTTAAATACCAATTATTTTTTAATTGTTATAATCAGTAATTAAAGAGGCAAAATGTTCGTTAATATTTTTTTTAACCAGAAAGTTAATATTTACATGTCCCAAACATCATCACCTTAAATCGATAATTTTCTTTGGACCAATATCAAGCATCTTTAAACGTATTAAATGAATTTTCCAGGAAAATGATGCAAAGATGCAACGCAATTTTTTCTTTCAAAAACCTGTCACCTCTAATTATCTAATTGCTTATTAAATCAGACTGATGCTGAAAAGCTTCCAAAAAAAGGGGGGAGCGGATATCTCATTTATGCAGCCGCTTTAAATAATAGGAACCGAACAGACATATAACCATTCTCCATACAGATATGTTTCTTGCGTTAAATTGTTTTTCTAACTAAAAATTATAAAATAAATAGTTTATATTATAAGAAAAATAATAATTTGTTAATATATTTTAAATCCCCAGATTTAAACCACAATATTTTTTCAAAATTGATAATTTAATGTTAATGGATTATGTTTTTCAAATATAAACATCAAGAAGGCTAACTGCAGCAGTGACTTAATTCTATTTGAAGCGAAAGTCACAAGAAAGATTTTCTAAATAAATGTACTGGTATACAATTTTTTTTCCCCCACGGAAATAAAATGTACCTAAATTTAAAAATGGAATAATTTCAAAATATATTGCGTCACGAGAATTGTTCAAATAGAAAAGATCAATTAAAAAAGATTTGTACACTTGTATGTATTATACTGTATAAATTTCTAAAATACAAATTCAATACTCAAGATAGCTGATAAAAAAAGAAAGGTTTCGTTTTCAGAATTCTATAGATATAAATGAAATGATGTTCATATAATCAATAGATGTATATCTGCAAATAATGAAAAAAAGGTATTGGTAAAAATGAGTTTCTATTTTGAATCTCTTCTTCATATTGAAATGAATAAATATTAGAGCATTCATGTTATATTCAGTATTATATATATATTACATGAATGATCCAATACATATAACATGAATGCTTTCAATAAATAATTAGTAATTTTGCTTTTGAATAGGCTTGCAAAATACCGACACTTCTGAATAGCCTCACTTTAAATTACATTACTTTTACAATAACAAACAATTCATTACACTACTTTACATTACTTTTATATTAACAAACAATTCATACAATTGAAACTCCTGTTACCAAAATTGTATTAGAATATTAAGATTATGCGCTTGATATAACAATGATATGTTTGCAGTGGATTCAATTACTTGAATTTTGAAGTAAACTGAAAATACTGAATCAATCATTATAAAATTTTATAAAATTAAAATATGTTTTAAAGAAAGAATGCATATAATATTGACAATGCTGAATTTTACAATACGTTAATGAATTTTTGCCATTGACATACCTAAACTTATATAAAGCTCAATGTGTGTGCATGTGTGTGCATGTGTGTGTGTGTGTGTGTGTGTGTGTGTGTGTGTGTGTGTGTGTGTGTGTGTGTGTGTGTGTGTGTGTGTGTGTGTGTGTGCGCGCGCGCGTTGGCTCTCAACAGGCCAGATTGTTCGACCTACAGCTACCAAATTCGGCACATGCATACCTTGGAGGTTGGGAATGTGCACCTGGGTCCCTTTTTGAATTTTTAATTAGAATTTTAATTATTAATTGAAAACTAACTTCCCCATTAAGAAATTTTCATTTCCCAACAGCCAAATGAGTAAGGCTTCAGTTCTTTTTTCCCATGCTAAAGAGGATAGGCTTAGCATATTTTCAACCGATTATTTCAAACTATTCTGCTTATTTTCTTAGTGTCTGATGCATTTAAAATTAAACATTGTTAATTAATCGATTTTTCAGTTCATTCATAAGTACTTTTGAATTAAAATAAAAAAGAATAAAGGAAATTAATAATTTCTAATCTGCGCAGAGTTACCCCAACCGGCGTAGAAAATTCACGCATTTGCGTTACCATAATTGGCGTTGAAAATTCATGCACGCGCAGTGTGTTCTGATTTTTGATAACTATTTTCAACGGATACGGACTTGGTTTTGAAGACTTTACAAGTTTCCGACCGATTCATTCAAACGATTCTGTTTATTTCCTTAGAATTCTATGCATTTAAAAGTAAACATTTTTAATTGATCTGTTTATAATGAATTTCAGAAAATTTTATAGTAAACTTCTTGAGATATTACATAAATATCTCAAGAAAGATATTCTTTAGCGCCCATAATGTTTAAATACTCAGCTACTCTGTTTTCAGTACTTATATTAAAAAAATGTTCTTATATTAATTATGTTATATTAATAAATGTTCTTATATCAATTTAACTATTTACACTTTAATTTAAAGCATAAATTCTACGGGAGCTAACAGAAAATTAGAGAGATACATATTGCGTTATGGCTGAAGGCCTTTATAATATTATGAATGAATTATATGACTATGAAAATTTGAAGCTTTAATAGGAATTACATAAAATATTTAATTATATTTTACTAACGAAAATTTTATTTTAACGAGCATTAAGAATGGCGGAACCGGCTGGTCGCCAAAGGAGGCTAGTTAAAAACATAAAAAGAACATTTCATACAATGTTGGTGTAGATTTCTTTTATAAATGATATAATTTCTCAGACCTGGTAAAGATTGTCAGAAAATGAAGAAAACACATTACCTCGTATCTTTACTAAAAATAAAATAGATTTTTCTCGTACAGCCGAAAGTAACATAGTAAATTTTATTTTCGTCTGAAACGTCCATTTTTATAAATTAGTGTTTAACACTGTAGCGCTGTCATCAAATCATTGTCAAAGAAGTTCAGCTGGCTGCTTTCATCGACCTTAAATGTATCGAAATAAAGCTTTTTTTTTGTCACGTTTAGAAACTATTATTCGTTCGATTTCCTTTGTTACTCTGTTCCATCTTAATCAAGCTCTTAATGCTTTGAAGAAACGTGACTGAGCTCTTAATTCTGATTAGTTCTTCGTCGATTTCGGAGCTCGAACTTAATCAGCCTAGAGCATGAAAAATTAACAAAATAAGACCGTTAGATAATTTTGCAGAATCCTTACCTAGTTCCATACGTTATGTAAAATTACTTCTTAGAGTGAAACATTTGTGCAAGGATATTAATAACTGCGTAAGAATTTTATTTTTTATGTTTCAAATATTTTAATACATAAATATTTTGCAGCATACAAAATGCGTTCAGAATTTTTTTTAAAGGTACTAGTATAATTTTTTAACAATGCTATTTATCATAATAAAACTTTCCGAAGACTGAAATTTCTCTTATAGCTATTGATCACGAGCATTTTTTTCCTCTTTCAGAATTTTAAATAAAATGAATTTTAATGTGAGATTTTATTTACAATTCAAAAGAAAGCCACATTATCCTGCAGATTGTTTTAAAAATACAAAACGGGATAAAGAATCATTTAATAGATTTGCTGATATTTTCTTTAATGTTGATTCTCTAATATGGCTCTTCAAATACGCATTATTCTATTATTCGGTTGAAGAGCATTCATAAAAACTGAGGGATCATGCCATTTTACTTTCCAAAAATTAAAAACGAATCCAGTTTTGTACGAAGTTTTCAACCTTCTTTTTAATTAGTTAAAAATGCATGTAAGCCTTGATTATGATTAGAATGGAGAGAATGAAAAAAAAATTTATTTATACATTTGAAGGTTTTTTTTTAAGATTACAGTTTTTTTAAAGGCATTCACTAAGAAGGAAAAATAATATATTCCAAAATGCTTAATTTATAGCGTAATTGTGTGTGCGAAGAGGTACTGGTAAACAATAATTATATTGTTGTATTTTTCACACAAGAGTATAAATAATTGTGCGAGAAAACATGGATATAGCCATTATAGATGACGCAGTAAATTTTAGCGAATTCTTAAATACATTAAAACACTAATTATTTATACAATTTCTTAAATGTTGTTCATCATAAAAATTCTGCATTTATACTTACAAACTTATATATTTTTTTATTTGCTTATTGAATATAACTTCAATATAGAAAAGCCTTTTAAATGCCGGCAGATTTTACTTTATGCAACTAAAGGTATATCAAATGGAAATCAATTTATTATGATTTATTGTCTTTTTTCATGGTAATTGTCATAGAAAATTTAAAGTTATTTCTTTAACAGAAAATAAGTGCATATTATAAATAGGAACTAAAAAAAATAAATCTTTTTTTTAAGGTTTTAGAATCTAATTTGTCGGTATTATTGAACTTGTTTCTTAAGTATTTGCATCATTAAGAAGGAAAAAAAAAATCTTCATACCAATGTTTTCTTCCAAACTGGTTTCAATCAAAAGATCAAACGCGAACCAATTACGGTTAAACATAATTTTCTGAAGAACAGTCGTGGTACGACATACAACAACCTCGTCCTATAGCCAGCAAAGTACGCACGATTGGAGTAAAAAGACTTAAGGTTTTGCTTGGCAATCAATCTGGTGTCTTCATAATTTTAAAAGAAAAATTGAGAAAAAATGAATCGCAATAATATCTTATTTCCAATGCTGGATATTAAATGTAATTTCCTCTCATTTTTTCGGTGTAATATTTCAATTGAAAACGTTTTGCATGAAGCAAAATTCAGTTTCACAATTTCATATCTCTATTAATATGTTCTAAGTATTTTAGTAATATGTTATAAATCAATAAATTTAAGTATTTTATAAAAGTAATATAAATATATCTATTTAATATCCAAGTATTTTAACCAATCTTTGCAATATTTTTGAAATCTCAGAAAAATTTCAGTAAAAATAGAGAAACAGATTTATGTCAACGAATTCCATAGGGCGTCAGAATGGATCGAGTCTTATATGTCAGGAAGTCGTTAGAATTACTGTCTGATTTCGAATACTGCTGAGTGTCACGCAATAATTTCTGAAAATATATGTTAACAGATGGCAAAAGATGCAGATAGTTTATAAAAGCTATAAAATAGTTTATTATTAAAAAGGAAATATAGTATAATTACTTATTAATATAATTCAAGCTAAAAATATAAAAGTTATATAAAAATGATTTATTTTTCTATATTTAAGAACTTATCCTTTTCCAAACGATTCCATTGCAGAGAAATTTAATTTACAAATAAAGCGAGTAGATATTTAGATACATGGCTCATCAAGATAAAATCGCATTCACCTCAATAACACAGAATATATGAAGCTATGCAAATTTATAGCGGTACCTGATCAATGATTTTATAATCAGAATTTCATAGAAATATCAGCTACATATGTGAACAAAAATTTTGCATAATTTCCAAAATACAAAAAAATGAATAAATTTTGGTGAATTTATTCCAAATTACTTGTAGGGAATCATCTGTTGAATTGAAAATTCGTCTTTATGCAAAAAGTTTCTATCGACGTTTTCATGCATATAATACCTGCACATAACCGAATGCATATAAAACGGCTTACTAAGCATAGGCAATGTAGGTGTAGTACAATACACATACGAAGGAACGTCGTTGACAATAAAACAAACCAAATTATTAAATTATAATGACTATTGGGCAAGTTTGCGAAAGATAGAATCGCTACAATGCTCGAATCTGATTGATCATAAACTGTCTTGAGTCTGTGGTCAAGTTTCTCCGCTTTGGCTTCAAAGTGCGGAAAGTACTAATTGACGACCAGCAACCAGGCAGTGAATAGTCGCTACAGTCCGACAATAAGAGTACAGTTATGCCAGAAGATTGAATTCAACAATATATTTTAAGATACAGGATTACGAGTTCCCAGACAATCCATTTGCAGGAGAAAGTTATACTGTGACAGATGATCAATTTCCAATTTGAAATATCAATATCGAAGTTTAGGACAATGTGATATTAATCAGTGGCGAATCTCTTTCTAGTCTGGACAATGATTTTTATCGATTAAAGACATGTTGAAAACATGGAATTGAATTTCATCTGTGAAATATAGAGCAAAGGAATTTTTTTTGCATTATTTCTATATTTTATAAGCGTTTAACACGAGCATATCGCATCGACTTCCCAAAATTATCAATTATGTCTAACTTTTGAACATTAATGTATTTCGTATCATTAAGTAATATCAGAAAAATATATAATGGCGCAATTAAAACAATTCCATCACAATATTCTCTGAAGTATTAGATAAACTGCATATTTTGATGTAAAATTCTCATTACTTAAAATACATTAATTTTATAATCATGGTTTTTTTAGCAATCCAAAGCATTTCACATTTTTGTAAATATATAATCTTTTTCCATGATTCCGATTAACACTAATCCAGTTTAAATATCCTCAATCAAAAAAGAAAATTTGTCTTAAAGTGCTTTTCACGAGATTTCAGCAGGTGTTACTACAAAAAATATTTTAACACACATTGAGCTTTTACTACTTTCACGGGCGATTGATTTTCGAATAAATCAATTGGTATGAATTTTTTACACTCTCAAAAATATTTACAGAAGACGAACTCAAATTAAATAAAAGACTTTTCAATAAAATTTATACTACATTTTCTGACTTTCCCAAGTAAGTAAAAAAAAAAAAAAAATCAAAATATATAAGTAATTTAAGAAGTTATAAAAGATAAATCTCAATAAGTAAAAACAACAAATAAAAATACTGATTCTATACAAGAAATAAGTAATAAAAGTTCTCAAGTTCCAATAGTCGTTCTTCTATTATATTTTACCAATACAGTGATAATTTCTTGTCCATGGATGGCTTCCGATTTTTTTTTTTTAAAGAGGGTTTTTGATTTAATAAATGATGCAATATTTCCACCAATAATTAATACCACTCTAAAACATCATTTCCTCTAAAAATTCACAGATTATAAAAAAAAATGTTTTTCAATATTAAACTTATATTAAGTTGTTTATATAAAAATTGAATTATTACAATTTTATGAAATGTTAAAAACTCAAATTTTGAATCATTCTGACGTAGGATGCAAGGAATTTTATTTATTTATTTGATGATTGAGTAGATTGCACCGTTTTATTCTCCAAGCAGCTTACCATTTTTCCCCAAAT
The DNA here is from genome assembly GCF_947563725.1 of Argiope bruennichi. Taxonomy (NCBI): domain Eukaryota; kingdom Metazoa; phylum Arthropoda; class Arachnida; order Araneae; family Araneidae; genus Argiope; species Argiope bruennichi. The sequence continues at coordinate 119,955,287 of NC_079159.1, forward strand.
GTATTAAAAAAGCGGTAACAGCGATTATAACAAATTTTGAAGCAAACCCAAACCAAAGGCAGCGTCATTGTTCTCGAAATTGTAATACTTTACTGTCTTATATGTTTAAAAAAAAAGCAAACATTTATAGTGTGTATTTACAAAAAATTACCCAATACATTAGAATATATTGGGTATATGTTGCAAAGAGTCTCTCCGAGGTCATTCAAGTAAGTGTTAATGTAGTATTTATTAAACGAGTACCAAACGCATTAAATAATTGTTATTAAAAAATAAGAAATAACTTGCGATGGAATGACGTGTCAATCAAGTCCATATGCTTTTGTCACAAAATTACCAACGACGTGCTACATACCTCAGTTGTAGACAAGTCTCATTAAAGTAAAAATGATGTTCGCGACTCTTCCACTGAGATTATTTACCGGAATACAGTTTGCAGGAGCACAATCTCAGGTTGAAAATTAATTCTTTCAGAAGGTATAAATCTTTTTCAATTTCTGTAAGGTATGAATGCTTTGTGTGGTCTCGCTGCGAGTTATAATGGGCTGTTTTGGTACGAACATTTGTTAATGTTTTGATACTTCAAAAGATTAATACCAGGAATTGATATACCAAGGAAACTGATGAAAGAAAAGATAGAAGAACTGAAGATGTCTAAAGTAATACAATGGGGAAGGAATTCGAACTGTCAAATTCACAAGAAATGCCATTTAAACTTTATACTACTTTCCCGATAATTTTTCATCCTTTCTTCAGCATCAACAGAGCTGTCTTTCATGTTGCCTAAAACAGCCGAGGAAAAACGCCAAATGGAATGCAGATATATTTATGAATGAATTTTTTCTGCTCAGTGATTGTTCCTGAACATTTTTAGTTGAATATATATTCCGACATTCATAATACCGAACTAGTTTCGATTTTAATTGAATGTCACTTTTAGCTATCTCGATTTAGTATTATCAATATGAATGTAGAACAGTTTCGATACAATTTAAGCAAGATTTATTAAGGCCTTTAAGCATGCAAATCTAAACCCCGTATCGCAACTGCAACATGCTCTTAGATGTTTGGACATTTTACTTATAACAGGAAAACTAAATCTATCATCCATTGCACAATTCGGTTAGAAGACTTCATTCTAATTGAAATTATTCTGGGTGCAAAAGGAGCTGTTGTAATAACTTTGGATAAATGCCACGCAGAATGGCATCCAACAACCACGTATATGATAACGCACATCTGCAGCTTCATGCTTGAATCCAGGAACATTTTACTGAAATGTTTAAATTCCTCGTTACAAGTTATTCTTGAAATATTTGGTGTCATTCAGCACAATTTTCACTTATATGATATAATTACGACAGTACATCGGTTACATTATATGGGGGTGGGAAATAAAATCATGTATAAAATTCAGATCATCAAGTATAGTATAGAAAACATATATAACCTTTTCTTTACTAAGAAAATAGAAGGGAAAAAATTCCATCTTTGAAATGCAAATGAATATTTATATGTAAAGGAGTTAAAATAGTTTTTAAATATTTCTTATTCTGCTCAAAAACTTATTTTCTCAACTGGAAATTATGATTATTAGGGAAATCTGTAACGGATATCCTTCGGCGATTCTAATAATGATGTACAGGAATCGCCAAAATCATTTCAAAATTACACTAAAAAAACAAAGAAAACTAATAATGCAAATCATAAAATAATGAAAGAAGTATTTTCTGTTCACGATTACTATGCAGTCAGTCAAGAATTATAAAAGGAATAAGAAATTTCAATTACGAGTTTTATTTTACAAAAGAATTTATTTCATACATGTATTTATATAATTGTATATACTACTAACAAAAAATTTAATATAAATCCCTAAAATGAAATTATAAAGAAGCGTATTGAAGAAAGATAATGAAAGCATAAAATAATTTCAGTTACTAAATTCCTGTACAAACAATGGGTCATTTAAATTTTGTGGAAAATTGTCACAACTGAATTTTTCGATGATGAGTATTTATTTTATCGGTGCCATTTTGAGGTATAAAAATATAAATTAATGAATGTTTTTCCATTAATATATCAATTCTACTTCCAAGTTTCCTGAACAGACACACTCTTGAATGAGTTTCAAAAGCTTTTGGACTAAGAAATATAATACTACAACTCAAATGAAATATATATAGTTGTAGCAATGAAATAATAAAAATAGGTCCATAGCAGATTTTGCCCAGTTTTCACCCTTATTCGAAAATAAAACTATTAATATAGTTATGCAGTTCTTTGTGTCAATAATGATGGACGTTATACTGATTTTATAACACATATGTTTTGCATTCGTACAATTGTTATAAGTATAGTAAGAAAAGAATTTTAGCAAAAACTTATGAATAAACGAAATTTCATTCGCGTCTTTTATATATACAAAATTTACAAAACTATTTTCTCAAAACTACAGGATTCTGAATTAATATTTGTGCTTCATCTTCTACTTATTTCTTTGCTGCACTATTTCTGAAATAAGCATCTCAAAAAAACTGTTTTCAATCCATTTGATTGAATTTTGCGTACTTCAAACTTAACCCGGGTCGACAGTTCTTTGAATTGAATATCTCAAAAGAGGAATTAGTTTCGCCCCTGAAATTGCGAGGGTGTCACAAAAAGCTTTTAAAGTGTATGAAGTTACAATAGGGAACGTTTTATGAAGGGAGACATGGTAAAACCTGTCTTTAAACATGAATGACAATCACTGAAATAATGGAATGAATTCGTTGATCGTATATAACGAAAATATGTCGAAATAAAGCCCAAACAATTGTTATACCATACGTTATATCCAGAAATAAGTTATTCGTCCAATTATCTTCCCTTTTTCTCACGTTTCGATTCCAGCATTATTTCAAAGAATAATACTTACTTTTTATGTTTTATTATTTACACTTACGCGCTTTTGAATCAACAGTAATTGCTTACTAATCACGCATTAGGGGAAAGTTGAAAAATTTATAATGTAATGTTTGTTGCATCATTTATTTGTGTAACTATTAATACCAGTATACATTTTCTTAAACTGGGAAGTATTAGATAAAAACCATTTTTTTTTAAATGCGTTAGTTCAACAGAAACGCGATAAAACACACACAATCTGAACAGTTTAGAAATAGAGAAGACATGCTTGGCAGCAGCTTTGATAAAAGTTTTTAAAAACGAATAGCTTTGCAACAAAAAATATTTTAAATGTCTCTAATTTATGAATTATTTATAAATTAGTATTACATAATATTAAAATATTGGAATATAAGATTACCATTTTCAGTATGCGTTCACCTTGACTTATATAAAGGTGGACATATCCTAGGACAGTTAATGGAACGCCAATGAAGGAAATAAAGATAAATTAATTTTAAATGCTAAAATAATTTCGACGATTCACGGCACATTTTACTCTTATTAGATTTTTCACGGCAATTTACAAAGATACCAAATTGCATGGATGTTCTGCAAAATTGATAGCACAGCTGCTTTTCTGAGACATAATAAGTGAAGAGATTAATATTTAACTAAAATAGTAGAATAAAAAGTAAATCAGTTCAAAAAGTCTTTGCTTGATATATATATCAGAATGTAAAAGAAAATGGAAGAATTCAATGGAACATACAATATTTTTGGATGCATTTGGTAAGAAAGAATGCATGCAACTTTCTCTAATCGATTTTATAATCACCTATCGCCATCTGTAACGATGAGCGGAATTAAAAGTAGCCGACTGAGAGGGGTTTAACATTGTAATTGAAATGCTAACTTCTGTTTTAACGTCAAGAATCTAACAAAAGATTTTTAACGCGTAAATTGCTTTATCTATGCGCGAATAAACTACGCTTTTATAAAAATTATTCGTGAGATCAGAAAATTGCAAATCTATTGCAATCTAGACGGCTAACAAAGCAAAATGACATTTAATCAGGTCTGAGATATTCTTTACAGGATAATAGCCTGTCTAGACAAGTATTCTTTGAAGTAAAGCAACTCCCAATATGCGACAAGATACGCAGAAAATCCCTTTATTGATGATGAATTGGATAATCTGTCTGGGAAGATATTAAGATATACTGCATAGAAATACCGAAAACCCAAGGTAAAGCAGTGACGAAGATAGAAAAATCTGACCTTTGAAAAAAGATAGTTTAAAAAATACAATCAGCCTATTGATAACTATAAACAAGTATGTAAAAAATAAACATATGTATAGTCTCTAATATGACCAATTATATTTTTGCTCCACTAGGGAAAAGATAAAAAATTTATCGAAGATACTGGCAAAGACAGTCTAGAGCGTACTCGGCAACATATATATTTTTTTCTTATTCATTGACATTGATATCCATTTTCGTAATAAAGTAAATATTAATATGTAGATGTTAATTTAATATATAGTTTTAATATACTTTTTCATTCTGAATATTCCAAATTGGCAATTTACGTTAAGCATTATATCCATAGTTTTTAAGCATCTTTAAGAAAAGTGAAAACTGACATTAAGAGAATTTTTGATTATAGAACTACCTGAAATAAACTAAGTTGGATATTAAAGATATCTAATTTTATAAAAATTAAGAACATAAAATAAAATCAATAATTCCCGATTACTTTTCTCCAGTACTGAAATTAAATTATATTTTAAATTGTTTTCATGCAAATTTTGTTTGAAAAATGTTAAATCTTTTTATCGCACATCCAAAATTTTCCTTTATAAAATAGATAATAAAATTAAGAGAAAGAAGAACATGATATCGTAACTTTATTAGAAATTGAATTCCTTCAAACAAGGAGATTACTAAAATAAGTAAACAAAATTTAGATATTAATAATGGTAATTTTAACAAATATGTAAAAAAAATAGTTCAGTTTTACATTTTTTTTTCAAAATTTTTAAGTTTGCTCAATTTTTATACTAAAAGTTTTAGATTTGCATTAGCTCAGATTTTGCTAGAGGTGAAAATTCTCTGGATTGCTGAAAAGACTGCATTAGATTTAAGTTCAATTTTTATTTCCTTTTCTAAAAGAAATTTCATTTTCCATAAAGAAATGGAAAAATCAGATTCCAATTTTCTTTATATCAGAGGAAACCATTTTTTTAGCCATCTGTTTCTCAAAAATATGAAATTAGTTTGTTGATGATATTCTCAATTCCTTATGAACGGAGCGTTATGAAGCAAGACGTTTTATTCACTTCACTATATTCATCAACGCTGAATTCTCTCTCATCAAATGCTTAGTCATGAGAAACAATGAATATAATTATCAAAACTGCACGATTTTATAAATCCATTGCCTACAAATTAAAGATGAAAAAATTCGTTCAATCTCATTTTCACGACAGCAGAATTCTTGAAATAGAGTAAAGATGATTCGACTATCATCTCTATACTCCACATATTAAATTTACGTAATCCATGAGAACAATATCAAATCATCTATATCTTTATTATGCTAGAGCAAGAAAGGACACGTTTTTAATTTTTTAGCATTTATTACTTTTCTTTGCCAAAACAAAAAATTTTTACTGAATCATTTTACTGAGAATCTACTCATTCCATATAACAATTTTAAAACTGACTATCGAAAATCATGTTCAAAAAGCATACGACATTATTAACAACATACACCTTTTTTGAAATGTAACGTATCAAAAAATTTTACATTAGCATCCATTTTCAAAGTTGCTGATCATGGTGCATGATTAGAAAGATTAAAAAGAATTTAATATTTATATAGTGAAAAAAAATTTCAATTTTTTTTTAATTTTAAAAAACAATCTTTATTTCACTAACGTATGAATATCAAATGCAGTACTAGCAACGTTGGTCTCCCCAAAACTTTCTAGCATACTTTCTAATAATGCTATTATCCGCCCACCCATCTACCCAAGTAAAATAGTTGAGGACCTTGGGTAATGGCATGGTATTGCCATACGAAATATTAACAGTTGACATGAATTCTACATATTCACTGAATATTTCAGTGATCCTTGGGAATTTTTTTGTTGATTAACTCCAAGCATTCCAAGCAAGTACTTGATGATCGAATATGTGTTATGGGGTTTTTTCACAATTAACAGAAACGAAATTTTGACACCGAACTACAACTGGAGTCACAAAATCATAACAAATTGGATATATTTAAGTCGCAACGCTTTTAAGTCATAGCTTTCATGTTTCTGGTACAGATCGACAACTCCGTGCTGGATTTGGCTCAAAATCTGATTAGGTGTCTGCACTACAAAAGTTGAATCTACGTGCCGAATTTTATTCATTTAGTTTTCTCTTCTCTTTGTGGTCATCACGCTAACGCACATTCAAACAGCAGCCAGACAGTCTAAGAACAGAATTTGTTCAAAATTCGATAAAAATCTATAAATTTGGTATAAAGAAGGTATACCAAATTTCATTCTTCTAGCTTAAAGCGTTTTTGAGATTTCTTTGTAACACACAGATTAATGTTAAAAATGTGTTTTTCTGAACTCAAGGAAATAAACATACGAAGCGTCGTCAAAAATCCCGGGTACTAATTTTTAAACAAATTCTTTCTCTGTACTTTGTACACGAGAAAGTAAAAAGGCAAAGTCGTGTCGGCGCGAATTCTCCGAGTTTCCACATTTGTCACAGATAGAATGTCTTAATGAGGATATTCAGACATACGCTCAACATTACATACGCTTACATAGAATACAACAACATAAGACATACGCTCAACAAAGAAGTTTTAGTGCCGTTACCAACCTGTAAAAAAAAAAAAAAAAAAAGGAGCAGATTGAACACCACAGAGCAGGGAGATTTGAGATTACTTCTTACAAAACTGAAGCCAAATATTGATAATTTGCTGTCAATTCATCAAGTACATCCGTCTCATTAAAAGTATGACTATTTTTTATTGTTGATTTACATTTCAGAGTTCATTGCTGATTTTTTGCCAATTGTTGATTGTTTGTAATAATAAATGTTTATAATTTTGTATAACCACAAGTATTATTTTAATAAATAGGACACAAGAAAATGTGCTACCTTTTTTTTCTTCTTAACACCCCCAATTTAGGGTGATATTTTTTAGAAGTTTTGGGAATACAGTAGAAATGTAGCAGCAGGGGGTCTACCGAAAATAGTAAAACTTTGAAAGTGGTCCACGAGAAAAAAAAGTTTGGGAACCTCTGCATTAGAGGAAATATCTTTATACACTCTGTAAGGCACTCGCACACTTACCAATAAAATACTCCCTGCTGCCACTTCTTGCAAAAAAAAATTTTCTTTGCTTTCTAATTTATTTGCTATCAAGCCAAAACAGCACAATCGCAAAAATGACAATCATATATTCTGATCCTGATTTGTTGGCTAGCGTGTTATTGTGCAAGTATTTAGATAAGTAAAGATATGGAGGTGGATCTAATTTTGTGAGATTTATTTTACAGTTGCCCTTTCATAACACACGACTGATGATATATAAATATTAAAAATGAGGAGGAAAAGCATAAAAATTAATAAAATAAAAACTTATTTTTCAGAGACATGCTCTCTGTTTCAAACTTTTCATCCCTCCATAAAACGGACTGCCTGAAGTCAGTTGTCAACTCGCCTTAGTAAAAGAAAATACAAGTCGTAATATATTCTAATGTTACTACTGATTTATATGGAAACTTTAATTTTTGACATGAAATTATTTGTATGTCAAAGAAATAATTTTTCTCACCAAATTCTAAATCTGTGGCATAGATAATGATATTTAGCTTATGTAGAAATGGCAAAAGTAATATTCCAAAACGTTCCGTTTCTAATTAACATTTAAGCTTGTAATTTACTCGTCGAAATTATTATTTTTATTACTTATATTCCTTAACGCAGAGACCAAGATTATTTTTCGGACGACGGCGATATTTTTTATTCTTAATTTTTTTTAATAGTGATGTTTCACAATTAAAAACATATTACTATAACATGTTTAATAATATAAAACAAAAAAACAATTATGATGTGTTTATTTTTATTTAGTTAATACAATCAATTCATTAATAATCATTTCATATTAAAAAATAAATGCATTAATAATAAAATTATGTTCTATTTTCTGTATGATATTTTTACAGAACATATAAGTAATATAATTATATAAAGCCTTTTAAGGTGTAAGAGGAAGAGTTACAGAAATATTTAACTCACTTCTATTACGGTTTAATAACTTTACTTTCTGAAATCATCGCAAATTATTAGGAAAAAGAAGTTGTAAAATAAAATATCTACTATTTCAACAAACATCTCGAGAAAACCAAAGCATTTAATTGTTTATTTCTTTCAAATATAATGGTACTGGAGGACTTTTTTTAGGAACGAAATCCGTTTTCCGGCCGCAACAATACTGTTCTTGACAGGGATATATTATAGATTTTACAACATCTACTTTATCCATTAATGGACATAACTGCTTCCTATTTACGAGTTGACACGGCCATATAGATGGGAATTTCAGTTTTAATTGTGTCATTTCGAAGATATATGAAAGAATTCTGGTTATTACAGCAAAAATACAGCATCCCCCAACTAGAAAATTATGAAGTCCACCCATCATGTTTAAAACTTGAAACACAGAAATAATTCGTAAGGTTTAAAACAGCACAGAAAGAAAATGTCATTTGGACAACAAATTTTTGCCAGTATCGTCATTTTAATAATATAAAGTAATGCAATCCAAGCTACTAAAATGTGGGACAGAATTTTCAATGTATTTTACTTAGCATAATTATTATTAAATTGTATGGGGTGGTTCTCCATCAGAGCTGCCAAACGTGTCACACATTTTGGGGGAGAAGAAATTGTAATGGTACGAGGTTTTCAAGAAATTTTAATTAAAAAAAATTAAGAAAATGAAGTCTTTGCGGGATAATATCCGAAAGTATTCATTTTGAATCATCTCAAAATTCAAAACATTATCATTTCAATGATATCGAAAATAACATATTAATAAAATTCATATTTTTAATTGGTTTTTAAACTATTTTAAGTATTTTCCAACAACATACTTAACTCAATTTTTTTTAAAAATCCCATGAGCACGATGCACGTGCATGCAGAAATTAGTTTTTATCAACATGTTGCATGAAAGCTCAAATTAAAAGACTGATTTAACTCTTATACGCAAACTAAAGTGGAATTTTCAGAAGTTAAGCTATGAAATTAATAAAACATGATATTTTTTAGAAAGATGAATGCAAGAAAAATTCTGAATTTATGATATATACAATATTAATTCAATTACTCAGTAGCATTTAAGGCAGACATGGTTCCCGTTAGTTTATAATATAGATCACTCCAATCGAGTTCCAACAAAAAAATTTCTCAGCAATTAATACTAAGCATACATATATCTAATAGGGAAAATGGTCCAAATCTATTAATGAATAGTATTTCATTTCATTTGAATCAATAAATGTTCCGTGAATTATGAGTTTTATTTTTTTTATTGCGATCCACGTACCCATGATTCATGCTTGGTAAAATAGTCTTGAAATATTAAATAACAGAAAGGCCCACTCCACTGGGACTAAAACTGAATAAATATTACTGCCTAATAGAAATGCGCGATTTTACACCACTTCCTTGACTATCCCAAACAAGAAAGGCCAATCAGCGCCCGGAGTTTCCTTAAGACTGATTTGCCAAAGATTATGAAACTATTGATAGTCCTTAATGTCTCCTAATTGTTTTCAGATATACGTTTTTATTGACTGAAGAATAATACGTCATTTAAATCCGTTTGAAAGGAAAACGAAAAAATAACTTGCAAGTTAAATTTGATAAATAATTTGATAATATTGCATAGATTTGCAATACTGGACAATATTGGAAACTCTTGGATAATATTGCATAAATGAATCAATGATTTATTATGTAGCGCACATAAGACTATAAAGTGCTGATTCTTTTTCTGAATTTATGTTAAAAATATACTTGAATTCAGCAAAAAAGTTTGATTTGATTCATTTAATTAACTTATATTATAATTTAAAATACAACTTTTACGGAACTAAACAAAATGAAGAAATACTTAGTACAATGAACAAGTACAGAATAAAGCTTCTCTATATCAATTATTGGATTATCAAAATTTTAAAAAAATCAATAGATTCTTCATTAATAGATTTATGAAATTAAATGACATAATATTTCATTGCAAATTTTAGTGAGCATTAGCACCGGTGAACCAGCTATTCGCTGAAGGTGACTAGTATTAATTAAAATCATTTTGTTGTGTGCGTGGAAATCCGTAGTTTTGAATTTGAATAGAAAGGCAATTTGAACAGTGCGTAATATTTACATTCAGCATCTTATATTCATTCTAGTTTCGATAAAAATATGTCAATTTTTTGGTGGAAACGAGAGGAGAGGAGGTCTAAGTATAAAATTCTATATGTATGTAATAATTTTTTTTTAATTACCAAACTAAACATCTAACATTTTATCAACTGGAAAACTAAATCTCTGAGTTGACATAATTTTGAAAATCCATTTTTTAAACAGATTTTACTCCAAATATTAAGCCACTTACACACTTTCAATAGACATTAGGCATTCCGTTATGATTTGTTTGCATAAATTAATTTGCACTTCTGCGTAAATTTTTTCAAAAGAATACGTCATTAGTGAAATAAAAATAATTAGCAGATGTTACAAATATTAAAGAAATATAAATTTAACAATTTTAAATTTAAAATAAGGCTTATTTCAAGTCTTAACACATTACAATTACTTTAAGAAACCTTTGCAAGTTTGAAAGTTTCTAAATTCCATTCTATAAGATTCTAGTACTGTTCATAGAATCTATAGAAATAAAATATTGTTCTAAATTATAAATACACTACTCGAAGTATTTGCATTTATAACAAAAGTAAAATCTTATGATAGGCTTTCGAAAATACCCGTTTAGAGTCATTCTTAATGCATTATTATATAAGGAAACACCTCTCAATAAGAATTCCTTAAACATTCAGCCAGATGCACTGTGGGAGGAAACAGACCGCCTACCTAAATTTTAGGATGCAATGCGTAAAAAAGTTAAAAATTGTTGCATTTTTCAAATTCTAAATACAATAGCATTGTGCTAAAAAAGACGTTTAAAGAGACCAAATTTCGCACAACAGCTCTGCAGAATACCGGTTGCGTGTAAAGAGAATTCGATTTGTTGGAAAAGAAACAATGTTGAGCAGAAAAACGAATAATAAAAAGACCATGTTTTTAAATTTGCACGTGAATCTGAAATTGAAAGCAACATGGTCTTGGATACCGGAACCTTCAGTTCATTCAGGTCACATAGTTTCTTATAAGTTACCCATACAGAAAAAAACATTTAACTGCGTTTTGAGTCTCTTATTGCTGAATAACATGTCACATATATTCCTAAAATGCACCCACCCACTCATTTTTCAAGGGGAAGGGGGCTCAGGACTTATTTCGGGATTTCTAAAACTTTTACACTCATTCTTTTTAGAAAGTGAAAAATAATAGGCTGCTCATTTAGTACGAGAAATTCTATAACACTTTCATTTTAACAAGATTGGAGAACTTGGAAAATTCCATTTTTCTCTGGAAAACAGAATAGAATGCAATGACGTAAAAGTTGCTTATCGGCATACATCTCTTATAAAATTAATACACACGGAACGGCAACTTGTAAATGATTGAAATTTATGTAAAAAATCAGAAATGCTATAAGATACATACATGAATATATATTATATATTATTCAAAATGGCAGACGAATTGAATGTGTTAAAGTACGCTTCTAATTTTACAAAATTCAGAGTTGTGTTTCTATTCGCACACCTATTACATTATAAAACTTTTACATCTCTCTATAAAAAGAGTAGAGAAAAAATACAGATTCTGCATTTTTTTTTCCAAAACTGAAAATAAAATGTACATTACGATTGATTTTAATAAATAAACAAATTAAGACTCTACATTATTTCATTAAACTTTAATCTAGGTTATATTTAATTATTTTAAATCCAACTTTTATGTAATATTGATACAATTTAAGACAATACTGCTTAAATACACCTCTGGCTAAGATATTTATTTCTCCTATATATGCACTTATTGTGAAATATACAAGACTTTTGATGGATTAGCAGTAAGTCCTAATACAGAAATTTAAGATAAGAAAAAGAATAGCTCATTATCGAAACCTAACGTATCTCGAAGATTTTGCTATCATGTAATAAATGTAGATAATTACGATTCTTGAATGCTATATAAAACATTTAAATCTTCCACAACCATTTTTGTTACTCCCAATGACTCTTCGAAGGCCATGAATGTTGCCGCTCTGTCGAACGGCAGACAAATGCCCAATATTAACAGATGAAAGCAAAAAAAATGTGTCTTCCAAAATTTCACTTGCATGCGCATCATTTTTCAATTAGAATTCATTCTACAGTTGCGATTCATTATTTGGTGTATTTCTTTACGATTTTTTTTATAGTATTTCAAAAATCGTAATCTCTATAATTCAGCAAAAACCCATACTAATCATTATAACCTCCCACATTATTCACAAAAATAGGGGCTTTCAACTGTAGAGTTCTTGATAGGAAAATCGATTCCATCAAAAATCATGTAAGCAGGAAGGGTTTTAAACCCCGCTAAATCTGGCGTTGAAGATTAATGTCCTCCTGCACAAATTAACGGAATTTTCGAAAGCAATATTTAAGTTGTCTGACAACGGTTCAAAGATTCAAGGTCCATACCAAAATAATTCTTGTATTCCTTTAAAGCAAGATGTCGATGTAAATGCAATTTATCAAACTAGCTCCTTATTATTTGATTTATCACATAATCTTGTATTAAATTTATAATTAAAAATACATTTTTTTATTCAAAACAGCATTGAATAATCTTTCATGGCAGAACATTATTTCTGAACTCAAAATCATTTTTTTAACTGCATATTTTTCAGAAAATTATCAATTTCATGAAAATTTGAAATGTTTCCTATTAAAACCAGGAATATTACTTATTAATTCCTTCAATTTGTAACAGTTTTCAGTTACAAAAAGTTTTCTACATATTACAAATAAATGTTTGGTTTTTGGTAGGTAACAGTTACTTTCAATTTATAGTTAATGTTTACAGATTAATTTTTCTCTTGTCACCCCATATTGATTATAAGAAAAAAATGTTGTCCAAGACTGAATATTTGGAATAACAAAGATTCCGTAAGTATTTCCTTTCAAATGCTTTAATGTATACAATGCACAAGTACTTTTAAATATTGCAGTGCATTTCCGAAGATTTTACATACATATTCCAGTCATTTAACGTGTTACTTATAGTCACAAGAAAGCGCAATTGTGATTGTGGGTCATGAAATTAAAAATACCCTGGCATCCGAAAGTTAAGGCACAACCTTTTGAGAACTTATGAACCTTTTGACAATTAGCACGTATGATGATAAAAGTTTTATTTTCATTAAATGCTTAGCTTAATGCACAAAAATAGGATTTAAAAATGCAATAAAGGGAAAATTTCTTATTTTTAAAAATACATTTTGCATTTTAAATTTGTTTCCAATATTAGCAGCAATACTGATCTTAACTTTAAGAACTTCCAAATTTTCAAATTCAACGCATTTGCATTTATAGTATAAAATCGGTGATAAAAAGTTTTATATTAAACTTTAATATTAGACTATTCAATTCGACTTCCTACTTCGTATTTCAATTTTGTTTAGAAATTGTTCTGAAAGTTATATAAGCCAAGCCATTATTTTAAAATTTAATCCATTTCTTCAACACACTAAAAATTGGGACATTTCTAAATAAAAATAATTTATTAAGTATAATAAAAGTTTCAAAAGGCATTTCTTTGTATTCTATGAATCTTCCATGAAAATTGGAATTGTCCATGATGGGGAAAAAATGAATTCAAACAATTAGAATGAGTGCGGCACAAAATCTGTAGTTATCTCATTGCTTTATTATGAGAAAAATCTAACTACATTTAACTATTTTGATAATCAACTTTTCTTCGATGAACGCATCATCAATAGCTTATTTTCGTTTATCACCAATGTCATTCTTCCATGTATCATTTAATCAGATACAAATGACCAATACCACAAAATATTATTAATGATACATTCTGTACTAGACGTCGTATTATTACACTAGATTTGTACTAGATGCTGCTTATCACTATAGTATGTGTTTATAAGACAGAAAGCATTTATGTATGGCGACATAATATGGCTTGTGTCAACAAGAATGATTTTGAGATCAACAAGAGTGATCGCATTAAGAGTGATTTTGCTCATGGCGACATCTGACACATCTGAATCCGATCAGAACAGAGAAATCCGAATACTGTCAACCATGCAAAATAGACACTCATGCCTCGAATCTTAATAAAGTAGTACGATTCATAAACGGTGATGTGACCATTAACCAATCAATGTTTTCGTTATAGTACCGTCAAGACACTTACAGAGAATTTATTTCCATTTCCAGATGGTTCCATGTCAGCCAAAACTCTTGCATAGTGAGGGCTCTGAATCAACATGAAGCTGGTAGAACAAGGATTGTGTATACTATTTTTACGATATTGTTCCATATTCCCAATGATTCATAATAACGTAAATTGAAGAATGACAGCTGCATGATAGGGAATGGCAATAAGAATTTTTTTTCTGGTTGCTAAGAAAGTTTTGAGACTAATAAGTAAAAGATCATCGCTAACCATTTATGCAGTTTGATTGGAAGGATTTTGGCATTCAGGTTATATTCTCGATTCTATTATCTTGCTCCATTTCAGTATTTACGGATGCAAGCAGATATATTTTTTAAAGAGATACACCTCATTGCTAAAAATATAAAATTTGTAAAAAATTCAACTTTACATGAATTATAAAACAAGATAATATTAATGTCGCTAAGAATAATTGAGGCTCCTCTTTGTTTCATTACATTTGCTTACTTAATACGCAGTACTGAATAGGAACCAGATGAATCTTTACGAATAATAAAGACGTTCGAGTGTGTTGTTTTATATGCCATATTTGACTTAGAGCTAACACATTTGCCACATACATGCCGGGTGTCCCATAAATATGTAAATACTTTAAAAATTCATAAAAATTGAAGGACTGGGTATATTTGAATGCGGTTTGCGAAACTATTATTCTCATGAAGGGGGATTTTTTTTTATATAGAAAAAAAAATAATTCAAAAATTTGTCAATAGAGGGCGCTGTACACAAGCAAATCAGTGGAAATATGCAAATTAAAGTGTTATGAAAGGCAGAGTGAGCGATTGACACATCATTTCTAAAGGTTTGCATAAGGTTTGTATTAAGATGTTGACATTGGTGGATAAAGCACTATTGGTAAAGTTGTTTTATTTGAGCAACGAATCGGCGGCTGAAGCCTTACGAAAGTTTAGGACCCAGAAAAGATTGAAGAAAGGTTCAGGTCCGATCACTCCTGCTGGACTTGTTTCCCTAGTACGCCATTTCGAAGAAACTGGAAGTTTGTGTCATCGGCCACGCAGTGCTGCACCTCGTTTAACAATAGTTCGTACGACCGATGTCTCTTCGCAAATGGACACGCTAAGGGAACAGTCTACAAGTGCAGTCAGTAGCGCACGAGAAGTGGCACGAATAACTGGTATACCAAAGACTTCGGTGTACCGTATCCTTCATGGTGTATTGCAATTGTAACCATACAAATTGCAATCGCTACATCAGCTCTTACCAAATGATACAGCTAAGAGATTGGAATTCTCAAATTGGGCTTTGGCGAAAATTGAAGATGATCCGCGATGGCTGCTGAAAATATTGTGGACAGATGAGGCTCATTTTGCTTTGCATGGAGCAGTTAATACTCATAACTGCAGAATATGGGCACATGAGAATCCGCATGCTTACATTGAGAAGCCCTTGTATTCACCACGGGTTACTGTTTGGTGTGGTTTCACTCCATCCATTATTGTAGGCCCTTTTTTCTTTGAAAAGCCCTGTGCCCCATGTCTTCCATCCTGTAAGCAGGATGGAAGACATGTTCCGTTAATGAAACAAGTTACTTGGAAATGTTACAGAAGGAAGTGATACCGTCCTTATTGGAACACGATGTCCTTGACACAGTGACATTCATGCAAGACGGGGCACCTCCTCACATCGACACCGAAGTGAAGGCATTTTTGAGAAGAACTTTTACTGAAGAACGGATAATCAGCCGTCGCTTTACCCATGAATGGCCCCCACGCTCACCAGATTTAACACCCCTTGATTTTTGGCTATGGGGTTAAGTCTCGGGTGTACCGCCATAGGCCAACTTCGTTAGTGCAGCTAAAGGAAGCCATTCGCCACGAAATCTCATGCATTTATCCCGATATGCTGTATGATGCAGTTACCAGTGTTGTCTCCCGCTTCCAAACTGTTATTTGTGGTGATGGCAGACACATAGAACAAGTACTGTAGTACTGGTGTGATACGCATGTAAACAATTGCTTGCATGCAAATAAAAGTATTTTTCCCGTAGAATTGCATGTTTTGCTTGTGTTTAGCGCCCTCTATCGACAAATTTTTGAACTATTTCCTTTTTTTTAATGCAAAAAAATCCCCCTTCATGAGAATAACAGTTTCGCAAACCGCATTAAAATATAAAAATTCATAAAAATTGAAGGAATGAGTAAAGTATTTACAAATTTATGGGACACCCGGTACTTTAGAGGGCCAAAAGAGGCATCTAGTAATAATTTTTACAAATTTTATTATGAATTTTAATTCATTGAAAATGAAGCGATTTGGCGTTTTGCTCCGATCACTTCCTAAAATATTGCTGCACAAAAATGAATTTTACACCGTTTCAAAACTTAAGTAACATTCTTTTTTAATGATATCAGTATAATATAATAGCTGCAAAACATTTCTAATTTTCGCATTTTTCTTTTCAAATTTCCAACAGATTACCTTGTTGCACTGAAATTAAAATTGTTTTCATATTTCAAATAATAAATTTTATTCCATTAATAAAAGCCAAGAAAGGAGAATTCGGTTTAATATTCGTGCCTGCAGTTTAAAACAGGTGGAAAAGCGTAGTAAATTTAGGTGATAGTTGAGCCGAACATGACAGTCTTGATGTAATGGGTCACCATTAGAAAAGTTCATATATACAATAAATAGAATTATAATAAGATAATGAAAGCAACACGACTTTGATATCAAACAATCTGGCGGAATTATAAGACATGAAGACGATTTATCTGAAATCAAATGTAACCAATATTCCCAGTGAATTAGCTCATGAGGAATAAAAAAGAAGTCATAACATCAAGAATATTAAGAGTATTCCGAGAGATTTTTTAATAGTATACTGTGTGACGTGGTAGTATACATTACGTTAAGTATAAGAAATTTAATTGAAAGTGGAAACTACCCATTTTTCCAAAAGAAATATAATACAATGTTAATCTATTATAAATCATTAACACGTTTAAGTTGAAAGTGTACTGAAATATGGAACCAAGTTGACCAAATTATTAAAAGAAAGCGTTCATAATACTCGCTCCCTACGACCGCAATATACCAAAACCCAATTTTCCAATCTAAAGTCCAATCTAAATATTCCGCCATAAAATAAATGAAGCAATTTCAATTCCTACTGCAAGCGGAGAAAACAATTAAATGTTACTGAGTAGTAAATGAAATTCTTCACTAAATGGAATTGATAAATTTCATTCATTCATTGGGTTATGAGCTAATTACATGTTTGGATTTGTTATGAAATTAATCCATTCCCTACCCATTTTGTTTTGATTAGAATTAAAACGAAAATTAATTTAACCGGTAAAATATTAAAAACTTTAGTGTGATGGTAAAATTAGAAATTTTTCTTTTCATTAGCAATATTAAAGCAAGACCATTAAGCGCTTAATAATCTTTTGCAAACCGCATTCGAAAATGAATGAAAATATCAATAAAAGAATTAGTTTCGTCAATAAAAATAAAAGAAAATGAAATGCATTATATCGAAGAATATGCATTGCTTGTCTTCGTTAAACTTTCCATTCCTTAAAACATTAAAAATAGTATATAGTTCTAAAATCAAAATTAATTAGTCGAAATACTTTAATTTTACTTATTAAATTAAAAATGAATATTTACAATTAAACTATTTAATATCTTTTTCAATAAAGCATTTTAACATATGCGTCAATATTGTGTATGCAGAATGACAAGGAGTCTTCTATTAATATCCATTTTGTTTGTAAACTAATATACAAAATGAATTGCAGAATCAGTTAATTCTATTTTCCTCTCATTTAAAAAATGGGGTGGGGATCTCTTAGAGACGATCCAAATGGAATATTTAAAAACATTATAAAAAGATATTTTTCTTTAATTAAATGACACAGAATCTTCAAATTAGTTAATTTTAGAATGTTTTGAATTCTTGTAATGTGTATTTATAAGAAATAATATCGTTGCCAATAAAATTGAAGAAAATGCTAGCTCAAAAAATAATTCTTTTTCTTTTAAGAATAGAATGAGTGCTCACTACGTCTCTTTCAGAGCAAAATTAAATTTAAAAATCAAAAGCAAATCACTTGCAGCTTAAACAATGCTGTCATCGAATACTACAGTTCATTTTCACTTATCTTTGATATTTGAAAATAATCTAAGAACAAACAAAATTTCAAAATATATTGCGACAAAACGCATTTCATGGTATCTTACCTCCCCATCATGCCCCCAAAACTTCGATAATTGATCAAATATAAACTTTAATTATAAAATAAAAGCAACTTCTCAAAGCGAGGCGAATCTTCTAACCGAATTTGAATTATTCTTTGAGATCTCGTTGAAGAAAGAAAGTGCCTTGAACTAAATATATTTGAAACGACTTGAGAATGAGCAACTATTTCAAAGGCTTTTCAGTTGGAAAATTTTACTTACACTTCACTTGTTCATTAAAAGCGAATAAATCTAGTTCATGAAATTTTCGTCATACAAAATAGTTGATTAAAACTATATTTTTGATTTAGAATATTCGCAACCTTTCGAAAATATTTGTTTCAGTCTGCAGAAACTCTTAAGAAATTTTACCATGGATTATTTTTACAGGAACTTTCATCTAGAAGTTCAAATGTTTAAGATTTCAAAATATAATTGAGTCGCGCAAAATATTTTTGGAACATTCATTCAGAAATTTTATTATGAACTCATTAATTCTCTGTATTCATTATAAATTAAGATTTTCAAGACTTATATTCAAGCATTATTTACATAATAATATTCTTGCTAAAAATGCTATCAAATTTTAGTTTAGATATTAAAATTTAATTTTAATAACTTTTAATCAAGAAATTTCTTAAAATTAGCAAACGCAGCAAGCAATCTAAAGATATTATAATCGAGTTGCATTAAAGATTAATTTCAATTGATTAATCAAACAAGAAAAATTTGAACTTGCAAGTTAGATGAAAGCGGAAAAAAACCCACAAAAACTCTAACAAGTAAAGACAAATTTTAGTTAGCGCAGAGATTCTCAAACTTTTTTTTTTTATTTCTGTACTTTTAGACATCCATCTCTTTACGCACCTCAGCTCTATTATATATAAATACTCTATGTAGATGTTAGTAAATATTGGAGAGGTTCGATAATGATGACGGACCTTTTTTGTATTTTAAAGATTTTATTGTTTCTCCGCTTTCGGGAGTTGGTTTGAATCTTGCCTTTCGGCTTGCTGCTTCGTCGATGATGTTACAAAAACTGATGGTTTTTTACACATACCGCTAGAGGGCGTTACAAGTGAGAGGCGAGGCAACATGCTTACGTAACAAATATTATTATTAACATCTACATATATTATATCATAAATGGTGTACAGGATAATTTTATCATAAAAATAACCAATTTATATGTTTTCAAACACTTTTAGAAAAATAATGCGTACCAGTTTTAACGTAGTATTTTTTTTATTATGATAGAACTATGAATTCGATGAAATAAATTAAATTGCGTATGAACTAAGTAAGTGGCAAATTTTATATAAACGAAACACTACCAGGAATTCCTTAATATTTTTGAACAATATTAAAACTAAGAAATTTAAAATGTTAAATATTAAAAATGTTAAATTAAGTTCAGCATTAACTGAGCAAGTGATAAATTTTGTATAAATAAAATATAAAATGCCACAAGGAATCGTGATATTTTTGGCCTACATTAAAAGTAAATATTTTTTTAAGCAAGTTTCATTTGAAAATTGTATTGGAAGACTTTCATCGCATATCTTAAATTATTTTATTATTCAACAGCTCGAAGTATAAGGGGGAAAAGATGATACGACTACATCATTAACATTCCAATTCCTTAAAAACGGTTAAGAATATAAGTAAAATAAAACTAGAATATAAAAATCATGCTAATTTTATTAAATGTAAATAATAAGTTTTTTTTTTTCTTTTTAAAGATTTTTCCGAACACTTCCAATTTATTCCATGTTTTCATTAATTACTTTTTCCAGGTCATTAGAATTTGTTTGTAGCTAAATGTTTCTAGCCTATCGCACTGACAACTATTTTTTCAAAAATAGGCGATATTTTGAATGGAATGATAATGTTTCCTCAATTCTTTTAAAATATTCACTGACTAGATTCTACCAAACTGCTGTTTGTTGTCATAAATTACACGTTGTGAAAAATGACATTTTTCATTCAATTTCCCCACTTTAATGTTTTAATTAATGTCGATTCCTCTTTCAAACATGTCTGTTCAAGAGAAGAACAAAAACAATTTTCAGAGCTCTCCACAGTTTCATTTTTATTTTTATTTTAATGTCTTTAAATACAATATTTAAAAAAAAATTCATCGAATCTCATTTTCTGCTCAGGTTAATATTTCTATTCCTTACTTTGCACCAAGTAAGCATTTCTCTTTGCATTCTATTTTCTATAAAATTAGTTCTCTTTTTCAGAGGAAAAAAAAAAGACCTGTGAAATGCACAATAGTCATTTTGTTCTGCTTAATCTATTTCAGAGACAATTTTCAGAACAGCTTACTGGCATCATTACGATAAAATTCTAAAGGTAAATATCAATGGCAAGATTCGTCCTTTCTTTTATAACTTAATTGGCGATTTCATCAATTTCTGACATCTCAGGGAAAAAATGAGCGGATTTCATTTTTTACTAACGATATTTCATTTTATTTCAAAATGTTCACCGAATCAAATTAGCGCAAAAGTTCAGTATTCGTGTAGGGCTAACTTAGCTGCAATCATTATTATAACATATTAATTGAACAATATGCAAGACATTACTATCACTGACAAGATATAATATAGTTCTCAATAGAAAATACTCGATTTTCCCAATAAGAAAAGCAGTGTGTTAGAAAAACCGAGAATTACCTAGTTGCTTTAAATTTTTGCCAGCAACTCATTTTATTAGTTCGAACTCAAAATTAAATTGTTTTTATCTAACTCAAAGTGAATCGATAAAAATTACCGAAATAGCTTCCAAACAAAAAAACTGCTGGAAAAAAAATCTGGAATACTATTAAAAGTTGGCCAAGTTCAAACAGGATTGAAAAACTTTTGAACTAGCAATTAATTTTGAACTAAGTATTACTAAGATTGGGAGGAAAAATGTTTTGCAAATTTCATCAAAGGTATCCGATAAGTAGAAAAGGAGCATTTTCCTGAAAAATTCGATTTTAATTCAAGATCTAGCAATAAAAGACAAACTTGGTATGTTCTAGAAGATGTTTTTTTTGTTTGTTTTTTTACTTTCAATTTATGTAACATGGCAATATCAGCTTCTTCAATAACATACAATACAGCATCTTTAATAACATACAAAATATGAAAACGAAATAAGAATTAGTGATATTTTATACCAGAAGAGGTTGATTTCGTTTATTTTTACAATAAAATTATTCTAAAGCTTATAAATAGTTAAAATATTTTTCTACTTACGTGCTCAGTTTGCTGATTTTAGGAAATTCTATTTAAAAAAAAAGATTGAAAACAACTTTTACCCTGTGTACTTCAACCCTGTGTTATTGTATTTAGATAAACTAATGAGCCAGTAGATTTTTGCAATGCAGAATGAATGTTTCACAATTGATTGACAGAGAACATCAAAAACAATTCAATAAAATTTAAATTTTGTATGTATACTTCAAAAACTTTTGAGGGTATAATAGGACACCTCAGATTTTAAGATTTTGTCACGTTTTGCAATAAATTCAGTTTAAAACAAATTTTGACATAAAAAAAAATCAATAATCGCATAGTCCAGTTTTCATAATTTTTTTTTCAAAAATTCCTTTTATATAGCGGTCTATTACACTATAGATAATTTCGAAAAGCGTCCATGTGAGGGAAAAAAATATTTCCATTATTTTTCACTGGTAAATATTGAGAATTATTAAAATTTCATTAACTAAACAGCTTTTCAATTAAAAAAATTTATATTCATATATATTTTTATAATCCTGACTTTTCCAAGGTTATTGCAGTTATTTGGCATTGTAAAAAATTCTATGCATGATTATAATAAATATTAGTCCGTCTCAATAAGTTAATTTAAACGCATAATATGTATTTTCTGTGTTGCAGAGAATCAAATCTCTGAATTTCCAACTGAATTTGGATGAACTGATTTATAATATAATGAAATAATGAAAATGAAAACTATAATATAATGAATGACTAATAATATAATGACATATATATAATTTTTAACTACTAAAATATATAGCATCATTTCGGAGAATTTTAGGATTCGCCGATGATTTCGCATATTTGAAGATATACAGAAAAGTATCTGGTTTCCGGATAACTCAAGATTTCTTAATAGCTTAAACAGATTTTTTTAACATAATTGAAATCTATTAATTTAGAATATATAATACAGAAGTATTATAAAAATAATCAATAAACAAACATCTCCAAGAAAAAAATGATATAGATTTTGTCTTAAGAAACTCAAAATTGTTTTTCTCGCCGGTTAAAAATTCTCTATTGTTATACATTGTCTTTAAATCCAACACATTCTATTTTATGCTGGTCTCTCGGATTAACATTCGCTTACAGATTTATATCAGGGAGCAACAATGGCATTCGATTTTCAAAGATATGTCACTGATAGAGTGATATCAGTTGCAGTGCTGGTTGTGGTAGCATTTCCAAGAAAACCATTGCAATACACGCTTCCATCCGGAAAAAGATTTTCTATTCCCATAAACCCAAAGCGTTACAAATAAATGAATAGGGAGGGGGGAATTGGATAGAGATAACACTTCCGTTTTGTCAGAAGGAAAATGGACATTTCCGAAGTGAAAAATGGTGAAAAATGTTCAGCATAATATCACCATTTTATATTCCGTGTAAATTCGAGTTCGGTGAATAGAATTTGAGAAGAAAAAATTTCTTTGAAAAAAAAATTAAAAAAGATCACGGCTTTCTCGTTATCAGCAGAAGTACCATTATTTTAATTGTGTCTCATGTTGCCATCCAAGAAAAAAAAGTAGTGAGGAAGCATTTATTTACAAAAAGGTCATTTCAAAGTTATTTAGTCTTCAGGAAAAGGTTCCTCCAATTTATCTTATTCTTTCTTACTGTATTTTTCCATCTAAAAATCTAAATACCTAAAATTTTTCATTTTCTTATTTACAATCAATACTTGAAGACTTTAAAGAAAAAGATTCAGATTAAAAAAAAAAAATCAAAGACATCAATTCAAAATGGAGGAAAAAACGACAGATTTTTTTTTAATTCTTAAATGTCTAATATATTTAAGTCAAAATTTTTGAGAACATATATATATATAACTAAAGAAAAAAGTCGAATTTTACTTTTTAAAATAATGGCATAATTCAGTTATATTTAAATTACAATTTTTCAAAAAGACCAGCTAAAATTCTTTTAAAATTACCGATATCTTTAAGAGCAATTCAAAATTTTGAAGTAAAACTAGAATAAACAGTATTAACTCGAGTTTTTAAGTTAAGACTGTGTTAAATATTAAATTTTAATTTTGCCAAACGCCACTTTATTCAAACAAAATTTAATACTTATGACAAAATATATATTATTAAAGTGTTAAAAACGTTCAGATTTAAATGAGGCGGACAGTATCTTAAAAAGCAGCCATGATGGATGCGAAAGCAACACCTTAAAGCGTAAAATAATCCAATAATAAAATCATTTATTTGTATACCTTATTATTAGAATTCACTACTAGCGGTAATCACCTAAAACGGTACGTCACTTCCTTACAAACACCTACTATTAACTTTTGCCAAATTTTATTAATTTTAATATCTGCTATGACAATTAAATAGTTATCCGAAAAATGAATGAACGCCTTTCTAACCTATGGAATATAAGTTAGGATTCCTAAAGAAAGCTAATTTTTTGAAATGTATTGTGAAAGTGTTTATGGAAATCTTCATTTCTAATTTATAGTTCTTAACCAACTTGACCAATAGAATCCATAATATTAACATTTAACTATCTTCCGAGTCCTGTGACCGAAGAGACTTCGTAATGACTGTATATTTTTAGACTAATTTTACTATTGCTAAAACTCCATTCAACTTTCTATGACAAGAGTTTTATAACTCATTTCGAATAGAACCTATGACATAAATAGTATACATAACAATTGTCATTCTAACTATCTACATTATTTTCTGACTTGTTTCCCATTATTAAAATGCAATATAAATTTAGTGAGAAATAAATTATTCTAGGAAAGTTGAATTTTAATTAAAAATTTTATTTCTTCGAGCAATGGTATTTTGTAAATTTGCTAATTCTTCTAATAAATCCCATTACGTATGTGTGAAGAAATGGATTTGTCAGCCCCACGTTCATATCACTTTTACCTTTAATGAGGTTCAAACTAGTGGTCAGAATTTAACTCTGGGTCCTACGCATATGCCGCAATTCTTGTTCGAAGAAACCTTTCATATGCTTACTAGGCGTAAAGAGAATGTCAGTTTATTTGTCATTCCTGTATTTCGGAGGGAACAAAATAATCATGTAAATGGCCACTGTTTCCGCATGGTCCAAATTTTTGGGGAAGGAATCTTGAGAAGTAGGTATAAGTACAGTACCAGGAGATAAGATGATCAGGAAGATAAAAGATCCAATTGCATGCGATGCTTTACAGTAGATAACTGCATGAATATAATGAATTCCAATAGAGATTCTACCTCAAGAAGCACCAAACTATCAATTTAGTATAAGACTGAGGGTACGTTACATGCATCCAAAGTGAGTGAATGGAATTGACTCCAAAAGGTTCTCGCGATTTCGTTTCGCACTCACCTCGATCAATCTGTTCTTATTTAAATAAAAATATAAAAGTATGCTGTTTTCTACTCTCAAGACAGAAAATGATCTTTTATCTTATGTATATCAATCGACTCATCTTTAAGATAGTATAGGGGCATATTTAGAAGCAGCATCCCCTTATTCCATTCAAATATTCGGTAACTCAGAGGGAAATATTATAACCAGGAAACATATCTTGAATACAAGAAATACAGTAAGCTTATTCGTTGAGACTCGAAAATTCTATCCTTTTTCACGCGTCATTAAGTATGGACATATCAAATTAAAATTGATTTACAAATGAGTGGTATATTCAGTCAACAATTTGTACTAAGCAAAAAAGCAATATCTTATTTAAAAAAAATTTATATTGAAAAGAGAAAAATATTTAATCCATTACTAATAATAGAAAAGGAAAAATCGTCTACTAGCTTTGTACATGGTGCTTGGCTTGATAACAGGTTTCTGTAAAAGCCCTAGAGTCGTTTTCAAAGAAAAAAAATCAATATACTCTACGATGCTTAACTGAGAAAGGGAAGTTATATTCGTCCACACATCCTTAAACTCATGGAGACAGCCGTTTCTGATGGCTTAAAAAAATGGAAAATTTTAGTAGCATACACAAATAAGATGAGAAAGAAGCGCGCAGTTATTTTTCACCGTGTATCCACTTTTTCATCAAGAAATAGAAAACCAAAGAAATATAAAATATCACGTATTAAAAATTTTACCTACATGAAAGAAATATTTTTTTGAACTTCGTTTCTAAGAGTTTATTTCTTATAACGGCATTTGAATTTGTGTTCTTAAAACTCAGGCTAACTCATCACGGTGCGCGGTAATCGCTTTCATTAGGACATTGAGGAAAGATATGTAGATAAGCCAGAATTCACTAAGCCTTGAAGAATTTCTTTTTTTTATTTGCATGGATGACGTTGTTAACTTATCTTAGAAATACTAGTTCCGCATATCTTAAGAATGGAGGCATATTTCAAATGTTCATTTTCACTTCTACTGTCACGATCATGTTGAAGAATCTGTATTAATTTTTTTTAAAAAACCTATTTTAATCACAGAAAAAGATTTACGATTACTAAAAATTTTTCAGTGCAAAATGGTATGTCTAGTATTCCTCGGCCCCTGGTGTCTGAATGTGAAAACTCCTCGCACGATAATCCAGCATCAAGTTTAAATGATTCCAACTGATAATTAAGATTCTTTCAAGGTTCATTCAATCTTTCTTCTTTTCTCTTCATTTTTATCCATCCATCCATCTTACTCCTGTCCATCATTCATTTTTAATAACATTTTACACAATGTTTCAAAAGATGTCTAGGTTTTCCATAAAACAAATGACTGAATTTATCTTACTCTCACTACTTTGAGTTCTTTAATATTAATTTTCAATGCGGCATGATAGTTCTTTAACCCTTTAAAAGGGCCATTTTTTCCTAGTCATATTATGTTTAAATATTTTTAGGCTTGGAATTAGAATAAGAAAAGGGATTCATTTAGCTTATTAGATAAATTTAATTTGATTAATTAATTTGGTTAATTAATAATTAACAAATCAAGACATCATTTTGTCTGAGATAAAGGTCTGACTTACTAAAAAAATTTGTCAGAACTTATGCCAACCTACATAAATTCATACGAAGATTGATAAATTTGGTGGGAAGCATACTTTCCATGGCCCTAGAAAGGGTTAAAGTAATTACTAAGAATTTTCTTAGGGAATTAAAAAAAATGACTCAAGAGTATTTCGACCTATTGTATTTTTCTCACTTGCTTCTCATACCTTTCGATTCAAAACTATCATTTTTATTTGAGAGGATTTATTATTCTGCGTTGTGTGAGATTAGATCTCCTAAAATTTGACATGAATGAAGGAAAAAGCATAGCTTCATACAGAATGATTATTTAAAACAATTCACAATAACGAGAATTATTCAAATAAATAAGAGAAGAGTTCGCTTACCTATCTGTTTCTTACATTTTGTATCCATTAGAAATGACATGCACACTGTTCGCAACACATTTAAAAGTGAACTGGGGCAACTACAGATCACCCTCTAGAGTTTCTATACAATAAAAATCCTGTCTTTCTTAAATATAAAACTGCCTATGATTAAAAGAAGGTTTCTTTTGGATAATTGTATGTTTCAATTTCATATGCCATGCAAGTCAAATTTTAAATGTATTTTTCCCTTTTTGACATTCCGGAAATAAAGGAGCAGTAAAAATAATTTTTCTGAAGTCATGATGAACTCGGAATTATCTCTCCTAATATTACGCTTTAAAGATCAGATTTCTCCCCGCGCTTTAAAAATTAAGAAACATCCTTTAAAAAGTAAAAAAAAAGTATATTCACAGTTTTTAATCAAACGTTTTAACTTAAAAACGTTCAAATGTCCTAACTTACGAAATTTTATCATTTGAGAAAATAAGTGAAAAAAAAATTTAAGATGAGTAATGTCAAGAACTTTAGATTTATAGCTTCCATTATTACATTTCACTGCAAAAACTGATACAATTCAAAATTCTTTTCAACATATTATGAATAATTTAAAGCGATGCACAGAATTTAATAGTTATAAATTTGAATTTATATACAGGGTGTTTATAAAGTCCCGGACCCATTTTGATGTTTAATAACTCATAAAATAATAAAGATAGATTAAAATTAATAACATAAATGGTTAAATAGACTCAAAAAGTTTCATGACCCTTGTCAATGAACTTCCACGTGTGCCCCCTTCGTCGCACGGAGAATATCAAGTCGATAGTCAATTTCACGCCAGGTAGCGACAAGCATGTCGGCATCCACAGAGCCATTTGCGCACATTATGGCGATTAACAATGCCAGAAACATGAAAGGATGCTTCATCGGAGAACAATATGCTCTTCAAAAAATCAGCAGCATCTTCTATCCTCCTTAGCATATCTGTTGCAAAGGCCGTCCTCCTAGGCCTATCGTTCGGTTCCAAAACTTGAACAATTTGAACTTTGTATGCATGCAGTCTTAATTTTTTCTTAATAACCTTGTACACCGTCGAAATTGGCATATCCAGTTCTGTTGCCGCTGATCTCACAGATATTCTAGGATTGTGTAAAAATGTCTCTCTGACACGCTCAACATCAAAATCACTTGTGCAAGGACGTCTGGAACGTTTCTTATCTTCGATACTTCCAATTTCCAGAAAATTCTTTTTCCACCGCAAGATGCTGTTTTTGGATGGAGGATCTTTTTGGTAAATTCTTCTGAAATTTCTCTGTGCTTGCACTATCGATTTCATTTCTATGAACCACCATAAAATCTGTGCTTTCTCTTGTGGTTTACGCATTCTCCTTAATATCCACTCGAATAAAACATCACATACAAAAGTACTACATAGAACAAACACATCAAAAGTAAACATAACATTGCAATAGTTGCCAAAAACAAAAGAGAGAAAAATGCAATTAATAAGCAGACAATATTTAGAAAAGTACAGATATTTAGACTGGAAAATGAAATTATCTGAAAATAACCACACGTGCAGACGATATTTACAAAAGTAAAAATATTGAAACCTGAAAAGGAAAATATATGAGTTGTTCCATCAATAAATGCCATAAGTTTGTTTATATCTTTATTATTTTACGAGTTATTAAACATCAAAATGGGTCCGGGACTTTATAAACACCCTGTATATTTATATAAAACGATCATAGTAAATACGCACTAGCTCAAATTATTTTACAAATACTTTTTTCAGAAGAAGGGCAAGAAAAAAAAGATGTTGAAATCTCGTGATTCGCCGAAATAAAAATATTTTTATTGCTCGTATAAATTTTAAGACAATTCTCATGCTTATAGATCTCAAAACATGTAATCCCGAGTACATGGGTGAAAATACGAAACGTGTATGGATTTCAATAGATTTTAAAGGCAAATTAATTATCAAAATATATATAACTATATATAGCAAAACGCAAGGAGACCAGAAGCCACACGAGTAGATGGCATATCAGGTACTCAAAGAAAATGAGAAGAATAACCTTAGAAAAGTAACCAATCGTCTATTCGTAAATCCCATTTTATGCGCGTCATTCGAAATTTAATCTTCTTTTGAACCAATAAGATAATCCTGACAACAAAGGCCCACTTCCGAATCCAAACTCTAATGAGGGGTGGTCAAATTTACAAACCAGAATCAAATTCCAACTGTTGAAGGTCTTGCGAAGCAGGCACTGATTACTCTTTAATCCATTTAATCATTTGAAATGAATGAGAAGCGTGGACAAGATTGCTAATGTCTCATTAAAAGTGCTTTGAAAGATGATAAACTGGACAATCGGATACATAATTAGGATAATATTCCGAAGTGGCACAACGCTTGTAAATGAAGAGTGTTATCTAATGCAAATCTAAAGTATTTCTGTTGAAATATTCATTTTCACAAAAATAAATGCTTTAAGATATTAATCTTCTTTACATCATGTATTTAGACGAAAAATTAGTTAATATTCGCATAGAATCAATGATACTTTTCATTTATCATTTTATTCTGTATATAGTTTAATTCGAAAATTCATCTTATGATCATAAATATGTAAATTTTCAGAAAGGGAATAAATGGAGTGTTTATTCTATAAAGAAAATGAATTTATTTTAAAAAATTTAATTCCAAAATTAATATTGGGAAATAGTTATTTTCACATAAAATAACTATTTTGCATAAAAAAATGCAAGTGCTGTATTTTAAAAAAATCAATTATTTTACTATATGTTATAAGTAGTGCAATAAATAAAAATGATTTAACTTTGAAAATAGAACTATTCATCCTTCAGTGCAAAGTACAAAGTAAACGCAGTCCACGAAATTGTAGATGATTCCAGGCTATAAAATAATGCCCAAAGGCATATTTAAGATATTTAGAGAAATACTAAAATTTAAAATTATTCAAATTTCTAAAGAAACACCGTCCTGATTAAGTGCATATACTTTGGAATTATCAAAACAAGGCAGACTAGTTGTATAGTCTTGATAAAAGAATTAAAGCACAATTTAAACATTTGACTTTCCTGTCGTTTCATGATGTAATTTATAGTGCACTAAGTGCAAGTATAATCTCGCATTGTTTGCTTACATTTCTAGACTCACTAAAGCTTTGTCCCAAGAACCAGAACATTTTGTCCTTGTTATTTGATATCAGTAAGAAATCAAGAACCTAATTCTAGATGTCTCTTGAGAAGTTGATAATTAGAACTTAATATCAGAAGTGAAAATCATCCATTAATATTTTGAAAACTTTAGGAACGAAAGTTAAATAGCTTGAAATTAAAAAAAAAATCATCCTAGTAAAATAGATTAGAGCAGCTTGTTTATTAATGGATTCATTTAAACTGTTGTTTCAAACGTGGTCAATGGAAATACAAATAAAATATTTAACAAGAGAAAATTCCTCGCTGACAATCACTGTAAAATTGAATAAAAATATAAGCTTAATATCTGATAACTTTGTACAAAGAGGTCGATTATTTAGCATTATTGTTTTGTATGATACTAAGTACTTTGATAAAAAATAAATAGTCATAAATCTTGTATCCAGAATAAAATTAGACAAGTAGCTTAAGAATTGCTTTAATTTGACTAACATTTCTATCAATCCTATTTTTTTTATTCTCTTGGTTTGTTAAGGATACAATGATACTCATAAATTAATATTCATATTACTTACTATTTATTGTACACTGAATTCAAAAGGTGGGTGGTAGGGTGGCTGCACAGCATTTCAATCCCCATCTTTTTTAATGATAAATTGGTATCATATCTTGTATTCTAGGTATTTCGCACTTCTGTTTTATTTGCTGTTGTTTCTAAAATGACAATTGTCAAAAATATTCAATCATCTCAGATGATGCTGTTCAGAATCCACAAGTGCAACTAGTATTGGGGAATAAAAACTTTTGAAAACTATCAGATAGTCAAAAATAATCATTCATTTAGAATTCACTGATCTACAGTTAAACTTTGTAGCATATTAAATACTGTGACATATAAAACGTTTTTCATATTCAAATAAAACAATATTTCTGCAAATTTTTTTGCATTTAATTTCGCTTTCATTACAATTTAGATTTATTTTTCAGTTGATTTCCAATCATATTTTAAATTGAAGCGTTTGATTTTTTTTAAAATTTTAATAAAAATGTGCTAAAAATATGTTTCCATTTAAATAGTCTGTCAAAGCAATTCGACTCCCTAAGATTCGTCATTCAAGTACTTAAGAGTACCTACGTTCAGAAATAAGAAAAATCCTTTCCGACATAAGAAAAAAATTTTCGTCTTTCGGAAAATTCAAAGCCCTACCAATGAATAACAAAAGAATGAAAAATGATCGCTATCGCATATCTTTTGCCAGATGTGACACGATCAAAATTGTATAAAAAAAGTTAAAGCGGTTCAACTAAGAATCATTTTACTCGTTTTAGTATAAGTTCAAATCTCGTTAGAAGTTCTCAAAGAAATGGAAAAGCGGTCTCTGATAGTATGAATTACTTTCCAGATTATCAATATTAGTAAATGAATAACAATTTTAATTTCTTTTTCCTGTTTTTCGCTGTAAAAATTAAAAAAAAATGATTGAAAAAATATTTGCTTAAGACAGACTTGGCCGTGAAACATTCTCTTTCTTTTATAAATTTACTTTACATTTATAGAGAATTCTTGTCAAATATCAATTTTAAATCTAAAATAATTTTGTATTTTTTTTTTAAATTTACGTTTGTTTAAAGCAGCCGTCTTCAGTCTTAAAGTATCAATGAACATTTCATTAGAAAACATGAAGAATAGATTAATCACTAAGTCTTACTTATCCTTCATTATTTCATAGATATAATTCCAAAAAATTAAGCATTATATATATATATCTAAAACTGAATACATATCTAATGTTATTCAGATACTAAAATGAACTAATTAATCAGGTGCACGTGTTGCAGAAAGGGAAAATGTACAAACAAGTAATTAACAGATTACATTCTTTTTATTTACTATTACTTTGCTCTTGACCTACAAGCACACACTACCAAATTGACAACTAAATATTTTATTTTACCCACATGGACATTCACAGCATCAAGACAAAACCAGGAAATCATTTCGATAATGCATCTGCATATTGCGTAAATACTGTTGACATGCCAACGTCTCAGAATTCGTAAATTGCAAACAGATACATACATAGCTGAAATTTTAAATGATTGTCACTCAAATGAAACAGACGGTCGCCAATGGAACTTATTAGTTCATTTTTAATTATTTTTTTGCTATGAGAGTTTGTCTTAATTAGAACTCGTCAAATCCCCTAGTAGTTTGTGAATGTTAATATTAAGTCACATTAAATTCAGAATAGTTTTGAATAAAATAAGTAATAAGATAAGAAAGGGGGGGAAAAGGAGCTTTAATTCGATTTCATGAATTCTACAAAATCTTCCTATTTAATTTTTTCAAAATTAATTCACTTTTTATTTATTAAAATAATAAATAAGTAACAGAACTAGCGTGATATGAAACCCCACTCACTTAAATATTAAAAAAATAAGCATTTATCCCTCGCATCTCATTTAATAATAAATATAAAAATAGTTTTTGGAATAAATTATTTTGCCTTTCTGCCATTTTGCAAAAACCAAATCTGAAACATAACCATTTAGAGAAGCAAAAATCTGGCATAATGTTAAAACATTCGCAATTCAAATGAATTTGTATTTACTGATGTGTAAAAAAAATAAATAAAAAAAATAAGGGAATTCTGATTAATTATGAATGACTTGAACTTCTTTACCTCCTCGATACCACTAAATCTAACGACATCGCATGCGTCTTTCTTAGACCGTTGTATAATTAGGAAATACTGGGCAAATGATATCAGATATAACATATAAGGTTACAGGAATGTAAACCGAAAGTTAAGATTTATATATAGATGTTTTACTATAAACAAATCTACGACTTCCAAAGCATCGCAATCTTTTCTTTGAGGAGAACATGTCAGCTGGCGATTTATCTCGCATTTATTCGCGATCTCCTTATTTATGAAAGGCGCGACATTCTTTTCTCACTTGCCTTTTCATTTAAATCGAATCTGTCAGGAATCCTACATAACGGATCGACAGTTCTCTTTTATGAAGCAACGCTTCCCAAAATTTTTAAAGTT
Organism: Argiope bruennichi; assembly: GCF_947563725.1. Lineage (NCBI taxonomy): Eukaryota > Metazoa > Arthropoda > Arachnida > Araneae > Araneidae > Argiope > Argiope bruennichi. The sequence goes on from NC_079159.1 coordinate 119,988,879, forward strand.
ATAATCTGCACACAAAAATTCTTGTTCGATTCACATAATCCTAAACTATTCATAAGGCGAATCTGGATTTAGGCTTCTTTTTTGTATAATACTAAAGTTCATAAAAGAATATGCCCGATTTCAAATATCTGTTAATAAGTCTTAAAAATAAACATCTTTAAACTGGTAGCTCATATGGCAGATCACTTCAAAAAGCCCCTAGAATAATGTTTTTTCTATGCAAATTGAATGTTATTTTTTTTACGCAAAGAATGTTTTTATCACATATGAAAAAAAATTTAAATCTATATTTTCCACTGCAAATTAATTTGTTGGGCAAAAGTTTTAAAATTCACTAGCAATATGGAGCATTGACAATTTATTGTGCTCCCTAATACAAAATAAAGTTCTAAGAGATGAAGAATACATTCTTCGGAACAGTCCACTGTCATTTTTCAAAATGCCACAAAAATTTAGAATATTACGAAAATTTACGGTTTAATATCCGCATCTTGGAATGTAATACTTGATCAATTAAATTTTGTTCAACTTAAAAAAAAATCCTGATAAGACTGAAAGAAAAAGGTTTCCTTTAAAGAGACTTTAATCAAAAATTTAAAAAATCGATTGCTGAAATCCTGGAGCAAAGAAATTGAAAGAGGAAAATTAATTTCTTCCGCCATTCCATTGGAATGCAATTTCTTGATAGTTGTGAAACTATGAAGTCTAAGATGAAATGGACGTCTCTCGAGAGGAAAGTAACCATTCTTTTACTTAATTCTCATGAACTTAGAATTAATCTTGACAGATGTCAACTAGTTTGAATGCATAACAATTCTGAAGCAGAAATGTCATGCAAATGTCTCACTTGAAAAAGGAAATTTAAAGAGACAAAAGCGCTAAATTTTAATCTAAAAATGTATCGTAATACAAAAGAAAAATTGCAGGAAAACAATAGGTTATTATATTTTTAATTATTTCATGAGACTGAATTTATGAAGCTTATCAACTGATATATTAATAAAATTACAGGATTAGTAACACTCCCTTTTTAAAGAGATTCAACATAATCGTTTTCTATATTAATAATCGAGTTCATTTCGTAAATATTAATTGTGAGAAAATCTATGGTTTTGGTAATTCACCGCAATGATTTCGCATCCACTTTTTCACTGAAGATGGAATACGCTATAAACGGTTTGGACATAATTTTGGTTTTACTTCTCACTTTATATCGTTTGATAATTTGATGAATTAGTGGGAAGTCTGTATAGGCAGGATTTATTTTACTGATAACGAGGATTATTATAAGATACGCATCAGAAGGAACAGAATTCTCCTTTGGACCCTTCTCTGAGTATCTTTACCTTAAAAGGCACACAGCCCCGCTGGAAGGCACACAGAAAAATCTGAATGACCAAACTGCAGCAACAGGAACACTGATGGGAACTATGGTTGAGTCCTAAGGGTCATCACCGGCCAAGGTATAACCCTTTCCTTGGGAAGTACGTCCCATCAACGATGGAAGATCCAGACCACCATCTTTTTGTGTATCCACAAGGGTGGCGAGAACCAACCACCAAGCCAGAAGCTTCTCATCCTCATTTACAAGTCGCGCTCCCCCGGGGGATCCCTCCTTCGAGGGAGAGAGAAAAAAATGTTTTCACTTTAAGTATTTATTTTGCCATATAAGAGGGCTATATAAAAGTATTTAAATACAATACAATGTTGCTTTACTGATTTGTTAAATTTACGAGCAAAATAGGTTTTACTCTTATTTTTTGTTTCTATGTCACTTGCAATAATCAGCAAATAAGAGGAAGCAAAAACTGTTATTCATATATAGTTAAGAAGATTGGCATTATCAATGCGATTATTCTTTTTAGTTCAAATACTTTTTACATCTATTGAAATGCAGTAGTGACTGACAAAATATGTCTAATCGAAAAGGAAAACTCCGATGTAAAATTTCATTCACCTAAATGAATCTGGCGATTCTACAAATGGTGCCAAAGTTTGGTGTCGGGTAATCATTACTATTTCTCGATGAACCATGCTAAATTTTCATTTATCGGAAATTCCAACAATAAGGTGTCAATTGAAGATTCTGGAGGTGCTTAAATTATTTCAGTCAATCTATAACAAAATCTTCTGTTTTATTGTAACTAAGATATGCTGACTCATACTTTTATAATGTGACGAGTGTGCCAGCTTCTAAAGTTCTCAAATGAAAAAACAGATATATTGAAGATATGAAAAATTCTCTCTTTCGTTGCCGGGAGGCATTGTAGGCAAAGCAAATTGTTATCCATAATCTGTTTTGATCATAAATGCATTTTAAAAAATAGTAACACTTGACAGAAAATTGTATCAAACCAAAAATTTGGGAATTGCACAAACATCAAGCACAGCAATTGAAATTGATTGTGTCGAAACCAGATATATCAGGCGAGAAGGCTGTTCTTGGAATAAATGCATTTGAATCCAAATTAACGAGCTCGATTAGACTATAACATTACATTTTTTTTTAGTCAGCGTGGGTTACATCTCGAACTCATCCGTAGGTAAAATCAGTAGCTTCCATGGCAATTACAATGATTATAGTAAATTTCCATAATAGCTATTTTCTGCTAAAAGTGTGACAACTCTACTGCATAACATTATTATTTCTTTTTTAGTCTAATGAGTACGCATTTTTGGAATTGATATTCAACTAACTTCCAGATTCACCAACGATTTGCATGGCACCGTCAATTAATTCTTAAGCTATTGCAAAATTTGATCCAGATTCAGACAAGAAAATGAATTAATATCGCATTATCATTCAATTCTGTTTACGTTTTAAAGTTCTGGTTAATAGGGAATTAGTGGAAAAAATTCACACCAAACAGACTAACAGAGCAGAGATCATTAATTAAGCAGTGCTAATATTAATAGAGTCATTGCGGTCTGAACAATATAAGGAAATTGAACCATAATGAATAATTGAAGATAATGCCCAAATTCCAAAATTTTGAATATATGAATATAAAGAACGTGGCGAAAATTCTATTTTATTTAGAATGGTCGGCATATTATAGTTAGCTTTCGTCACATAAAGCTTCTTTAATGACTCAAGATTTTGCTATTTCCCATTATTGCCAGCAGTAGTTCAGGGCCCTAGTTACCAATAAAAATTTTCCATTCCCTCGAAACAAATAATGCCCTTATCTGTGCCCATTAAACAGTTTCATCATCAGGGATTGGAGAGTAATACATGATTTATAATTAAACCATTAGTTATAATTTATAAGAAGATATTTGTCACTCATTTACTTATTCCGCCTATAAACCTATAAATGTAAGCATTTTTTATTCTTTTCCATTATAATCCCATATACAAGGTTTAAACTATTACTAATGAATAAAAAAAAAGATTAGTAATTTTATAGAAGAGTATCTGAAAGGGCAATAGGCTTTGCAATTTGTACTTAAAAAACGCAATTTCAAATTTTTGCTAAAATTCTAATTTTTTAAAGATTTCTCTTTATTCTTATTGAAATATTAAGATAATATTAATTTCTATTTATTTATATATATTAAAATTATTTAGCATCGGTTCACTTTCATTTTTTCCGATTACCTTTGTTAAACTACGTCGAGATCATCGTGGAATACATCTACAATCGATAAATCACTCTTAACTGGAATTAACGGTAAACACCTCTTATCTAGAAGATAAGCGAAGGCTAGGTTTGTTAATCGCAATAATAATTACTTACATGCGAATCTCGTGACATTCGATAATCGATATTAATTACCCTCTTCTAACATTCACTCGAAGTTAGACATCGGAAAACTCGCAAAAATCACTCTCAACGATAATTAATTATACGAGTTAAAACATGAAAATATTCAAATAAAACAACCCTTTTAACCAAATGTGTTGAATTTCTACTACCTTTTACGGCTCGAATTAAGTGATTTCATCACAAAATATTTATTTATTTAAGATGAAGTTATGTATGCTGTTAGTTAGCATGATAAGTGTGAATATATTTGTATGTATATTTAAATATGTGTTGATGCACTAGTACATCACATTCCAAATACCGATTCGCAGAATTATTTCAAAACTTTACCTCGGTATTATCTACTAAGTAGAAATTATTCAACGAATGATTTTACAACATTAATTTTATTTCAAATCAAATTGTAATAAGTTATTTAAGTCTCCTCTAAAGTCCTGCATTGCTGCCTCATCGCGGCGGGGAAGTGTTCCTGGGCGGAATGGGCGAAGTACGTCGGGAGAGTATTCTCCTGGTAGGGTCACCCAAGTCGTGATATGCTCAGCTAAATGCAGTGCAGGCATGAGGCAAAGTCAGACTTCAGCCTTTGATGCATCTAGGTACTTGACCTCTTGAAGCTACATTTTAAGCCATTTTATGAAACCTGAGGCTGCGCTACATTGTTTGAAAGCGTTCGGACTCATGGATCTGGTTTGATGTTACTGGCAACCAGCTGGGATAAGCCACAGCAGTTTTATGTTAAGTTGGTAAATATGAACAAATATACATTTCCTATAAGAAAGAAAACATTTTATGGACTTGAAAAAACTTCGCATATTATAATGCAAAATAGCGCTATTAAAACTTTATCTAAATAACCAACATCAACTTAAAAACCTTGAAACAATATGATGTATTATCACAGTAAAATTAAAAACAATCTCATAATAAATTAAGTTCAGGAAAAAGGGAACATCTGCACCTTCAAAAAACAATTTTTTTCAATTTTATTCTAATAAAACAAGTAATAAAAAAAAATTAAAGTCAATTTCTACTTCTGCAAGAGTTGAACTCGCATTCGTCATCTTCACATGAAAAATACTGAAATTCTTACATTTTATCGATTGAGCTAATTCCTTTTGATTTGAGATTTCATAACAAACTGCTAAAATTCTATTTAAAGTATTAAATTTAATAATTAATGAATTAATATTTGAATAAACTGTATAACATCAAGTGTCATCCACTACAAGTTTAAAAAATGTATTTGGACGTCAGTAGAATAAAAAGTATTTTATTAACGATTAAAAATTTGAGCAAGATATATAAATATATACAGGGATGGTGTGAACTAATAGTAGGAATTGAATAACGGACATTTCATGTGATTAAAAATTTGCATAGTTTATATTAGTTTGTAAAGTTGTAAGTTTATAAATTAAATTTTTAAAAATGAAAATAACATGGGGTCAATGATAGAAAGTTGAATTTTTTTCCTTTCTTTTTCGAAACATATTTTCCACAAATTTCGGAGCGTGCAGGACAAATTCTATTCATTTCAATTGTGTGCAACTTCATACAATAACATCTATAAACATTAAAAAAATGTTTAATAGATGTATAATTTTTTTTCTATGCAACAGAATATTTTTAATGCAAATCTTTACAGGCTATTTATCATGCAATATATTATATATATATATATATTCTTTCTAAGGCTTCAATTTACACAACATTAATGTTTTTTGTGAAATTTTTATTATCGAATTTAAATGAAAATAAGCTATTAAGTCTATGCTATAAGTTATGCTAATTTTAAAGTAATTATATTCAATCATTTTCTCAGGGCATATTCGTTTAAGGTTATGAATTCGAAAGGAACATATTCGATTTACAATTAAAAAACACACTTTAAAGAAACATTTTTCAGATGTTTTATAATCAAAATAAACCAATCTTTGATATGCCATACATTTTATATCAGATATAAAATTTAATAACGAAAAACTCCATTTTTAAAAAAAACTGATATTTTTGATAATATTTATCGTGGAAAGCGTTCCCATATTTTTTGCATTAAAATAATGCTTTATGAATTTATTTTATTAATTCCATAAATATTTTTGCATAATTGTCTCTCGTGGATGTAGTGCTGTAAAGGTAAACTGCAGGTAAGTAATAATTCAAATATCACAGACAAAGCGGCAATTATCCTTCGAAATTATCATTAACCAAAGAATTTTCAAATTAACAGCTACTTAACAAGTCGTATAGTGACTTATTATTACATAAAAATATTTATTGCAATAATCCACTTTACTTAGAATTAAAAAAAGATAAGCAGAATTTCAGTGCTGATTTTAGTTTGATGATACTACACATATATTTTTGGAATTTTTTGTGACCAAAAATATTTATTGAATTTCGTTGATAATTAGGTGCTTTAAATAAAAATCTTATGCATATAAATTTTAGAGAAAGCTGTTTTTCTTTTTTGCATAATTCTATAAATTAAATGTATATAAACGTTTTTAAAAATAATTTGCTACGAATTTCATAATCCACAATTTAATAACTCCGAAAATGAATAATTTTAGTAAAAAAAATAAATTATAATTATCACATTCTTTCGTTTTGTCTCGTCTAGGTTAACTCCTAATATAGAATCCTATTTTCACGCCCTAGACAGGATCAATACAAATTCATAAATTATAAAGGCTTTTCAACATCCGAAAATATTTAAATTGCCAATTTTTTTTAACACAAGTCAAAGATGCTTCACAATAATTCCGTGTCCCAGATTTTACACCGAAACATATCTTATAGAATATAACTACAACAAACCGCATTGCTAAGAATATAAGAATGAACAAAATATTAACACACCATTGGATAATCCAACAGTTATTTATGAATTGAAGAGCATTAACCGAAACATAATTACCAATAATGGATTTTTGCGACAGCTTTTTCAACAACCTGCAACTTAAAACATACCATGATCCAAATTCGCCAACAGAAATCACAATCCAACACACAAAAAAAATCATTAAAATCCTCACAAAATTGATCATTTGAAGTTGCAAGGCAAAAACTCGAAAAGTCAACATTTATCTTTTCCAGATACACATTTTACACTTCACGGAATTATCTTCATAAAACAAAAATTCCATCACAAATAAAAAGCAAGAATCATCATCCTTCCCCTTGCAAAATTTCAATTATTCTTGAAGTTATCATCATCAAGATACCAATAAGTTCAGGACCATTTATAATAGTTTTGACCTCTTCACTAATATTTTTGACAACCACCAGGAATTGGAAGGATTTATCTCCCACATATGGGCGAAAACATTTAAACAGGTTATCATTTGAATGTTCATTTCAAAGTATCTAAATTCCCGAGGTTCTGTCTTGATTTTTCTCACGCACGAATATTACATCTGAATCGAAGAGATGTTCTATCAAATTCTAGAAATACAGTGCTAAAGTCTAACCTGAACAAGTTCAGTTTCATAAAAATTTGCACTTGATGAATTTATTAGAATTGAAACAGCATTAGACAAATCACAAATACATCAGATTTAAAGCCAATGAATTCAGATACGGGAAATTAATAAAACGTGTATAGATGAAAATATCGTTTCTCCAAAAATTAACAGCCTCTTGCTGAACGAAATCTCAGATTACAAAAAACTTCTAACTAAACATTTTCTATAGCTGCAATAAATATTATTAAATAAACTGAAAACACAAAACATTTATAGGAGGAAACTTGATTTGAAAACCATGAAAAAAGAACTCCGAACGTTCGGCAGGACAGCACCGAGATCCCAAGGGAACGACAGAATTTATTAGTCTAAAAAAGCAATAAAAGAGAAAAAACTTTTTTCTGAGGAAATTTAGTTTTAGGACCACCGACCCATATTTTTAAAGGATAATTTTGTAGAGAAATGAAATCTGTTACAGTGGACATTAAGTGAAAAAGTCAAAATGATTAAAGACGCTTTATTCAACACAAACATACAAAAGCAAAATAGCCGCAAGTTACACAAGAACACCACTTCCAGGTTTTTATAATTTCCGAGATAGATCAAAGGAGCTTCAAGCAAGATTTCTCAACTTTGTTCGTAATCGATAAATCACCAAAATTTCAGTTTCGGAAACTTTCGATAACTACATTCCTTAAACAAGGGGGCACTGCGATGGGAAGAAGCATTATTGCTAGTTTGTAACAAAATTATATCCGTCTGCTGAAAGCAAATCCATAACAGATTTTCTCAAACAGCCGCCGCTACCCAGCTAGTCCACAAACAGCCGCCGCTACCCAGCTAGTCCACAAACAGCCGCCGCTACCCAGCTAGTCCACAAACAGCCGCCGCTACCCAGCTAGTCCACAAACAGCCGCCGCTACCCAGCTAGTCCACAAACAGCCGCCGCTACCCAGCTAGTCCACAAACAGCCGCCGCTACCCAGCTAGTCCACAAACAGCCGCCGCTACCCAGCTAGTCCACAAACAGCCGCCGCTACCCAGCTAGTCCACAAACAGCCGCCGCTACCCAGCTAGTCCACAAACAGCCGCCGCTACCCAGCTAGTCCACAAACAGCCGCCGCTACCCAGCTAGTCCACAAACAGCCGCCGCTACCCAGCTAGTCCACAAACAGCCGCCGCTACCCAGCTAGTCCACAAACAGCCGCCGCTACCCAGCTAGTCCACAAACAGCCGCCGCTACCCAGCTAGTCCACAAACAGCCGCCGCTACCCAGCTAGTCCACAAACAGCCGCCGCTACCCAGCTAGTCCACAAACAGCCGCCGCTACCCAGCTAGTCCACAAACAGCCGCCGCTACCCAGCTAGTCCACAAACAGCCGCCGCTACCCAGCTAGTCCACAAACAGCCGCCGCTACCCAGCTAGGCCACAAACAGCCGCCGCTACCCAGCTAGGCCACAAACAGCCGCCGCTACCCAGCTAGGCCACAAACAGCCGCCGCTACCCAGCTAGGCCACAAACAGCCGCCGCTACCCAGCTAGGCCACAAACAGCCGCCGCTACCCAGCTAGGCCACAAACAGCCGCCGCTACCCAGCTAGGCCACAAACAGCCGCCGCTACCCAGCTAGGCCACAAACAGCCGCCGCTACCCAGCTAGGCCACAAACAGCCGCCGCTACCCAGCTAGGCCACAAACAGCCGCCGCTACCCAGCTAGGCCACAAACAGCCGCCGCTTCCCAGCTAGGCCACAAACAGCCGCCGCTTCCCAGCTAGGCCACAAACAGCCGCCGCTTCCCAGCTAGGCCACAAACAGCCGCCGCTTCCCAGCTAGGCCACAAACAGCCGCCGCTTCCCAGCTAGGCCACAAACAGCCGCCGCTTCCCAGCTAGGCCACAAACAGCCGCCGCTTCCCAGCTAGGCCACAAACAGCCGCCGCTTCCCAGCTAGGCCACAAACAACCGCCGCTTCCCAGCTAGGCCTCAAACAGCCGCTCAAAGGTTAAACTGGGTTGCTGAACCCTGAAATATAAATATAACTCAACTATATCGAGAAAAAAAAACTAAACATCTCGTGACATTATCGTACAGCTACAGCAGTTGCTCAAATCATGGAAGAACTTCCTTTTCAGATCAATCACAAGGAGATTTTTGTTAGATTGGCTAGACACTGAGAGCGTAGGTTTTTCAGGATATATTTCAAATCCAGGGACATCGGAAAATACGGCTGGATTTAAATGCTCTTTTCCTTTTTCACTACGGGTGGTTCCAAAATGAACGAAAATGTATTGAATCCGGTATTTTTAAAGCATGTTAATAATTGGATTATCCTACAATAGCTCGAATGGTCGATGAATTTCGTTTTCATATCAAAGCACAGAAATAGGCGAGTTTTGTTCGAGTAGCTAAACTTAGAAAGCCTCAATAAAGCTTTTAGAAAACATTTTCAAACCCAAAGATATAAAATGATACAAAAAAGATTGAGAGCTCTAGCATTCATCTAGGAGAAATCAGATTTTCCTTTCCTTCTTTTTGAATTACAGATGGTAGTCTAATAAAGGAAAAATGTCTAAATGTTCTTTGGTGTTTTTCAAAACACGTAAGCCAATCAATTCACATTGGACTGTTCAGCTTATATAAGAACTTGATCTTTCAGTCGAAATTGCTGGAAATGCCTTTTCAACTAGCTCACTGCTTACCTTAAAGCGTCTACCACAGAAGATAAATGTATTCAACACCCTAATCAAAACGGTTATTTTATAAAATAATTAAAACTTTCCATTAATTAATGCAGAGCGAAAATCCGTGCCGCTGGAAGAAAAAGCCCTCTTTTTCAGAAGTGTGTCTAATGTCAATGTTGCAGAGATACGAGATCATGTTCACAAACGTGCAAGGCTCTTTTCCAACTTATTTCTGGTGGTTGAACATGGACAACTACAAATAATTGGGGATATAGTGGAACTAATGCGCCTCTGCATTATGTCACCACCTACCTTTTAGCGCCTCCTTTCATCGGATAAAATCGGCTTCGGAAGAAGAGCGTTTATAAGGCGAAGACAAGTAAATTTATCTGCAAGCATAAGAGTCTCTCCGAAACGACCTCAACACGTTACGCGATTTTATTCACTTGGACGGCAACCTTCGTTGAACGTTAATTCTTCAGGAGCACCTAATAACTTTCATTAACACTCAGAGACGTGTCTCTTTTGCAGAATGTTTATATCATATTATCCATATTTGAGGAATGAATTTTGTACCTTAAAATTTTCAATTTAAAAATATCCATAATGCTGTTTATTGTTTATTTGATTAATTTAAAAGAAATTTGAAGGAAGTTTGATATTATTACAGCAAGTCCGAGCCATGACATTTGAAGAAAAATGCCGTGTAATGACACCGCCAAGAATATGAAGCAAAAAGGAACATAAAAAATGTTACTGGCTTCTAACAGCACAGAAAGTGGGTTTTCTGATTTCGGGAGTTATGACGACTGAACCGGAACTAAATGAATCGATGAGACAGCAGTTAAAGTAACATCCCAATATAAGTGGAAAAATCGTACAATTAAGAAAAAGTTTTCTAATTTGAATTGAAGATGGAAGGAAATAATTTTATGAATGCTTTGAAAATGAAGTTATAAACAATATCGCGAATCCGAAACCGAATTATACAGTCCGAATATTTCCGAGAATGTATCACACCCTTTAAGCTAGATCCTTTTACAATGGTTCTTAAAGGCGTGTTTTTTTTTCTTCTGTTATTCGTTTCCCTTCTCGTCCATTGCTTTGAAATTGTTTTTTGTAAATAATTCTGGCCCTAATTTTTCCTATTAGGCACGTACAAGTGTTTTTAGGAAGCTGTTCACTCCCTCGTCGCCTCTCCCCCGCTAATTAGAAGTCGTACTATTCTAGATGCTGGAGAAATTGAAAAGTATTAAAATATTTAAAGAAGTCTTTCCATCCTGACAACGCGCCTGCTCACTTTGCCTTTTCAGTACCACGTTTCAAGCAAAAACTGCACAATTCTCCCTCGCAGCAATATATTACTTTTGACTACAGCCTAGATTACAGCCCCAAGTTGCTTCTTGTTTCCGTGCATGACAAAGACTGATTTTACGATGTAGAAGCGGTCAAGAAAGATGTCAAAGAAAAGATTATATTATATTATTTAGAGTAAGGAAAGGCAAAAAGGAAAAATGAAAGTTCTTAAATAGTTATTCTACATATCACCTGCTCTCAGATGAATACATTTTAGGCTGACTGAAAGTCTCTTGGAAAAAATATGTCTATTTTATAATCAAATACTAATACAGCTAAGAAAATCAAATATTTCACATCTTTTTTTTAAAAAAAAGAACAAGTTTAATTATTCATACATAAAATACTATGGTCAATTGACTGATTTCAGAATTCAATTTTAAGGATCCAATTACAAACCAAATCAGCTAATCTCCGTAATTTTTTTTACTGCATTTCCTACACTTTCAAAATATTTCTAAAGCATAAAGAATCTTTAAATACAACTTTTCTTTAATAATATAATTCCCTGACCAATAAATACGTGTTTCAAAAATATTTTTTTCTTTCGTTCAATAATATATCAATTATTTTTAATGATTTCTATTCAATAATTCAAAACAATGCTGTTCGGAATCTTTAATACATTTTTAAATTAACTCTAAATTAGGGTTAATTATAACTAGAAATTTAATCTATTTGTTTTATTTCATATTCATCTATAATTTGTATTGTTCCTGTAAACAATCGAAAAAAAGTTGCTCACAATTACAAGCATACTAAATCATCCGTTAATTAACTGAATCTTAAAAATTGTAATAGAAATGCAGAAGGGACACAAAAGGCATTCGTGATTTTCCGAATAATTCTAGTCAAATGTTAAGGACAAAGAAATTTTAAGAAATCAAGTACTCTTTGGGCCGTTCAGATAAGCCTTTGACAAGTAAATGACATTTCTTGAAATACAAAGTTTATTTTAACACACATTAAAAAAAAACTGGCAAAAAAGAACAAACTCAGAGAAATCTTACAAAACATGAAGTTAAAAATAAATTTTTATGGTTTATACCGGGCAATGTACTTGTTGGCAGGAAAACGCTCTCCTCGGGGAACACAGTATCTCAGTGTCTCCTTTTCCAAGAAATTATCTCCCTCCCAACAAAGAGTCTCGGGTTGCTTGTTAAAGTGAATGCACATAATTTACAGCCATTATATTCAGCATCACCCCCTTCATGAGATTCGAAATAAAATACTCTGCTCATTCAAACAAGCGTCCTAATAACTTAAATGAGGGGGAAAAACTAAATACACAGAATATTAAAAAAAAAATTCTGTACAAAAAAAAAAAAAAACCTAGCTTTATCGTGTATATCCCGAATTTTTTTGCATTTTTGCATTTTCCCTACATTGCATTTTCTTCCTTACCCGTGAGATCAACAAGTTCTAATGGAAAATCTTTAAACTGATTTCCACTGCAATTATGGCCTCCAGGGTATCAGCATTAATTCACTGTCTTCATTGCGTGATTGAAAACAATCCACTTTTTAGCAGGACGACGTTTTTTAAACCGAAACTCTTGATTATGAAAAAACAGTATATTTATTCTACATTTTAAAAATAGACATTTTCTTAAAAATTAAAGTAAATAAAAATCTGTTTTACTAGCATTTTATTTCATAGAATAATTGTTATTGAAAGAACTGTAAGAAAGGGTTTTAAATATCAAATATGCTTATAATATGTATGAATATGAATATGTTTTAACGTTAGTAATATACGCTGCTTAGACTCATGGCAGTATAAATAAGTTTACTCAATCCGTTCGACTCGTCTAAGATTAAAAATTGAGAAAAAAACAATTCTTTTTTAACTTTTAAATTTTTCCATATTTACTTTCATACACTACCTCTTTAAACCAAATAAAAATAATCGCAAATCAGTATTTCATTAATAAAATTAGTTTTAATTATTAGTGAAAATAATGAATGCAAGAAAATTAATTGCTTATTTTGAAGTTGTTTTTAGTTAAAATCAATAATTTAATTTATATTATGCAATAAGGTCGTACTCCTTTTTATATAGAGTTTGTTTAGTTCGGTTATATTAACGTCCCGTTTAAAAAGCAACGCTAGGGCTATTTTGGGACTAACCTCGCAATTGTGAACCGCGGTCAGATAACAAGGATGACACCTGAGGAGACACATCCCCTCTCTTAACTTCCACACCACACCACACCAGTGGGAGGACGTTTGGCTCCGACGGATTTAACGTGCACCAGACTCACACGACGGTTCTTCGGTGTAATCGGGTCTCGAACTTGAAACCCTCCAGTTCCGAAGCCGAGACCTTACTACCAGGCCACCGTGGCCCCACCTGATCACATAAAAGTTGATTTGAAATGGGAAAAGATGGCCAAAACAAAGATGCAGAAACGGTGGCAAAACTAGAGTTAATAGTAATAATAATAACTAGTCATGATAACCTATTACACGATTACCTAATCATCTATTTTTTCCTTGATAATCAGCAAAAGACGATTGTATTAGAAATGCAGCTAATTAAATCTGTCTTAATAACCTCAAGCTGAAACAAAAACAGATTTAAACCTTTTTCAACCTTAACTCTTAATCTGAATTTTTTCCATTAAAATACTAAATTTTAATGAATAACGGTTTAATCAATTTAATCATCAAGTTTCAATCGGAATTATTTGAAATCGATTTTTCGAATCTTTGAGAAAATAAATTGAAAGGAATTTCGTCTTCATCTCTAAAGAATTTCAAGTTTGTTAAGTTTCTGAGATGAAATGGGTGCAACTTAATTCTGAAAGGAAAATTATCTATTTACTAAGCTAACTTATAGTAGTTTCGGAAGAAATTTTACAAAAGCCGAGTAATAAGAATGTGGAAGGTATCCTAAGCAAACTGTTGAAAAAGTTTGACCAAATTACTCAAAATTTGTTTCATGCGTATCATGTTTCTCAAGCGAAATGAAGTTAAAATCGTGCAAAAGGGCTAAAGCTGTCGGTGTCTTATATTTAACTATGCCTCTTTGTGCCTCTTTGTCTTTCATGAACAAGATGTTTTTCAAAACTGGATATGGATTCCACTTATGATTTGATAAGGTAAAAAGCAGGAAACTTGGATTATTATAGTGTCAATATTTTTACATCATGAAGAAACAAAATTATTTTGAGTTATTGGCTCGGCAAGATAAATGAAATAATTTTTTGAATGCAGATCCAATCTACCTGAAGTGGAACAGTAAATGCAAGAAATGCAATAAAAATTCGTTTATCCTTTTGATTTATTTTGTATCTTATTACAATAGGACGTTTTGGATCCCAAAAAAAAAACGCGAAAGATATTTAAGAAAACAAAAAGTTGAAGGTTTATAAAATCACAATTCAAAATTTATTAAACGCAATCCTACTAAGGAACAGTAACAAACTAGTGAAAGAAGAATGCATGAACGTTGAAATAAACTTTTGAAGGTATTATATATAATTGTTACCATTTCTGTGACCTTCTACTATTCAAACTATAATCTTACAGTAATTGTGAAGTAAACGCACTTATTAAGAAATTATCTTTCAAGATAAGAACTTAATGAATTCTTATTAAATCTTATTATTTTAGAAATCATTTGGACTGCAATTAATAAACCTGAATTCGATTAGTTTATGATAAAATCAGAGCATTATACTACTTCAATCTGATCATAAAATTGGATTGAAGATAAATAATGAAGTTTATTTGACTTTTAATAAACAAAATTTCAACATCCAACACTTGGGAACGCATCAAAGATGAAATTATATTATTCATATTTTTTAAATTTTATGCGTATATAATGATTGTAATTGCATTGTTTGAATTAATGTAAGTGCTTATTTTCTACAAATTCTTATATTTTTGGGGGTGGGTGAAATTTTAATTCAGTGTTAATAATTAAAAATAGCAAATACTTTAGTAAAAAGAAACAAATTCTATATAAACCCGTTAAAATGATGGAATTTTGCACATATTCATCAAGATTTTTTTTTTTCATTCTACATTTTTTTAAATTCATTATATTATTGTCTCTGTTTACGGTATCCTAAACTTAATAAAACCTTATCATAAAACCTAAAGGATTCAAACCAATAATTACTGCACTAAAAGGAATCTTAGATAAAGTAATTGTTTCAGTTTTGCTCAACACATCCCAAACTGCAATAGAAAATGTAAAACAAATGGAATTGGAACTACTAATTGCATAACTGTATCAAGTTGAGAGAGTTAAAAATCTTTCTACCAACTCCGTCCGGAAAATATCTGGAAATAACTCCCAAGATATTTAAGAGATTTGAATCTCGTGCAAAACATTGCAACATTTTGTTTTCAGGGAGTTATATAACAGCTATAACATATGAGGTACGCATAAAGAAATAATATTATAAATCCAGTAATAAAACAATGAAAAGCATGAAGAAAAGGTAAGGAAATAAAGTAATGTTAATAAAATTTTTAAAACATCTGAAATTTGCATTGTGGAAAATTCATTTTTAAGACGTGTAAATATAGTTCTTGCCCAATAATATATGCAGAAGCTAGGGATGAATTATTTATTAATCTCCAACTGAAAATCTACTTCCATTTTTGAAAGTAAGCATCTATTGATCGTGAATTAATTCCGCGCTGTACCTCGTCATTCTATGTTTAACTGTAGATTTGTAAAATGCTTCGATTTGTGTACCTGCGACTTTTTTTAGGATATTTTTTTACTTTCATTTTTCTACAGCTATGCTCACGACTTTTAAAATGTCATTTTTTTTATTTTATAAAAAAAGCATATGTTTTTCATTATAATTTCATTTTCCTTTAAAGTTTGAAGGATGAGGGAGATATGTTTCGTTATACTTTTACATACATATTATCCGAAACATTTTCAAAGCAAATGGCATCGTGTATTTCATTTCAACATTTAATATATACGACAACCTTTTAAAAAATGAGACAAGACTATTTCTATAACCATTCAAATTAAGTGCATGAATTCTTCCTTCATCTCGAACATCACAACAAAGACTCATGATTTTGAATAGTTAAGTCTGAAGGCGTCTAAATTTGGGGAAAACGTCATTGCTGAACATATAGTCTTATGAATTCGTGCCTCGAATCTTATCAAGAGAATGCCAAGTATTCCCAGAGTAATACATTTAACAAACTATTTAAATGGATTACTCTGGGAATTTAAGCCTTGGCAAATAGCGGAAATGCTCTCGGCTTTTTAAAGTATTTCATGAATTACTAAATTGCATGTCGTATAAAAATTTTCAAACAAATAAATTTTATGGATTGATAGGTCAGATTTTAAGCTCTATTTGGTTATTTTTATACGAGTTAAAAAATCATGGATGCTGTTTAATGTTACTTTTAAATAGATTACATAACTTAGAGTATATATTTCAAAATGACGAGATTTACAGAAATTGTGAAGTTTATTTTTTAGTTTTGAACTAAAAAGCTTCTAAAATATTTACTAAGTTGATTAAAACACAAAATTCTAAAACGTGATTAAAGCAATAGCCAGAAAAGGAAATTCTATTGATAGATATTTGGAAGGTTCATTTCATTATTGTTCACTTTAACCTGTTTAAGCTCATCTTTTCTTTTAACAGCAAGAGCTCCAATGTTAACAATAACAATTTTTGAATATCAATTTTTCCTATGTAATATATTATGCAAGTTCCATTTCAAACTTTATACAAAAAAAAAACGATTAAAAATTTTTTAGATACATCAAATTATTAAAAAGATAAATATAAGAAATATAAATAAGTTATAAAATGTAGGATACTAAAAAATTTTAAGTTTATTCCTACTGCCTTGTTATATAATTCTTACTTTAAAAACAAAATATAGATATTTGAAAATTCAGTATCAGGTTTCAATTATTGCATTTTTTTTTAAATTGAAGAATAAATAAATGAGAGTTATTGTTCACATTGGTTTCGCAATAAAATCACAAATTTCTCGAAAATGAAAAACATTTTGCCTGTTTTTGCTTATTTATATTCAGCTGCATGTAAAATTAAGAAGTAATTCTCTAAACAAATTATTCACTGAACTCAAGAGAGTACACAATGAAAGTGTATAGAAACAAACGAAGTAATACTGGAATCGGTCCAAGTTAATGATTGACAACGTACTGAGTTAATTCAATACGCTAAGATTAATATTAACTGTTCTGTTTTAGAGATCCGAGTAACAGACCCATTGTCTTGGAATACTATACTCGGCATTATGAATGGATAACAAAAGAATCGATGCTTTAGAAGGAATTTCATAGTGGGATTAAAATGGCTAAATGGAAGTGACTTCTGCTCACCAATTGTTAATAGAAAAGAAGAGAGAGTTAACCTTTTAAATGAATCTGAATTTGATAAATGGGTTGGCCTGACCAAGAGATATGTTCCGAATCACTACTGGGTTATTAGAGTGAACAAAGCAATACATTTAGAAATGACATATGATCACAATGCATTATATATGATCACTATTCTTTTTTAGTGAAATAATTGATATTCTGAAACATTACTTAAGAAAACTAGAATAAAATTATAAAGATAATATACTGAATTGATATTAGTATAAAAATGAGTAATTTTATTAAAACTTCTACAACAATCTTTCTTTTTCTTAGCAGTATTAAATATTTAAAAACTACAATTCAGTAATACGGTTACAAAATTGAAGTTGTCAGCACGCCAACGGCGCATCAGTAAGGAAAAAAATCTCAACCCAACTTCTGCCATTCACCACACCCAACCATCATGAAGAGATAAAACAAGCATTTGGACGCAGATTGATAGGAAACTCAAACCAAGAAATGCTCATTTTTATTATAGCTGCTGACTCCCACCGAGAAAAATCTCAATATTCTTTCCAAAAATCCAGTCAACACATTGAATATCCTTGATTTCCGAAAGACATTCAACACGATCACATAAACTTTAATTTTTAGGAATAGCTTTGTCATTACGAGATAAATATAAATTAGTTCCGAAACTTCCATCGAGATGGTTAAAAAAGAGCAATCACAGTGCATGCATTTTTTCCCGCATTTAAATATATAGAAATAAACCACGACGTCACCAAAATATCGATTTTTCTTATTGATAAATGAAGTGATTCCATTTCTTTTATTAAGAATACTCCAAGTGAGAAAATATTAATCTTTTTTTACACATTAATTAAGAAGATATTTTAATTGCTAATCTATTTTACGCTATTTTTTTAAACTTGCATGTATTATTATAGAAAAAATTATTGCTTTCAGTACAAATTAGATTTATTAAAGGAACCTAGGTATCTGTACATAAGATTTTGATTCAAGACAGGATAATGTAGGTATATCTAAAAGATGAAAGTGTCGCAAGATTCATGCTCCATAATATAGCGGCCTGGCACAAAATATTTGGTATTTTTGAATGTTCACATTATAAATAAGCCAGTATTTCTGGATTATTAAATCAATACAATTTTGTTCTATTACCCGATTTATAATTAAGAGTTCAATGGATTTTTACGACATTAATTATGACAAAGTCTCAAATTCAACTCGGTACCATTTAATATGTATATGCTGAAACGGTGCAATTAAAGATAAACGGGAATTTTTGTCCTCCAGTTCAAAAAAAATTATGGTTGAACCGAGCCACTTAAATAAGCTATTGCATTTGTGCTAGTCTTTATGTTTGGGTTAAGGATTTTCGACATTTGCCATTTCAATGACGTCTCTAATTATCATATATCTACTCTTGACATGACGATGTTCTTGAATGCTAGAACTCGAAACATTTATATTTAGAGATAATAGTCGCATTCTCAATTCGTGAAAGCTGAAAAATTATTCTACTTCCATTAATATCGAGTTAAGACTTCAACTTTATTAAAGCAATTGATAAAAATAGTTATTATTTAAAAGGAAAAAGGGTACCTATAATTCAAGGAAGAAATTGGTAAAAACTCCCTAACGGAAGAGAATATAAATTAAAGAAATTAATTTTTTAAGTTCTCAAATACAGTCTTTGATAAAAGATGGATTGTTAAGAATATTAAGATACTGAATTAAATAAAAAAAAAGTGAAGAAATATTAACTATGCGATTTTCAGGAAATCGTAAAGCAGAAACATTTCGAGAATCTGCTGCCAGATTTATTATTCTATTCTTACAGTATATATTTCTTGGCCTACCACGTGATTATTTTTCCTAGAAATACGTCAGCAATGAACGGGTTAACAGTTCTCAAGATATCTACCACTGAAAAGCGGTATCAGGCGCAATGGAGTAAAATAATGATAATCGATTACAATTGGGAATTGAAGAGATATTTCAAAGGAAAAATAAAAAAAAATCTCATCATAAATATTTTTAGTTATTCGGATAGTGTCGCTTGTATCTGCTAATATGTTTCATTTTCACTTAACATACTTGGTATGAAAAAAACAATTACTGTATAGTAAAATGACTGTGCTGAATAAGTTACTGTATTTTTAATTTCAATTAAAAAGAAAACAGCTTTTTGAGTAACATTCTTTAGTTGCCGCTAAATAGTGACGGTTTTCGTTTTTTTATCTAGATTCTTGTAACAAGGAGACGAATTTTTATTGCAATAAATGAAATCTCCCATACAGATGATTAAGTAACTCAGCAGCTGCGCAAATACGATTCTTTTGTCATGGGGGGAAAAAGAAATCCTGTTCAATGTCAACTAATGGTATGGTATAGTTTAGGTTTTCTGGCACAAGGTCCAATTTAGGACAATCTGCGCCATCCACAAGGATATTTAAACAGTTCCATTATAAAAATGTAAAAGGTGTAAAAAAAAAAAAACCCAAAAAAACAAGGATATATTGTAAAACGTCAAAAGTTTAGAAGCTCAAAGATTTATAATGATTTGGTACAAGAATAAAAATAAATCTCAAATTTTAAATGCTAAGAAAGAAAACCAATGGCGTTTAAAAAGTCAAAAAGTTTTGAGTGAGGTTTCTCACCCACCAGGTCCTCTAAATTTAAAGTAGGCGAATGAAAGCGAGTTAAACGCGAGTTAAAATTAAGACCTTGAGTAAGAATATGTGCAACAGAATTGATCACTCCACAGTTCGTACAATGAGGAACTCGTTCACCAAACAGCAAATGTCTATGCGTATATATTGTGTATCCGATTCGTAGATGAATTAATTTTACATCTGCGCATCAATTTGGTAAAACTGACCACATATTTATTTTTGGTTGAATAGCATGTAGTTTGTTATCAAACTGCGCGTTCTAAACTTCTTGCCACATTTCATATATATACCGTTTTGATATAACTTGATACATCACAAACGTCGATGTCAGCTAAGGAGGTCGGTGGATTATTAGGCAATTTTGTGAATTATTCCCTTAGGGTTATGAATTGTTTTTAATGCATATGCATTAAAATATAAATACGCTAAATATCTATAAAAACACTTTAAAATAAAATGCATAATTCTTTAAAATTGAATGCATAATCTTTAATATTGAGTACATAATTTTTTTTTAAATTGAAAAATATTCCAGGATAATTAATTTTTTATTATTATTTCATCCTAGTTACCCTATAAATTTTTTCGGGGCAAAACCACATGTTTAAGTAATTCCAATTAAATGTGAATTTTTAGAAATATTTTTATGTATATCCACGGAATTTTCATAAAAAATTTTATGTATATCCAAGGAATTTTCTTCAAAATTTTATGTTTTTACGACTTAAAGTACGAAACAAAATGTATACCAAGTTTTTTTATATAACATTTAATTGAAATCTTCATTTCCAATTTTATTTAATTTTATCAGAAATTAAGACATTTAAAACATTTCAAAGATATTTGAATTTAATTAGAAAATAGTTTTGGAAAAAGTCCTTTAAATGTACTTTTCATTCTCTCTGCCCTTCAAATATTCATCTTATTGATGAATACATTTCATAATGCTATTTTAGCTGAATATAAACATTACTTTGGTAATGAAACAATAAAAAGAAAATTTTACATTTATACTCATTTCAAAGCCCACTGTCTCCTTATATATTCCGTATCAAAATTTAAGTTAAACTGCTGCATAATTAGGTTCCTTCCCAGAAAATAAATTTTAATAAGTTCGTACGTCTATTTCAATTATATAAAATCAAAACAGAATCTATTTCATTTCAACTAAATGTATTATATTTGAGTAGTGTGTGATGCATTTTCTATTGCAAATTATTTAGCAGATTTGTGAAAATTAACTTAAGTCGCTCAACAGAAGCATACATTATAGAAGAATTTCTTTTCACATCTTTTTATTAGAGGGCAGCATGACTTTGGGTGTTCTCGTAACTGCTTTCAACGTTCGTATTCTTTCAATATGCGAAGTGTTTATAAAAACCCTCGAGTCTTCTGGTATGATAACATTTAACTTTCGATCATTCAACGTAAACGACCGTCTCCCTATTACAAGGTGCACACACATTGATAGATATGCAAAAAATAACCCATTTTATCTAATATTACACTGAACAATTTGGGAATCTCAATCCATGAACCAGTTTTTTTTACATACTTACACAATACACATTTTACATATTTACACATTTTGACGTCATTAATGATATATATTTTGTTAAACATAATTATATATTTTAACGTCATTAATGATTAATACATTTTTAAATCTGAATTTTTAATTCTTCAAAGTTAATATTATGTTTTACATATTAGGCAATATTATTTGGGAGAATTCTTTATCAATGTATGATAAAGCAGTACTAGAAATAAAATCTTTGTACAATATCTTACATATAGGAAAATAAAATGCTTTTTTAAACGACAACCTTACGAGTTGAAGGATTAATAGCCGATTGGGTTCTATATTTTTTTGACACCGATTCTTTTCAAAAGATATTCTACCAGGGAATGAATTCAGTAATAACAATATTTAAAATAATGAAACACTCCCAAAATTATTGAAATTTTTTTTTTGCGCATAAAAAAATTATCAGGAAACAACTGAGCATAAACTAAAAAATTCTTGTAATCAAGCCAACGTATTTTCAATTATTTTAAAAAAACGATTTTCTTAAAACATAAAATATACAATTCAATATATTAAAAAAGCGTTGCTGGTGAATGTGCAAAGTAACACACACACACACACACACACACACACACACACACACACACACACACACACACACACACACACACACACACACACACACACACACACACACACACACACACACACACACACACACACACACACACACACACACACACACACACACACACACACACACACACACACACACACACACACACACACACACACACACACACACACACACACACACACACACACACACACACACACACACACACACACACACACACACACACACACACACACACACACACACACACACACACACACACACACACACACACACACACACACACACACACACACACACACACACACACACACACACACACACACACACACACACACACACACACACACACACACACACACACACACACACACACACACACACACACACACACACACACACACACACACACACACACACACACACACACACACACACACACACACACACACACACACACACACACACACACACACACACACACACACACACACACACACACACACACACACACACACACACACACACACACACACACACACACACACACACACACACACACACACACACACACACACACACACACACACACACACACACACACACACACACACACACACACACACACACACACACACACACACACACACACACACACACACACACACACACACACACACACACACACACACACACACACACACACACACACACACACACACACACACACACACACACACACACACACACACACACACACACACACACACACACACACACACACACACACACACACACACACACACACACACACACACACACACACACCATTTACCCATTTAACAACATAGGCTTAATAGCCTCCTCCGCAAAGCGTTATTTAACTTCAAATTTTGACAAGCATGCAGCTAATTGTATTAAACGTCTGGCACCGTTTAGTTGATGGCGCAATGCATCTTCTTAATTTTCTACAGTCTCCATCAAAATATGAACTTTGAAACAGAAGCGATAGATCTACATATTTAATAATTTTCCTAGATATAGAATAAAAAAATGGAATCGTTAGCAAAGGAGTTGTGTAAATTAATTTCATAATTCTTCGCAGTACTTAGTAGTATTATTCAATAAAAATGTGATTACAAGAAAATTGTATGTATTTTAACGAGAAAGCGATTTTAAACCTAAAAATAACGGTACATATCCAAAATAATTATCGCTCGGAGCTCTAGCGTTTAATTATAGGCCTAGCTTAAAACTTATTACTGATTACTTGTGAAATTAAAACTAGACTTTATTACCTTATAACACGAAATTTTCTGAATTTTAATGTGACGTAAAAATAATTTTCGTGATTTAAGTTTTAAAGAAATTAAACAAAATTATAATTTCACGGAATTCTTTATGACAAAATATCTAATTGAAGTGATAACTCGGAAATGCATATTTACACTTCAAATTATATTTCAGCAAAATGTTACTAGTCTGGATCTAACGATCCATCATGTAACGCAACAACTCAAACATATTTTCTTTATTACTATCCATCTCTGGCACTCAACTGAATCATCGTGATTATTAAATGCTAACACATTCAGTTAATTCATCTTCAGAAAAAAACATCTTGAAACTTTTGATAAATAGAATTCATTTCAGGATTTTACTTCCGGGTTCATTGTTATGCGCATGCATTTCCCCAACTTTGTGTCCATACCATAGGGAATCATTTTCGGAGGAAAGAGCAGCAGTATTTAAAAATGGACGCATTTCATTTTTAAATATTTTTTAGTTAAAAATTAAGCATTAACTGCAAGTACAACAAAATCCCCCCCCCCAAAAAAATTAAAAGCATGCCTTATGCTGGAACCTATTTAGTATGGAAAAAATAAGATGGAAGTATTATTCAGTCCATGGGGAGCATCGCATCACTTGCGATTTTCTTAGTAATTCACTTAATGCACTCGTGTGCGACACTCTCAAAGCATACAAAAAGTAAACTGCCAATTTTGCATAGCTTTGAAATTAACATGTTGCAAAAACAGCAAGTCTAGGAATTTTCAAAATAATCTTTATTCTTTATATACTGTGCGTGAATTGGAAGCAGTAGTCACAGTTTGGACAAAATTTGTCAATATAAATTTCAAGCAATACTGTAGTCCTTTGCCTTAAAGATTTTCTTTCTTTTAATGCGATACATTTTGTTTTCGCTTAATACTGCAAGGTGAAAAGGTAAAAATCAAAGAGGATCAATCTAAAACCCAATTTATTTTCAAGACAATGAAATTATTAATAATACCGACATTTTTCCTAAATCAAATGCAGAGAAAGAAAACATTTCTAATTTCAGTTCTAAGTTAATAATAAATACGTCTGCTTTTGAAACCGATGTAAAAATAAAATCCTGCAGACAGAAATGAAAAAGGTTAATTTCTTTTCCGTACTAACTTTTACAGAGAGATTTAAGAAGGTGAAATTTTGTTTTGAATTTATTTCGGATTTTATGGCGCAAAAAGAAATGACGACCTAATACAAACTCAAAAAATTTTACTGGGATAATGTAAAAAGCACAAGGTAGCTCAAGTGAACAAACAATGAGATATAAAGTTAAGTTGAATCATCAATTAACTTAAATTTTGGTTTCAACCACGTAATAAAGATGAATGCACATTCAAATCTGGTTCTATTAATTGCATATCTAAAGTAAGATCACATTTTCAACATTAATAGAACGACAGATAACTTCTTGAATCCCTAAATCTAAACTCTACTAACTGTTAACTTCCTCTTGTTTGTATAGCTGCTATAGTAATATTTTGAGTATTGTACGCAAACGTTAATGATTATTTTTCAATAAATTTATTTACGTATTCTTATTTAATTGGTCTTAGTTTCCAAGTTTTGTGACGAACAATAAAAAAAAGAAAGTGTCCAAGAATATTACAATAAGCAGAGTTCATAAAAGATTGGTACAATTAAGTCAACAAAAATAGTTACACGTTCATCCTAACAAATAATTGTAATTAGAATCTATTCAAATTATAAGATACTACAATCGCAAGACAAATTAATTGTCTTTTTTTGTGGTACGATAGAATAATTTAAGAAATAAAATATTGACTAGGGAATTCAATGAAATCGTACAAATCAAAAATTGACTCTTAAAACAAAAAGCAAGATAGACAAGATATAGATATAGACAAGATAAAAATTTTAAGTTAATGCATAATAATTATTCTCCTATAGTAAAGATAAATAAAGTGCATTGTTGCACTTTACCACTGATAAGCTTTGAGCAAATTCTATGTTCTATGAAATTTTCTTTCTCAATTGACAGAAAAGTTTTCTAGTAAATAATTAACTTCTGAATGTTTATTTTGCAGATACAAGATTGAAGTATAATTTTTAGAGAGGTCGCACATATTTTCCTTAATATTTTCAAAATAGTCGAGCCTTGTGTAACATTACTTTTAACTGACAAAAGTTCTAAATTAAGAGAAATTAATGATGCTAAAAGTTTCTTATGAATTGCAGCAAAAAACAAATTCACTCATTACAATTTTAAGAAACTATCAATTAAAAAACAATGAATAGGAAATTCAGCAACAAAATATATATTGAGCTTAAATAATAAAAAACATACATTCTATTTAGAGAACGCTAATGCTGCTACAACTAAAACACAAATGAGCTGAACCAAATTAAAATATTCGAAATATTAAGTTTAACGCCAAAGAACAAAAAAGAAAGATATAATGAACCCGGCCTAAAGACTGTCTCAAGGGTCACCCTCAGGCAGGGATTCAAACCAGGGATTTTTTCTGTGAGGAGTCTGACTTTCGTTCAACATATTGACCCGAAAATCCCAGTAAATTGAGGTTTTGGAGATAAAATTAGTATCAAATTAAAAACAACAAGCAAAATGATTTCCTATTTTTTGAAACAAGCAACACAAGACTATAAAACATAGAACCAAAGTCATTAAAATATGAAAGCAAAACACTTACCAAATAACAGTGCAACTCTATAAGACAGTGTGAAGCAAGGAAACTTGTTAGTGCAATTTCACTTCTTGAATTACACTAAATATAATTTTCCCGCGTAGAAAACTATAAACACAAGGAGGCACGCCATACAAACAAACCGATGCACACATAGAGGACATATCAAACATGCATCATAATGCATCGTCATCATAATTGAAGCGCCATCTATCGAGTTAAAAATTGAAGCGCCATCTATCGAGTTAAAATTCAAAGTGAATAAACTGGAGGAAGTTAGAAATTAGATAAACTTTCTCTTATCAATACTTTTATATTGCAAAAGTTTTTGGGAAATTCATTAGTAGTTTTTTTTAATTAGATTGTTTGTTTGTTGTTTCAATATAAGCAATTTTATTTTTACAATTTTCTTTTATTCTGTTAAATTGCGATATCAAATTTTAGTTTAAATTAGAATGGTAATTTTCAAGTTTAATTTGTTTAAAGTTAAATTCATCCCTTTTATCCAAAATACTTATTACGGTTTTTCCATTAGAAATTTCTGCATTTAAATCTAGATAGGTAGCTTTAAGTCGATTTTTGTTTGTTTCAGTTAATACTAAATCTTTTGGTTAACAATAACATTAGGATTATCCAAGTTTAACAAAAGCCAATCATCATTATATCTCCAACCGTTTACAAAGTTGTATTTAATTATTTTTTCTCATAATAATGTAAGAAAATATTGGCTAAAGTACTTGAAAAAGCTGTTCCCATTGGAATTCCCTTTACTTGTTTATAAAAATTCCGTTAAAAACGTAATTTAATATTAAATTTACATAATTCTAACCAATTATTTTTTGTAGTAATATCTAGATTAGTGTACAAATTTTCAAAATCATATGTATTTATTCATATCGTTATCTTTTAGAAAATCCAAAACATCTTTGTTACAATTGATTATAAAGTTATCCCCATCTTTAATTTTATTTAGGATAATTTTCTAGTATTTAAAGAAATATAGTAACCTCCTATAGTAACTGCCAGTGCTTCAAAGTTACGAATCTAAATTTTATTAGTTTGTGAAATCTCACTGTTAGGAACAAATTTGGATAGTTTAAAGAGCACGTCTTAATTTTAGTTTTATATTTAGAGAAAGCTGGATTCAATTCCGTTTTCCCGGTACTAATTAAGTTACAAGTCGAATTATAGTTATATTGATTAATTAAAAGTTCTTTATAATATTTACAAATTAAACAAATTATTTGCCGATTTATCTATTTCTGTAATAATAAACCTCTTTTAAATTCCTTTTATTTCTTTTTTCAATGATTTGTTAAAATAAATTTTCGTCCTTTAGTTCTGACGTTATCTGCATTAAATTTTGCCTTAATTTCTTCTAAAATTCTCACCTTCCATTCTCTGAAATCCTCCGGAGGCTAATGGTATTTCCTAGATAATTTAGAAAGAAAAATATCCAAATCTTGTCCGATAGAAATTAAAATTTTTTTAATGTTTACTTTTTCTGTCTATCTAAATTTAGTTCCCTTTTCCATTAGATCTCTTAAAGATCTATAATTTTCAAATTCCCTGTTATAATGTGCCCTTTGTCAGCATCTAAATAATCTTTGTAATTGTAACAAAGAAATTTATAATCTGTTTTGCTTATCTCATTTAAACTTTTGCTATAATAATTATAGTTACAAATTTTTTTCCTTCAAGATGCTGAATAACTAAATGCTATTGAAACAATTGCATTATCCTTTAAAGGAAAAAATTCTTTACTGTTGCGCATAACTTGAGGTTTTCGAAGCTAATATCCAAAAATCTCACTACACAGAACTATTTATTGAAATTATTTTTATTTTTAAATAGTAAATAGTTTTTGCCAATATTAAGCTTGAATATGATTAGATCTAGAATTATGAATTTCGTAAAAGAATTTTAAATTTTAAATCTTCAAGTTTATCTATACTTATAATAAAGCTCAGTGTGTGTGTGTGTGTGTGTGTGTTGGCGCTCTACAGGCCAGGTCATTTGACATACAGCTATCAAATTTGGAACATGTATACCTTAGAGGTCGGGAATGTGCACCTGGGGTCCCTTTTTTTGAAATTTTATTTAGAATTTTAATTATTAATTAAAAACTAACTTTCCCGTCAAAAAAATCTTCCATTTTCCCCACCGCCAACTTTTCCGCCAAAATAATCTTCTATTTCCCCCACCGGCAAATGAGTAAGGCTTCAGTTATTTTTTCTCCCAACAGTAATGAGGCTAGGGTTAATATTTTTCGGCGGATTATCTCAAACGATTCTGTTTATTTTCTTAATGTTTTATGCATTTAAAATTAAACATTGTTAATGAATCCATGTTTCAGATTCATTCTGAAGTACTTTTGAATTAAAATAACACAGAATAAAGGAAATAAAAAATGTATAATCTGCATAGCGTTACCCCAACTGGCGTAGAAAAATTCACGCTTTTGCGTTACCTAACTGGCGAAGAAAATTCACGCATGCGCATTGTTCTGATTGTTGTCATGACAACCACTATCAACGGATGATTTAAATTATTTTTAGGTTAGTTGCATGCTTTTGTAAGTAAATTGTATTTATGTTAGTTATATATTTTTTGTATATGCTTATAGTTTTAAGTACACCGTTTTTTAAGTAGGTTTTTTTTAACCTGTTTTCAATGATTTGAATTATTTTTAGGTTAGTTGCATGCTTTTGTAATTAAATTGTATTTATGTTAGTTATATATTTTTGTATATGCTTATAGTTTTAAGTACATCGTTTTTTAAGTAGTTTTTTTTAACCTGTTTTCAATGATTTAAGTTATTTTTAGGTTAGTTGCATGCTTTTGTAATTAAATTGTATTTATGTTAGTTAAATATTTTTTTGTATATGCTTATAGTTTTAAGTACATCGTTTTTTAAGTAGTTTTTTTAAACCTGTTTTAGACCAATTATTTTAAACGATTCATTTTATTTTCTTAGTGTTTGATGCATTTAAAATTAAACATTGTTAATGAATCGATCTGTTCATGATGAATCTGAGAAAATTTTGTTGACAAATTCTAGAGATATTACATAAATTAAGAAAGATATTCTTTAGTGCCCATAAAGTTTAAACGCTCAGTGACTCTATTATCAGTAATCATATTATTAAAAAAATGCTTTGTTTCAGTAAAAAATATTATTATATTAATTGCAGATTAATCATTTACACTTTAATTTAAAGCATAAATTCTACGAGGGGTAACAGAAAATAAGAGAGATACATATCACGTTATGACTGAAGGCCGTTAGAATATTATGAGTGAATTATATGACTATCAAAATTTGAAGTTTTAAAATATTTTGCTGAAGAATCTATTAAAGTTGGAATTGCATAAAATATTTAATTATTAAAATTTTAACGAACATTAAGATTGGCGAACCGGCTGGTCGCCAAAGGCGGCTAGTTATTAATAAACCATCTAATTTTATTTTTCCTAAAGCCGAAAAGATATATTTTTTTTAATTTTAAGAATGTTTTCACTATTATGTTCCAAATTACAATAATATTGAAATTCTTCAGATATATCATAATTGCCGCCTCTTCTTTTACCTCTCTTAAATCTATTACTGTAGTTTTCTTTATCTAGAAAGTCTATAAAGATGTTTTAAGTTAATGCATAATAATTATTTATCTTTACTAAAGGAGAATAAAGTACGTCGTTACCACTGATAAGCTTTGAGCAAATTCTCTGTTCGATGAAATTTTCTTTCTCAATTGACAGAAAAATTTTCAAGTAAACAATTAACTTCTGAATGTTTTTTATATTGCAGATACAAGTTGAACTAGGATTCTTAAAGAGATCACACATTTGTTCCTTTCCTTTTTCAAAATAATCGAGCCTTGTGTAACACTACTTTTAACAGACAAAAGTTCTAAATTAAGAGAAATTAATAATGTTAAAGCTTTTTTTCTTATGAACTGCAGCAAAAAACAAATTCACTTATTACCATTTTAATTCTTTAATTGGCAGAAATTGAGAAAACCTCAAACGGCTATAATTAAACTTTACTGCTTTAATTTTCCGCGTATTATTATTCTTCCGAAGAACTAATTCATGATTTAAGTTAATTTACATTCACGAAGTAATAGTTTAAACAACCTTTTTCAGCATTTTGCTTCATTTCTTCTTAAAAATATCTTTTCAAAACTTTTTCACAATTTGGATTAATCATGGTTGGGCAATGCATCAATAGAATCTTGCAGAAAAATTAATCTCTTGATTTTTTTAACTTGAAATCAATTTTTTCCCTATGTAAAGTTCTTAACTTGACAGAATGTTTAATATGTTTTGAATGTTTAACTTGACAGAATGTTTAATATGTTTTGAATGTTTAACTTGACAGAATGTTTAATATGTTTTGAATGTTTAACTTGACAGAATGTTTAATATGTTTTGAATGTTTAACTTGACAGAATGTTTAATATGTTTTGAATGTTTAACTTGACAGAATGTTTAGAAAAATGAATATTAACAGTTGCAAAGATAAATAATCCTGACTAGATTTATAACTTTAAGATTTTAGTTGATCTTGAAAAGAATTTAGATCCATTTACTCGTAAATTCAAGTATTCGTAGTTGTTAGAAACCCTATTATAGCATTATCACATATTTTAATTGCTTTCGATTTTTTTTTTACTTCTATATTTGAAATTATGCAAGCAAATGTTGCTTCTCTCATGATTCTGTTTTAGCACTCCCGCTTTTGAACGGATTCATTTTTTCGAAACAGCCGTCTTTGGCGACCAGCTGGTTAACCAGGAGTTTTGGTCACTGACATTTTCAATTAAATATGTTATGCAACTTTCTCTTAAATACTTCCTTGGCAAATATTTTTCTGCTTCAAATTTTGATAGTTGTATAGCTCGTTACTTTGGAAGGTTTACCTAAGACAATGAACAAAATGAATGCATTTTCCTTATTTTTTGTCCTTACAAATTTGTATTTTGAAATTTAAATTATTCAACTTGTAATACTACAGAAACATTTTTGCCAAAACCAAACATGTTTTATTTTAAATCAGCTCAAAGTAGAATTGTTCAGCACTGAAGAGTACTACCGAATATTATCTATAGTTTACGCAATATCTTAAAGAATTATTAAAAAAAAAATGTGTCTAATTCTACATAAAATGCAATTTGCCACATTAAGAAAATTGTAAGATATAATAAGATACGTGCCACATTTCAGCTATTTAGCTTCTTTCGTTTATAATTACCATATTCGAAATGAGACCTCTCACATAGATTTCGGTGAAAACACAAGACAAACTGCTTCTTTCCAGTTTGTTATTTTTTATCCTTTAGTTTTGTTCACACAACGACATAATGAGAGTTTGGTTTTTGACTTCATGATGTAAATTTGACTCAAAAGTCGATACGAATCGGCTCTGTAGAAACTGAAACTGCATTCCAAATTTTATTTATCTACCATTTTGCATTTTGTAGTTCATCTCGGAAAGCTAATAACTAGCTCGATTGAAAAGTTAAATTATGATAGAAATTACTTAATTCAAAGAAACTATAAAATTCACAAGGAATAAAATTTCTGTCACTTAGCTTTCTTTTTGGAGCATTACTTGCATCTCCTAGAATGGTTCCGGCGGTCATCTATTGTAGTAAGGTTGGAAAAACACTGAATTCAGAGTCACAGTGGATCTATACATTGTATCTCCATAATCTGAAATATGAAAGTATTTGAGTTAGTCTGCTCTCAATTTGTTAAAAAGTTCTTTTAAATCTGAACACTGAGACACAGATTTTGTTAGTTTTAATAATTTTAAAAAGGGAGCTTGCCAGTATTTTATTTGTCAAGCTCGTTTTTTTTTATTTTGCATATAACTAGTTTCTCTGCTATCCAATTACATTATACATTCTGTTTGGTAAACAATGTTGTTTTGAATCAAAAGTCCTAAAAAAATTGGAGATATTTTATAATAGTTATTCAGTTAGAAACAGTTTAGTTTAGAAACAATGATAAATAAACTCACGCATAAATCATGGATAAATAAAAAAAAAAAAAATGATTAATTGATAATAAATAAAATAACTGCCATCAGAAGTCGTCTTTCTTTTCATCCTTTATTAGCTTTTAAGCTCTTTCTATCAGTAATATTTTCATATTAATATGCAAGAACGCTTTTTCAAATTACTATTTACACAAGTCGAAACGGATCAGATTCCCTAAATTTCTTTCAAGTTACATTATAAAAAAACTCAAATAGCACGGTTTTTTTAATTATAATTATTGTATATTTTCATTTTCATTTTATTTATTTTTGGTTTTGAAACCTTATAAAATTGACTACTAAAATAAAAGCTGAAAATGCGACCACGTTAATACAATCTGAAATCCTGGAAGAAAAAAGGAACAAAAAAGTGGATTTGTGAGCTTCAAAATGCACTGCACATTCAATAAATGTCATGCTTAAATGAATTTTAGCGTTACAAGATGCTTATTTTAGTTTTTTTGCGGTTTTGTTTCTGTAAAACATTCATAAAATCTATTGAACTATAATTCATTAAAACTTCAATGATACAATTATGCATATTATATTTCTAGATCTCAGAGATCACGATATGTTTGTAAAGGTTCGCGAATGGAAAATTTATAGAGCACTGAAGTTTTGGTTCAACTACATTTCCCGTTTAAAATAAAACGCAGACTATTTTGGAATGAAATTCGTATTTTTGAACCGCGGTCAGATAACGAGGATAACAACTGAACCAGCAATCTCTCCTCCAACTTCCGTACCATATTAACAGAAGGGCGTTAGACCCAAAATCAAGTATAGCAACGGCCAGCAGGCTCATCAATTCGAATATCGATACTTTACTAATAAGAGACCGCATCCTCTTAAAAGATCTGAAAAGGGACCTTGGGACTAGAATTGCGATTGACAGAATGTATTCCAGGAAGGGTTTATCAAAATATTCTGTACGAGTGAACAGAAGGGATAGGACAGAATTGAGTGAACATAAAAGAGTGGAGCGTGAGCAGAGTGACCGCCAAAAACTATTGCAGAATCATTTTTGCATAAAATTGAATTGGTATACGATTTAAAACTTGTACTTGTCTGTTAGCTCGCTACGAGCATTATCAAAATTTAATTTTTTCTTAATCGCTGATGTCAAACATTGTTTTAGTTGGTTTATTAGGTTTTTTTTTGGTGCAAAGGCCACCTTTTGGCCAAGGATGTGGTACGAAATCCCACGAGATTAAAAAGAACCATCAAATGTTTAGAAGGAAGCAAGATAAAAGTACACAAGTTTGAATGAAAAAAATGTTAAAACATTGTTGTAACAATGAATATCTAAAAATAATTTTGTACTGGCATTATAGTTCTGCAGTTTTAAAAGATAAAAAATTTATTGTTTAATCTAGTTCAGAGATGTTATTTAACTTTCTTTTAACTGGCGTTCTGGCTCTATGAATGCAGTATTAATTACATCACTCTAACACTGCCAGATTTCACATATTATAAAAAGTGCAAAATATTAAAACGGATGGATATGTGTGATAAACGCCATTCGAAAAATAAAATCGAAATTGGATATACCGTTTTTATCATTCGTCATATTAAATTGAAAAATGCAATAAATGCTAATATTATTTGTTCCCTTCAGCGATTCTTAAAATACCTTAATTTACACTGATGGTCTATCTAAAAAAGTGCATAATTGAAAACAGATAGCTGAAAACTTGATTTCCAAATTTGATGCAAATGAAAGAAATTTAATGTAAATTCCAATCTCTATTAAAAACTAATCCATTGTATTCTAGCTTTCAAAGTTGTCAGCTGAAGAAACAATGATGAAATGATTTCGAATCGTTAAAAAAACTTTTACATAACATATTAACACTTATCACTCCTATGTCTAGTTAAGACCGCCTTTGTGCTGGATGCCTCATTTTCACATTTTTATTGAATTACGATTACTACAAAAGCTGAATAATAGTTAAACATTTCACATTAATTTTCAGGAATTCAAAACCATTTCTGAAACTTCTAAGCACTAAAAGTAATTCTTATACTTACATAATAAAAACTTAATTTTTTTATTATGTTAAAACATGCAATTACTTTTAGGAATAATAAACTTTAATAATTTTAACGTTTATAGTTGAAATTATAATTTAAATGGTAGGTAAATGAATATTCATTTTGTATATAAATTGGCAGCATAATAATGACAAACTCTTTCAGGCACGAACACTAATATTCAAATTACTTTAACAAATTAATGGCCAATTTTTTTTACATTTTTAGCAGGAGAAGTACCACGTATAAAAAGTTATGTGACAATATATAATATTACAATTATGTTTTGTATTGCAAATATGCGATGCTTTCAAAAAGGGTATCATTATAAAATGGTAAATAAAAACATTTCAATAGCAAAAATTGAGTCATTAACAGATTATTATAATCTCTAAAATACATATTTATGTACGGTATTGTATTATAATATAAAAACCAAATCAAAAATATAAGTCTTCAAATATGAAAATTGTGTAAAATTTTAAACTATATTGCGCTTTAATAATTTACAGTCGAATTTCAAATTAGTTCGTCTGTTATAAAGAAACGAATAACTGAATACAAACTTTTTGCCAAGAAATTTACAGATACATGTAGAATGAAAGTACACCATCAGATACCTAAACATATTTTTAACGCCGACCAGTATACGTAAAACTCAAAAATCGCCAAATGGTGATCGTGGCAGTTTGGAGGTTATGCGAATTCCTAAACAACTGCGCCATTTTAACCAGAAGACGAGAGAACTTAATATATAAACGATGCAAGAAATCTGAAGGTCATTTTTTTTCGAAATTGGCTGGCTATTGCTATTTAATATTTTAATGAATGATCACCCTAAAGGTATGCAATCATTTTTTTGCTACATCTCATTCCGAACTCAATTTCCAAATCCATACCTTCCCATTGTAAATCGACTAGAAAACACTGGATTCTGGAGTGATTCAAATTTTTTACACCTGGGTAAGAGGCACTCAAAAAGTTCTAGAATTCAGTCCTACCTTTTCTGAACGAATTATCAACAAATCCCGTTTAATCACTTAAATGTTTACCAGTTAACACATATATAACAAAGACTTCCTTCTTTTGCATTATAATTTTTCTACGCTGCATAATATAACAATTCACAAACACAGAAAATCTTAAGCAAATCATTAACACTTACAATGAAAGTTCAAAGTGAAATAGTATTAAGACTAGCATTGTTTCCACGTTTTCACAACACTTCCGCCAACCACTAACTTTGAATCGAGTTAATCTGATACCGCTTTTTATTAGTTATTGCATGAAAAATTTAAGCATGGCAGCAGTTATGTTTTTAACTGTTATTACTTTATTATTACAGAGAAAATAGAATGCAAAGCTATTTTTTAAAAATAACGTAAGTGCCAAAATTTAATATTTAGTGGAAACTATTTTAGTGGATCTACTAGGAAATATTAATTCTTTTCATTTTTTATAATTGGCACACTTATTATTCGTGTTCACTCTATGAAAAGTGTAACCGACATCTGATCTACTGGAACAAACTCTTACCTAAATGCTCAAATGCTATTTGATTGTCATTTGCTTATTATTTTTCCCGATTCGGGCCACGGGTTAAAACGGGAAATTAAAGATGATTACCATATTTTTATAATTGTTTCTCAACTACATATTAGCTCCAAAGTTTAAAAAAATTGATATTTTTAAATCATAAAAAGGAAAGTTTTCTTATTAATGAATTGCCATAATTTAATTTTAAAACTAAAATGCAGCAACTGAATGAAATCAAACAATGCCTCAAATGCACATCAAACCGCAAAAGCAAAGGTTGCTTTAAAATGAATAATAAAATTCAAACGAAATTGCAAAACCTTATTATTTTAATCAGATGCAATCAACGGTCAACTGTCAGAAACATTATTCAGAAATTCAAAACACTAATAAAATTGTAAATATATCTAAATACTTCAAAATACAATTTTCATCAGCTGTCATTAATATATAATAACACTAAACAATATTTACATTCCATTTTACCGAAACGTGCAGTTTCTATAGTAAATAGTTTGCTTTACGAGACTAGTTCACAGTAAAAGTATCGGAATAATAGTTTTGGTTTGACATAGCATTAAAAACAATTAACTAATTAAATTTTCACCTGTCCTGATTTTATGTAAAAAGCATGTCGAAATTTTAAATTTAATATTATTTACTTTTAATATACCTTTTAAAAGTAAATACAAATGCGACATATTGTAGAAAAATTTCCTTAATTTCATTTCAAAGACAGAAAGAAATCAATTACAATAATCAAATAAGGAAGAAAAGTTTCGATAAAATGAAATTATTTCATTTATCAATGAAATTATAAATCAAAATTTTATAATGAAAAAAACTAACTTACCCAAATGTCATGTGAAGATAAACTTGTCACAGATTAAACAAGAGAAGAAAAAAAATAGAATTTTGAACGAATATAGAATAACACAGAAGCTACTGACACGAGGCAAACAAACCTCTCGGACGCTTGCATTCTTCCGATTCTTTCCTGTCTTCGGATGACGTCATGAATCCAACTCGTGATCACTTGGGATTGGGAAGCTGTTTAAGGAGTAATAAATTAACATAATTACTTCCGATCTCTCTAGAAATCTGCCGCGGAAAACTCGCATACCAGTAACAGATGAATAATAATAATAATAAATGGATTAAAAAAAAAGAGTCATTTCATTTCCAGAATCAGCCAATCAAAATCATTCGCGCTCTTGAAGGATTTTATTGCTTTCTTTATTTAAAAAATTAGTTAGTTATTTACACGAACATGATTAAATATGACGATATTTCTACTTAAGCCTCATTCATCGAATAAATATGCATGTGCTTATTTAATTTTAAGAGAAGATATTTTGGTAAAAATCGTTTTCGGCTTAAAAACTCTAATTTCTGCATTTAACTTTTGATTTCACTATATCTGAAATTATGTCATATGATTTGATAGGGTAAACTCGACGAATAAGAAATAAACATCAAATAAAAAAATTACCTCTGCTTTTTTATAATGTATATAGGGCAGCCATAATTGGCAAGATGTTTAAGTACTAAATAAATAAGCATGATAAAGAGTTAGCAGGTCCTTGCTTATTTTTCTCTTATATTGTGTTTTGGTTGTCGATAAAGTTTAAGCAATGAAATAAACTGATCATGTAGAGTAATACAAAAATGCATGAGGAATAAAAAAAACCCTATTTTAAATGAGAAAAAGAAAATTTAGTAGAGAAGTATTAAATTCTAGATAATCGAATTCGCTAAACTAAATCTGCGGATGGATTTCTAGTCTATATTTGGGTAAAATAAAATAAAATCCAAATATGACTTAGGAATTTTTATACGAAGCAGTCAAATTTACACATATTGACTTTAATGGAGATGAATGAAACGGATACATTATATTATTATTATACCATCTATTTCATTTTAAACACCTTCATCACAATTCATTTGGTATAAAATCCCATGTGGTGAAAAATTGAATATTATTCTACACATTACATAGTGGAGCATACAAAATTTGTTTTATTTAGTTTGAGATTCATCTCACTGAAATATGGGCTACACAGTTCGTCTACTCTCATTGGGTAAAATGATGCACAAGAGAGAAAGTGTCTTATTTGATGTATTTAATTATAAAGAGAGACAGAGAGATTTCTCTTTTTATTTTAATATTATGCTCTCAATATATCTATTATCTTAATGTACTTGTAAATATGGATTTTATACTGCTTCCATACTGGTATAAAAGGTCTAAAAAGGGAAGTTCAATACCATTACTTTTGCATAACCACACAAAAAGTATTGTCTGATATATTTTATAAAGTCAGGATTCTTCTGTTGAATGTTTCTTTGCGTACAGAATGCTTTTCGGATGGTGGATATCCACATACAGGACCTTTTTTTGAATCCTTGTGGTTTCGTTTAGCTTCAGCACATTTCTTTTAAAATTGCTTCCCCCTGTTTGGGAGTAAAAGTGTTTCTATAGACAAGTCTTCCTATACCAGCATTCACAAAAGTGAATCCTTTCATTCATTTTTTAAGTTCATCAGTTCATGCGTTGCAATGCCATTTAGAAAAAAAGATGGAAGGGGTCTCTTTAAAACTTTCTCTCATACCCCGTAATAAAGTTGTTATATTCTTCCCTACTAACGCAATAACACTGTCAACCTGGAGAAAGGCCATGAATATCTTTCGTGGATTTGAAGAGTAATAGTTACTAAATATAGAATGGAGCAATAGTTATAAATATAGAATTACTAATATATTTGGCGTGAATCCAGAGATTTTTTCAAATCCATTGTGATACCCTTGATAGTTTTTAGATATTAATGACTGGAATGAGGTTCATATTAAAGGAAAATGGATTCATGTTTTTCCCCAACCGTCGGAAACCAAACTCAATTCCTTTTGCAAATACAAAATCTTGTATCAAATTTCAAATATTTAAGCACCTGCGTTTTTCGACCATCGAATATATATGACGACATGAGTACAGACGGACAGAAAGTCAAACTTCGACGGATTTTGTTCCAAATTTGATAGGTGTCTACACTTTTGATGTTAAACCTGAGTAGATAATTTTATCCATCCGACACTCTTCGTTTCGTAATTTCATGACAATTTATATTCGGACAGCAGATA
Source organism: Argiope bruennichi (assembly GCF_947563725.1). NCBI lineage: Eukaryota > Metazoa > Arthropoda > Arachnida > Araneae > Araneidae > Argiope > Argiope bruennichi. The sequence goes on from NC_079159.1 coordinate 120,028,100, forward strand.
CTAAAGATACTAAATTCTAAAATTACTAAATTCTAAAGATACTAAAATTTATATTCTAGATACTAAATCAAATTTCATTCATCTGGCTCAAAGCTTTTTTGAATAACTTTTTAGGGACAGACAAAAATGATGGCTTAACCGTATATTTCTAATTCAGGGATGTCTGAAACTCAAACATGCGTCCATTTTTAAACTCAAATACGCAAATATTTTTAAACGATTAAATGACTGCTCTATATTTTGTGAACGAGATCGTAAACAAATGTATTTTATATCTTTTCAAGTATAGATTCTTATTCATTGAGTAGCCTCTTAGCCACTACTGACACAAGCCAGAGCGTTGCCCGAGGAACACCACGAGGAGGTGGGCTACCATCGTTCCTCGCCCCCCTCCCGTTTTCCGAACCCCCGCAGAAGAAATCTGGTAACCGATTATAATTTCGTTATTTAATATCATCTTTTCAATAAATGATGACATATTTTTTCAAAGTTTTGGATAGAATTTTAAATACCCAGTTGAAAATCGTTACGTGTTTTCATTAGAATTCAGTATTAGTTCAGTCAAAATGTGTACTTAGACATTGAGAAATGAAAAACGGGCCTTTCTATTGGTTTAACTTGTTGGACTGTACTTCTAATCAAACGATTATATTTTTGATTATATCATGTATTCCAAAACGATTTCTCAAAATGTCTTACAAAATACGCTACAAGAGAAGTGGAAATATTGTAACATCAGCCTTTCGCCTTTTAGTAAAAAGTAATTAAGCTCGGAAGAAAAATTTTAATTCATAAGAGAAAAATTATGAAAATGGCCTATATTATAGATACGAAAAGTTAAAATAGCTTCTATTGGAAATAAACAAATTTTAGTGAAAAAGTTTTTTTTCTTTTTAAAAATTTAGTTTTTTAATAATACTTCTTGAGTATATTTTAAACATAAAAGAAAAATCTGTTAAATCTTTTAGGTTAATATCTGCATTTTTTAAAAAAAATAAATTTTATCTAAAATAACAGAGTTGTCGAAAAATACCTATGAATTCTGTTATATCCATCTCCATTTAGAAATCGAAAAATAAATCCATTTATTTAAATGTTGGTCCATATTTACAGATGAGATTACTGTAGTCTCTCCTTTTTCAAGAACACGTAGCTATAAAATACGAATTTTTCCTCTATAAATTTAGTTTTTATCAAATTATTTTTGAAAATGATCATTACAATGCTACATAACACTTACAGCAAAGTATATACATACGCTTCTTTCGACTACTTCATTATTTTGTAAAAGGTTAAATTTTTCGATGAATAATGTACAGTGGCTCAAAAAATGGAGAGTACACCTTACTTCTACTTGATAAATACGACTTTCAATATAAATAACACATTACGGGGAAGTGCAAACATGTTTTTATTTTTTCACATAACAAATGGTTTAATTTAGAGTAAAAATAAAGAAAAATCAACGAAAAACTTCTAAATTGAAAAGTTTCAGAAGCATTTTAAATAAACATACGCAGAATTTTGCCTCAAAAAACTGAGAATACACCAATGAAATTTTTGCAATAGCACGCATAAAAACAGTGTCTCTATTAAGTTGCATGTCTTTTGGCTCTTATAATGGTCTCTAAACGTCATGGTACCGATTCGACCAATTTTTGGTGATACCTGAAGATATTTTACCCCATTCTTCTTGCACCACTTGTTTTAAATGGGGTTTGTTTCTAATTTTGTGTTTTTGAACCACTTTTTCGAGTATACCCACGAATATTCATTGACATTGATGCCGGGGTACTGTGGTGGTATGTGTAACTGCTGTTTACAATGAAAAATACACCATACTTTGACGTTACGCAATTCTGTTTGAGATCGTTGTCCTGCTGGAAAATGGAATTTAGATCTAAACCCAAATTTTTAACAATTTCCTTTAGATTGCTGCGACCATATGGATCAACTTGTAGACTCTTTTCAAATCATAAGCAGAAGTGTAAGTGCTGAAACTGTGCGAAATGCCATTAGACAAGCTGGTTATAAAAGTCGCATTCTTAGAGAGAAACCGTTCATCAGCTTGCAAATTCAGAAAAAGCATTTGAAATTTGCAAGAACTCATGAATTGAAGACCAATAACCTTTGGAGGAAAGCTATATTTAGCAATGAAAGAAAACTCAACATTTTTGGCAGTGACAGCCATCATTCTGTATGGAAAAAGCCTAATGCTGCTTTGAATCCAAAAAAATTATGTCCTACAGTTAAACATGATGTTGACTCCGTCATGATTTGAGGTTGCATGACTTCATCCGTGTAGAAAGTATTTTATAGATGGCATTATAAATGATATGGTTTACATGGATATACTTCGCAGCAATCTAAAGGGAAATGCTAAAAATTTGGGTTTAGATGGAAATTCCATTTTCCAGTAGGATAAAGACCCCAAACAAAATGCAAGTAACGTCAAAATATTGTGCCGTTTTCATTCTATACAGCAGTTACACACACCACCACAGTACCCCGACATCAATACCATTGAATATCTGTGGGCCACACTCGAAGCAGTGATCCAAAAACACAAAATTAGAAACAAAACCCATTTAAAATAAGTGGTACAAGAAGAATGGGGTAAAATAACTTCAGGTATCACCAAAAATTGGTCGAATCGGTACCATGACGTTTAGAGGCCATTATAAGAGGCAAAAGACATGCAACTTAATAGCGACACTGTTTTTATGCGTGATATTGCAAAAATATCATTGGTGTATTCTCAATTTTTTGAGGCAAAATTCTGCGCATGTTTATTTAAAATACTTCTGAAACTTTTCAATTTAGAAGTTTTTCGTTGATTTTTCTTTATTTTTATTCTAAATTAAACCATTTGTTATGCTTAAAAATAAAAACATGTTTGCACTTCCCGGTAATGTGTTATTTACATTGACAGTCAGATTTATAAAGTGAAAGTAAGGTGTACTCTCAATTTTTTGAGCCACTGTAGATATCGATTTGGAATTTTTTTAAAGTTTTTTTTTCCTGTGTTAGAAGTATTTTAAATCAAACTGAAAAATTATTAAAAAATGTTTTTAAAAAAAATAAGCGTTTATTCTAAAAATTATTATTCTAAAAGCTACCTTAACTTTGTCAGATATATGCAAAAGTTTTATTGCTAATTATAACTTTCCTATTTATTTGTTCCCACTCATATAAATTCCCTTTTGTTAAATCCACAAATCGACAGTGCAGCTTTTCTAACGGCAATAGCCATTACTCGGGAGTAAACGATTTTGGAAGCAAAATTTTGGCTCTCTTTCAATCCAGCTATTTTTCAGTATTTTGATAATTTTTATGCCATTCGAGGGCGTTAAAATAGATACTTTAAAGCGACAAATAAATATTAATTTTAAATAAATAATTAGATTACAAGACATTCATTTAAAATCAATTTTGTTTTCTACAATCTAAAATAGCTAATAATTTTGCATATGGTATTCGTTATATTTACCCTTGTATAATCATTATCTTCAACAAATGAAGTCTACAAATTGATAGAAAAATCAAATATATATCATTTATTTTTTGAGATAATATTTGTAGAGAGTAATTGTAAGTAAAGGATTCACTTATGAATATCAAACAGAATTTTGAAAAAACAGAGTGGATTTAGATCAAACATTATTATTTATTACTTAAAAGATGCTTTTAGTTACAATATGGCAAAATAACTATTTTTCTAGTTTTATAGGAATTTAAATTGTACAGAATGTTGGTTCTTTATATTTATTATTGATGATAACTTTTAAATTACACTCTTGCAACAGATTTAGTATTTCGGAACACTTTAATTGAAAAAAATGCTCTGATCTAGCTAATACTGGATACCAAGTTTCTTCTGCAAATAGTTAACTTGTCATTTAGATTTATTACTTCAAAAATCTTCTGAAAAGTGATTTTATATTTTGAAAATATGAGATCACTCTTCAAAAGCAACTTTTAGAATCAACCCTGTGTTAGAAGTGCATTCAAAATCAATGCAAACACGGTTCCCCGTTTGTTTTTGTTTTTTTTGAGGTGTGAGGAGTAGGATCGTTTATTTCAATGCTGGGTATACTCGCATGAAATGATGCTTGGGTTGGTTGGTTGTTTTATTGGCACAAGAGCCAATGTAGGCTATACTGCGCCAGACGTATGGTTAATAAAAGTTTTTTCTAATACAACCTAAAAAAAATAACTTTAATAGGAATAAAAGGCATTACAAGTCGACGTTAGAATTAAAACGAAACGGTAGAAAACTGAACAAATTTAAAATTATGAAGTTTAAATGGAATTATAAAAACCAATTGCCCTAATATATTTAAAAAGGTTGTTGTGAGGATTCTCTCCCAACAGCGTTGGCATGTCTAGTAGTGAGGAGTTAAAATACCGTAAACGATGGAAATTAAAATCGGGACATTCAATAAAAATATGACGAATCGTTAAAAGCACTTGGCTTGGATATTGATCTTGCTGCTTGTGATTGATGTGCTCTATATGCTTGGGATATTAATCTTGCTGATATTTTATTTTTGACATTTTTTGCAGAGTCTACGACAGTGAGGTTGAGAATCTGGAAGTGGCAAAGATGGTAAGTTGCGGACGACATTAGCGACAGAGATGTGGAGCAGAGAACAAAGGAGCAAAGATGGTAAGTTGCATACGATGTTAGCGGCAGAGATGTGGGGAAGAGAACAAAGGAGCAAAGATGGTAAGTTGCAGACGATGTTAGCTGTAGAGATATGGAGCAGAAAACAGGAGTGCAAAGATGGTAAGTTGCAGACGATGGTAGCGGCAGAGATGTGGAGCAGAGAACAGAGGAGCAAAGATGGTAAGTTGCAGGCGATGTTAGCTGCAGAGATGTGGAACAGAGAACAGGAGTGCAAAAATGGTAAGTTGCAGACGATGTTAGCTGCAGAGATGTGGAGCAGAGAAAAGGAGAGCAAAGATGGTAAGTTGCAGACGTCATTAACGGCAGAGATGTGGGGCAGACAACAGGACAGCAAAGAGTGCAAGCAAGGCAAGACTAAAGCTGGAGCAAGAGGCAGCAACGAACAGATGGAACTAGTAGAATCTGAATAAGAACAAACGCTAAATAATTGGGAACGACAAATCTGCTTATAGAATAGAAATCACGAAGAATGAAAGAAGTGGCCAATGGAATAAGAACAATAACAGCTTAAAAACTCGAATGAAAGAGAAATCTGAAAATGAAGAAGCCATGGAGATGAATAAAATGGAACTGGAATTAAATCTCAGAAAAGTGGATGTGGAGCCAAAAGAAAAAGTATTCAAAAATTTGAATTTGAAGTGGAATGGAAAGAATGAGAAAATAAGATGGAATTGTGAAAGAATTGTGCATTCGATGTGAGCTGACATTATTTCCTGGAATTATTTGATTGAGATGGAAGCATAACAAACGGAATAAAGCACTTCTATAATAATATGTATTTGTATAAATAGTGAAAAAAAGAAAGCTAATAATTTTAAAGCTAGTAACTTATACATAATCTTAAATCTAAAATTCCTTAATAACTAAATATTCTTATAACCTAAATATACTTAAATCTACAGTCGGTTTATAACGAATTTTGGTTTCTTTCTTTTCCAAAATAGTTTGCTGCAGCGATATGTATAAATATATTATTAGCCTAAAAGACTGCAGCAATAAAATTTCGCTTAAAAATTTAACTTAAATTCTAGATTAACTAATAAAATGAGTTCATAATAATAAATAAATAAAAATATTGCCTGCAGTAAGTATCGTCTGATGGGTAAACAGCTCTCCTGTAAAAGAAAAGAAAAAAATTCAGAAAATTACGAAAATAATTATTATAAAGGACAAAAATTATCTTTTTGTATGTGTTGGATTTCAGATCGAAAAAATGTTTAGGATGAGATTTTTTTATTAATTTCTTGGGAATATAAATGTTTATGAAGATCAGTATTTAATTGCTTACATTAATTAAAAGGACTAGGAACACATGAAAATTGGAATAGTTATAAATTTTTCGAACATTTATTAATTTCATTTAAATATTTTCTTCAACAAAGTAAATGTTTACTTTAACATTTATAAACAAAAAAAAAATTATTATAAAATACAGCCTAGAGCAAATGACAGTTCAAAATTGTTCCACACTGCCATTATTGACGATACTTCTAGTAAAAATTAACACATCTGGTTTGAGTAATTGTTACTTTAAAATCCTGAAACAAGTTAGGATATGATAAATGATTCATAATGCTTTTTTCCTTTAAATTTAACAAAAAAATGTATAATATATTCAGTTGATATAAAGCAGAAAATATGAGATATTTCCTTACTCTTATTAAAATAATTTTGCATTTCTTATTTAAAAAAAGAAACGATTTGTCTGAATTTCATTTTTAAAAAACTTAGATGCTTTATATTTTCATTGATATATGAGAAAATTCAACAATTTTGAAATATTTTAATGGTATGTTTTCATTTTTTTTTATTTCAAGAAACGATTACTTGTTTAGTTTTTCTGTTTTTGAAAATCAGTAATAATGCTTACGACTGAATGATTATCTTATCAGAATTGTTCTTCAACAAAACTGAAACATTTAAAAAAATCTGATAATTTTAAATTATTTGCGCTCACTTATGAATTCAAACTTAAGAACAAAGCGATCCTTTTAGAACAAGCGAAGTCTTTTTAGTCATAAGACTTCCAAGCAGAACATGCACGAGAGCTCCTAACGTCTTTCATAATGACGCGATGACTACAAATTCTATTTTTGTATTCTGCTATTGAATAAACAAATAGGATGGTCACACAAGCCGAAAAAATACCACCCCACGAGCGCTGCCTGACATTACAGAAAATATCTTAATAGATATGTGTTCTTCACTTTTGAAAATAATGAAATCTATGTTTAATATTTTCAGAAACAATGTCTTCGATAGAAAGCAATAAAATTCCTACTGTTGTCTAAAATAAATCAAAAGAGAGCACTTACGTTTTCTACACGAGAGTCTGTCTTTCCCACCGACCCTCCTGGACGTCGTACACTAAGAAGCTGCCCGGCCAGTAGGGATCCGGAATCTGAAAGAATAATATGAATAGCTGCGTGAGATTATTGCATCTTAAATAACACCGAAAATTTTAATACTAAAAATTACACCAACCTGCAAAAAAAAAAAAAAAAAAAAAAATTTTGTTTGTAAAATTTTAATTGATTTATATCAGCAATGATGATGTCAGTCCAAAATGCAAACTAAATTTTATGTAACACGTAAGGATTTTTTACAAATGACAATGAAAAAATTAACAAAGTGCAGTATAATGCATACAGTTGCAACTGTAGTTACTGTTAACTTAACACAATAATGCTGTTCATTTACAATATTAAGATAACTTTTGTGTTTTTCTTGAAGTCAAGAAGCTTCTTTTTCCGGTTTTTCGTTTATGGTCCACATTACTGTCTCTTTTTAAAGATCAACAGTAATCGGCCATCATGTTAACATCCCACCGTCCTTGATATCTGCGTTCCATCTCCTTTATATCCTTGTGGAATCTTTCACCTTGCTCGTCACTCATTTTTCCTAGATTGTCTGGGAAGTATTCCAAATGAGAATGAAGGAAGTGAATTTTAATGCTCATATTGCACCCAAAAGATGATAAGTACTTAATAACTCAGTTACAAGTTCTTTGTAATTTGCTTTTCTCTCATTTCCCAAAAAACCTTCTACGATATCTTGAAATGCAACCCAAGCCTGCTTCTCTCTATTTGTCATACATTGTTCAAAATTGGAATCTTTAACTAATTTCTTTATTTGTGTTCCATCAAATACACCTTCTTTAATTTTAGCGCTAGACAATTTTGGGAAATTCGATATAAGATACTCAAAACATTTTCCACCTTTATCCAAAGCTTTCACAAACTGCTTTATGAGTCCCAATTTTATGTGAAGTGGGGGCAATAAAATATTTTTGGAATCTATTAAATATTCATTTAAAATATTCTTCTTACCAGGACTCCATTCCTGTCTCTTCGGCCATATCATTTTTATCCAATGACTTTCTCTGTCCCTACTATCCCATTCACAAATAAAGCACGGAAATTTAGTAAATCCACTTTGTTGCCCGAGAAGCAGACCTATGACCTTTAAGTCACCACATATTGCCCACTTGTGTTTAGTGTATTTTATTTTAGTGAGAAGCATCTCCATACTTTCATATGTTTCTTTCATGAAAACGGAATGTGCAACTGGAAGTGATGCAAGTTTAGATTCGTTATGCAATAAAACTGCTTTTAGACTCCTCTTTGAGGAATCTATAAATAGTCGCCAATCATTCGGATTATAAGGAATATTATCTTCTAATTCATGTAACAAACCAGGTATGTCAGTACAATAAACCAAGAAGTTATCAGATTTGAAAAATGATAAAAATTGCTTTTCTAGATTCCTTTACCAACTAAACGACGTATGTGTCGTTAATAAATTTTTCTCTTTTTACCGAGAGCCTAATAATTCTGCATTTTCTTTAGTTAAACCTAAATCACGAATTAACTCATTTAATTCGGCTTTATTAAATTTTTCAGGTACCTCATTTTTCCCGATGAAATCCAACTGCCATCTGTGTTTTGAATTTTAAAATAAAAGTTTTTTTTAAATATAATCATAAGTATTTATTCAATATAAATGTATTATTTAAATTCAATGAAGTAAGAGATTTTCAGAATTTATAACAAATTCAGAATTTATAACAGAACAAATAAACATACATACTTTATTAATTTATCCTATTCAAATCGCAAAAAATCTGTATTTTTACTTATTTAAAAAATTTACTTTTCAAAAAAACTGTACGTGATACGTAAAAACTGATATTATTTTTGAAATAAACATGCGAAAATACATAAAAAACAACTATCACTTTTAAAACAAGAAATTGTTGCAGGCTGGTGTTATCTATTACTGTACAGTTTCTCTTAAATCTAACTGTAAATAATGTATGTGTTCTATTTTGTATTTCTGTATAAGATGAATATGCGAATTTTTTTTTATGAATCATAAATATCACAGAAATTATGTTAATTACTAATGCGGTGATTATGTGATGAATCTAAAGAGTCCTGCTGTCTAATCAGCTCGTTGTGTTTTTCAATTATATAAGTAGAGGTTCAAGTGCATAACCGAATATATTATTTTACTATAGAGGGATAACCGATAGTTTCGAGCCTCATTCCTTTAATGTAAATGGAAGGAGAGTCGTTCATTTTCCATAATCGACGCTGGGTGTAGTTTCTGAATTAAAACATTTTAATTTCGTTGACACAATATATTTTCTGTTTATCATCCGTTTCGGAATTTTGCGAGATTCACTAAAGTTTGACTTTATAAAACAGAACAGAACTCACGATCAGATCTGATAAAGTCAGATCAGAACTCACGACCAGATCTGACTTTCCCATCGGAGCACTTAAAGAAATTTAAATATCGAGCCAAACATACTTCAGAAAGTGACTTAAATTCTCTCTTTTCTCGATAGTCTTCTTATTTTATGCCGATAGTGTGATCCTTGATGGAGTGTTATTAGACATTGTACGGCCTACCTCAAAATGTAAGTAGTCATTTTGAACTGCCACTATCATATACTGATCTAAAAATGTTTCTGTTTTGATTGATGCTTATTTTAGTAACTTTATATATTTTTCTCGACATTTTCTCGAAAGATTTACATCGATAAATCGAAATATTAAGTGAAAAGATACAGCTATACTTCACTTAAATACTGGAAGCTAGGAGTTTCATTCTGCGCGAATTTGCCTGTAATATCTCTACGAATCTTGTTTAATGCGAAACATATACCGTTTATTGAATAACAGGAAAATGTACTTACTCCTATGAACAACATAAAAAAAATAAAACCCTTTTGATGGAATCACCATAAATACCTGAATGCCAGCTATGCGTACTATATGTTAGAAGAAACTGAAAAAATAACACTAGAAGAAAAAGTTTTACAGGAAAATCCAACATCTAATTAATAGCACAAAATACATTACAATTACATGAAATCATTAACTATAATATTCAATATCATAAATATGTTGTTAAAATATATAATTATTTATGCTTTATTATTATTATTTGCTTTTGAAACAAAAATGATTTAAAATATATTTGACAACATATAGTCGGTTTCAAACTCTGTTCCTCCTTTTTCAATTAACAATGAAGGCAAACGAAATTAGAAAATAAATGCATTATTTAACACGAATTTGAATTTTCTGTAACTGGGAATATGTTTATTATGCAATTAATATCAAAATTACTTTATATCTTAGATATTTCGAATACTTTTCTTTGATGGAAACACTTGCTGCTGCACGTCAACAATGGACACTTAAATGACTGAATGACAAAAACTATACTCATCAAAATCTGACCTCTCAAAATCAATTATCAAGAAAAAAAGCCTGTTCGAATTTGCATTTTTGGCAATGTGAAAAAAACAAAAAAACAATATAGATAGTCACACATAAACAATATAGAATGCACTCAAAACGGCAATGTTCATCGTGTACCTGCAATTATTGTGCATTGGTTTGGATAGGTTTTTAAATGAAATTTTTTTTTCTTCTTGTACTTCCTATGTTAACAATCGCCAACAGACCCATTAATACATTTGTGAATTAGCTGATTTAAATAAACTGATATAAACAAAAAATTAGCTGATATAAACAAACACCGGAATTGCAGAATTCCCTTTAGCTTATGTCTGTTGAATCTCAAAGAAAATCCAAGATGCAATTCATGTAGTGTTCAAATCTATGATTTATACCTCTATCGCTTCATTATCGCTCTTCGCTCTATCGCATTCTTATTTCATGCTACATTTAAATTAAATATATTGGCTATTTTTTATTTCTTTATAATAAAAATCATTATGGCACAGAAGTTAAACTCTAAGCGAAATATTATGACATTTTTAAAAATTAATATGACACGGATATTTTAATATTCATTTACATTCAACTATTACAAGAAAAATTACGATGATGCATATGTTAGTATATATTTTATTGAGCTCTTACCTCGTACATGAGATGCTGATTTCGGTCGAAATCAGCGAAGTCTTCCTGGACGAAGACCTCCTCCTGTCGGCGAAAACGGCGGCGTAGGTTCGACCTGCAAAACATTAAAAAGAAAGACATGGTTAGCACATATTAATAGATGGTGGCAGAATTTAACGATAATTTTAAAATAGAATATTAATTTTGCTCACGCCCCACGGTATTAACAAAGGTAGATCAATGTCCAATAAAAAAATTACAATTGATTATATAAATGAACATAAAATATTCATTCCTTTTACAGAAATTGTTACTTTTTCATCACCCTCCCTGTGTTATTAGGTTTGTGCAAACAATAAAATTGCACTTTAAAAGTTATTGGAATTAAGACAAAACCTCTCAGAAACAGAATAAATGAAAAAAAGTGTTAAACAAATATAGATATCTGAGGAGATGTTAATTAACTGGAGGAAACAATTGTTGGAATTTGAACTAAAAATTTTGGAAATTCGTTACAGACTTGAAATAACTAATATCCCGATTGTGTTTCTCAAAAATGCATAAAAGTGACATTAATAATGAAGCTGAATAGTGAGCATTGGCTTAAACTGATTCTTCAGACTAGCCAGCGGGAATCGCTTCCCCAAAACTTTATCTCTTACTTCTAATAAAGATGTTTTGCCAGTGACGCTTTCAATGGCATTGATGTACAGTAGTTGAGAAATATTAAACACTAAATTAATTTTGCTCACGCCCCACGGTATTAACAAAGGTAGATCAATGTCCAATAAAAAAATTACAATTGATTATATAAATGAACATAAAATATTCATTCCTTTTACAGAAATTGTTACTTACCCACCATTTTATGATGATGGAATGATTTGGTATGAATTGTTTCTCCAGTTAATTAACTTGTTCCAGTTAATTAACATCTCCTCAGATATCTATATTTGTTTAACACTTTTTTTCATTTATTCTGTTTCTGAGAGGTTTTGCCTTAATTCCAATAACTTTTAAAGTGCAATTTTATTGTTTGCACAAACCTAATAACAAAGGGAGGGTGATAAAAGGGAGATGAATTAAGCAGTTTTTTTATTGAATCTGTCTTGAGATAATTGACGAATGCTGTTGATGGTTAATCCTTGCAAGGATAAAAAGCATAAAAAATATTGTGTTTCGGTTTTAGATGATCTCTTCTCACCCGTTTGAAACAAAAATTTGACTCAAAATTAAAGTTTCAAAAATCACTTACCAAATTTTATATGGTGAAAGTCATAATGATTTTGTGTTATCGCGTTTACGTGTTTCTGAAAACGCGGACCGAAAGATGATCGACCACTCGTTGGATTTGGCTCAAAATAGTATGGGCGTTTTCACTAATGATGCTAAATAATCATTTACTGGATTTTATCTATCTGGCTCGCTTCGTTTTGAAGTTATTGTATTAAAATTCGAATTCGAACAGCCGGAGAGAGGAGTTTGTTCAAAATTCGATAAGATCTATACCAAATGTCATCCGTCTTGTTCAAATAACGAGTCACTTTTATGAAGTTGCGCCTTTACAATTTTGATTATTTGTGGGAATTAGATGTTAATGGAAGCTGAATTAAAAAGGCATTCTAATATATCTCTCTATACTTCTCATGAAGAATAATATATCTAAGGAAAAGGTCAAAGATTAGATGGATTTACTTACAATCCATTTCATCAAAAACTGGCAATGTTTTCTGAACTTAAAATGATTACAGAATCTAATGTAATAGATGGCTTTTTAGAATATAAAATTCTTTAAAATAATATTGAAGAACTGAACTGCCTAAATCAGGACTGGAATTTTGATTGATACATTTAAGCTTAAAAGAACTTTCTAAAATATTGTTTTTAATGAAATACTGAAAATAAATGTTTTGCTCAAACCTTTTAGTGTTAATTCAAAAATTGATAAACACAATGTTTCATATCAAAATTAAACATTTCCAGAAACTTGTTCGTCATACTTGGCAACCCAAAAATGTTTCCGTTCATTTTCTTTCGTATCCTACATAGATCATGAACTTTAAAAAATCGTCTCGATTAAATAAAAAAAGAAGCAATATTTAGGAAACTTTTCGTTTTTCCTGCTTCCCGATACATTGTTTAAAATGGATGCACTGATTTTTGATAAAAGCTCCTAATTTATATATTTTAATCCCTGTGTTATGAAGGAGTGTTTTCCGATACAGAATTTCGGAGTATGGAGAAAATTGAAAAGGCTAATATTCGGCCTTTTAAGGAGGGAGGGGGGGGTCAACTTTTTTATAGTATTTTGTTGTAATTTTCTAAGTTATTTCTTTTAAAATATCATTTCGCCCTTAATTCTCTATTCTATTATTTTCTTTAATTAACATGAAAATATTTTCTCACACAAATAGGGCCGCACTAATGTTTTTTCTCCCCAAAACAGACTAGAAAGTTGCGAATGAACTTTGATAACAATATCATCGATTTTTTGAATTTAAGAATGTTTAATAATAATATATTCCTTTTTAATACATGATATATTTCCAATAGTAGGCTTCATTAATATGTAATTATAAAATAAACACTCTTAGTATTATCTGTAATAAACTTTTCACGCAATTTAAAAAAAAAATTTCGAATCTTTGAACTTGGTAGAAGCAAAATAATTTTTTCTACTTACTTTCATACTTCGTATTATAGAAAGAAAGTAAATTGTAAGCATGCTACTAAGAAAGAAAAAGTTTATTTGAAAAGATATAATGATGTACTTAGCTTAAAACATTATTTTTATGTTATAATTTATATTGATTATTCGCATTTTACATCCATTATAACCATTTTTTTTTTTTTTTTGTAATCTAGATACATTTTCGAAATCATTATGATAGCTTCATGATTTTATTAGAAATAATTTATGTAAGTGAGTTTGTGTATAATTTTTTTTTCAAACGATAAAAAAAATTATACAAAATATTAATAAAAACACATAAAAAAGAAGCGTCAAATTTTTATTGTTTTTTAATCCTGCCAAAATGTTATTCTATTGGCTTTCTATATGTAAGGTTATGGCTTAAAATATACTTGAATCTTTCTTTTTAAATTTAAATTTAAAAAACTTTTCCTTTAACTTTTTAATACACATTCGCATAAAGTCTTCTTCACATAGTTTTGGCTTTAACGAGGAAGAAACAATTTTTATTGTAATGAGCATAGTCATTTTTTTTCTCTCGGAGATATCATCATTTTATCTTTATTTTTTATATCCAATCATCATGAAGCGAAATTAAGACTTCAAATAGTAGATGCAAAAAAAAAATCCCTTTCCATGTTTCAAGAAAAGTTTATTTGGACCCAAAACATGAGTTACCCCGATCAAAAGGCCATTGCACAAAATGTGGACTAAGATTTAAATTGAATAAATTAAGAATGGTTATGTAAATAAATATTAAAAAAATGCTGAAGTATTTTTCTTGGATTCAACTCACAACAGCCAAATGAGTTGATACAGAAAGTAAGATATGAATTATTTATTTTTAATGAACGTGAAAACAAGCACATAAGTTGAAATAAATTTGTTTAAACATTGTTCTTAAATATACCTGAATCAGTGAAACTAAGAGAAGAAAATCAATGTTTAATTTAAAACTTAATATGGCACAGCAATTTTTATTTTTCTGAAATACAATATAGGCTTGAAAAGTCAAAACTGCAGTGAAATTTGAAACGTTTTCTAACTACAACTCACCATATTTGGTGATCAAGTTGGTTTTGAGCCCTAAAAAGTTCTAAAATCTCCATAAATATAGTTTGTAGCCAACATAACAACCCACAATCATGCAGTTTCTATTGGTGACACTTCTTTGAGAACTATCAAAACTTTATAATCTTCGCAGATGTCTTAAACGTTTTCATATTGATTATGAAACATCATTAAAATCAATACTTCAAATCTGAAACCTTAAAAATGCTTTTAGATCCTCCAGAATAGGCGCAATCTTGACAACTGATAAAAGTTTTGAAATTTCACATCTGAACAATATTGTTTTGACTAATTTAACCACAATTTAAATTTACCGGATGTTTAAATAAAGTTCACTATATATCCAATGATAGTACCATATTTATTTGGCAGATCTAAGAACATTATCTATAGATATTTCATATGAAAGTGAAACTGAACATTGATAGACCAGATATGGAAACAGTTCGCACAAAACATTCAGTTATTTACGGGGTATGCATTTCAAAAAAAAAAAAAAAAAAATAGTATTTAAAAGTTTCTTTCTGCGTTTTTAAATCTTATTTATAAGAATGAATTTTAATAAAAATTATTTTAGTACAAATCTAGACCAGAGTGGCGAAATTAAATCAGTTGCTAAAACAAAATAAGAACCAATATTAAATTAGAGATACTTTTCCTTTAGCAGAACGCCAGAAGAAAAACTTGCCAAATCAAATGATAAATCGCCAAATCGCAATGCGAATTCTCATCACAGCATCTTGAAGATTCAGGGAAACTTAAATAGTCAAAAAGTTCCATAAAAAATGTGAAATATAAAATAATCTCTTATTTATTATTTGTTTCCTTTATCATGTAAGTGATTCTGTTTTGTTTTCGTTTGTATTTGTGATTTTCCTTGTTTCCCCCATTTTTTTTTATTTGTGCCTATGTCTTTTATATTTGAATTTTCTTCCACAATCCACTTTAATCGAGTACTGATTTAACATTTGTAAACCTTAAGTTATACATGTTGGTACACAAGGATTTTCTACCTAGAGACTAAATAATAATATAGTAGTCTCCTCTTTCCTGTTTGCAAAATTGAAATAAGATTATAGTATTTTTAATATGTAAATATTTGATAACCATTTGAATTTCATTAAAAAATGAGAATTTTTTTATTACTTGTTGGTTGTAACGGAAACCAAAAAACGCCAAGGAAAAATTTCAACAATTTGGCAATTTCAATCTTTGAAATATATAGCATATGAATATATATTTGTTATTTCAGTATATTTTTATAGTTTGGCGAAATCTTTTCTTGGCGCCTTTTGGTCGCCATTAAAATTGCATTGTACCACCTTTCAAATTGGTAGCTAATGTTTTGACTTTAAAGGATAAAATTATTTGTCAAGAACTCCTTATTATTTGACCTTTTGAATAATTATCAGCAAACGATTTCCGTTTTGATAAGAAACAGCATTTGTCTACAAGCAAATAATGTAATCAACAAAAGCCATTTCGAATACTACATTCGATGGAGTCAATTGTTCAGTTTTGCCACAGCGAAAAAACTTGATTCTATATTTTAAGCACAGCTATGGCGGCTAAAATAGTTCATTAAATACAAAGGATCTTTAAAAATACGTATAAAAAGCACATCAGTGAAAGATGGCACTCTTTTAGATTCTTTCGTTGTTAAAATTTGACAATGGCAAGCGATAAATATCAAACGTTTTTAGGAACTGCGAAACAAATTTTACATGCCTAAATAAAATATGTCAATAATAGAAATATGTATGCGTAAGGTTTCCAGAAGCGAAAACTTCGGTGAATGTGAGGGAAGGTTATACCACTTAACAAATGTAAATGTTTCACAAAATTGTCTTTGATAGGACTTAAGAATAAGCCAGGCATGCCAAAATAGTGACAACCGTTCGAAAACTCGCCAGATATCCACCATTTTAAATATCCACAAAAATTGTAAGAGACAGTTAAAATTGCATTAAAAATTAGCGTATTTGGCGAAAACTCTCCACCCTTCCGCAAATTCATCTTTAACAAATACACATATTGTTTATTCTTAACCGTTTCAGATTTAAAAAACAAGTTAAAATCAAAATCTAGACAATTCATACTTCAATGTTAAGTTAAGAATTTGTTATTTATTTATTAATTGAACACTTTTTCGAGGAATCAGCTCCTTTTTCGGCTTAATTCGATTTTAATTTCACCAAATTATAAAAATATACTCAAGTTGAGAATCAGCTGCTACATAGTTTAAAAACGATATCGCCAAATTGGCGATTTTTTGGCACATTTCGGTGGCCGTTACAACCGACAAGTACCCATTTTTCTTTGAAATTAAAAGTTTTCATCAATATAAAATTAAAAAATGTCAATCAAAGTGAAATTTATCCTTTAGATTATTTCATTCGTGTCAGATAGTATTATAATCTCTTTACTCTTGATGATCTTTGTGCGCTCATAACATTGTACAGCAATCTTCGGGAAAGTTTAAAATATACATCCAAAAAATTATTGTCGATAATATTTTCCAGAAATATATGCATTAAGTTATGCATCTAACAAGTCATAAATATATGAAATAAGGTATTAAGATATGAAACCAATTAAAGCATGAAAATTTGTGTTATGGATAAATGAGATAAAAATTATAAATATATGAATGTGAATAAAAGGATCAAAAATATCCGTTATGTAATTTAAACAGTTTTATTTTTTAACCGATGAAATCTTATTAAAAATGTAATTTATAATTAAAGGTTTAAAAGTTTTGAATTACTTACAGTTTCTTCCTTAGCCACTTCAAGCCCATCTCTGAATGTTATCTGAAAATACACTTAAGACAACTAACAATAATAAATAATAAATCAAAATAATAAGATAAAATACGTAAAAGAAGTTTTAAAAAATCAGTTTTTCACCACAAAATTTGTCGCTTTCTCAGAGCACACAACACAAGTAGTAAAAATTTTCAAAATGGCGGATTTTACGATTGAAAGGAACTTTCTAGAGGTAAAAACGTCATGAATGACGTCATAATATCATGCGTCAACAATACGTAAATGTAGTTTCTTAGACTGATAAACAATAGCATTAATAATATACTAAAAGTAAGAGAGTTGTTCAGTTTTTCATAGTTACAAAATTAATTGTTATTTTCAAAAATTTGAAATTAACCATTGTAAATTAACTGATTAATGATTTTAGTATATTCTTATTTTGCTTGATCATAAAATAAGAAAAAATACAGCAATATTTTAGAAGAAGGCTTTTGTATTAGCTCTATTGGAACTATTGCAGAGACAGTTTTGAAACCTCCGTCTTATACTTTGTTTAAATATTAAATATTTTGACACATTCCATCCATATACATGAAAAATTAAACGTGCTTCTATAGAAGAAAAACAAACACGTTCATGGAGATATAGAAATGAATTTGTGTAACTACGCACTTTGATTCAGAAGTTAATAAGAAAAAAATTTGTAAAAATTCAGAAAAAAAAGGCGATGAAAGAATTTTGATATTCACTCACATATATGTATACATTTGCATATTTAGTTATATTATTAGATTTGGCAGAAATATCAGTTTTCAATGCGCATACTTCTCTTCATTTAATAAACACTCATATTTTACATCCATTTAAATGTTCTAAAACTGTGAAAACATTGCAGGTCAAACATTGCACTATTTCCATTTAATGGCAATAGCGATTCAATTAGTTCAATACTATATATAATACGGACTTTTTTTTTTTCAACTCGTACTTGGCATTCTATAAATTTAGATTTAATCTGTCTGATGACCTTGTATTACTGACTACTAACTTTTTATCTTTTTAATTTTCTTCTATTCTTTTTTTAATTCCGATTTTTACTTTCACCTACTTAAATATTTTTTCAATGACAGGATGTAAAAAAGCATGAATTTGTTGGAACATCTGCTGCAGAATGTAAGTCCTTATACTAGTTGTTGAAATATCATTGCAAAGAATTTTTCCTGTTGATAAGATAAAAGACTTGCATTTCAAAGAAGAATTATTTTTCACTTAAAAGTTGCAACTGTTCATCTGCAATTGTCTCATAGTAGATTTGTGACACTGGCTAACTTCTTGATTAGGCATATGAAACGGTATTAGCATTGTTAACTATATGTTTGATTTTGGTTAAAAATTTTTTAAAATATTTTTTGAAGATAGGGTACCCCTCAGGGGCTCACCTTCTTTAGGTGAGTACAGGTGTCCCAATCCCGAGGTACCCAGGGATCTTTTACTCTTTCTTCTCTCCCCTCCCCCTTTTCTCTTCTCTCCCTTTCTCTCTTTTAATCCCCCTTCCCCTTCTGTTTTCTTCATTCTTCCATCCCTCGACGGTAAGCGAGGGAGCTCCCCATGAGAAGCTGTCGCCGCTCTGTTTGCTTCTTGCTTCTCATGGACAGCCAAAAACCCCACGTGTTTGCCGTGCGTGGCGACCCTTTAGACGGGTGGTACATTTCGGTCCCTGATGTATCAATCGGCCGGTATCCCAGATGTTTGACTGAGCTGCTCAAGGGGATCAAGCGAAGGGGTCACTCCTTGGGCTTGGCGTTAAGGGTGGTCACTGTCCCCGGGGGTGACTCTCAGCGTATAGGTTCCGGCTAGCACCATGGTAAACGCCGAGGCTGGGAATGTCTGGAGCCGGTGGCTGCTATCCCTTGTTGGGCTCCGTGGTGGGCGGTGCCGTCGGGCCCGAATACTTCTAAATATCGCATGGGTCTTTCTAATAATCAACACAGTAATGCTTTTTTGAAATTTTTTGTAATTTTTTCTGAAAACAATGACTTGAAGAACATTTCTCCCATTTTAATCCATAAAAGTATCTCTGCCCTTGTCGGAGAGGTAAAATCAATTAAAAAACTGAACAGCGGAAAACTTCTAATAGAAGTAATGAATATGAAACAATCGGAAAATATATTGAAACTAGGAAAAATAGGGAACATAGATGTCAAAGTCGCTCCACATCGTACACTCAACCATTCCAGAGGCGTAATTTCCGAAAGCGAATTTCAAAAAGATCTGGAAGAAGATATACTAGAATGTCTGAAAAGCCAAAAAGTAATAGCAGTCCGCCGAATTACAATCAAACGAAATGGTCTGAACCTCCCAACAAAGCATCTGATTCTTACATTTAACACTCCTGTACTGCCAAAATCCGTTAAAATAGCTTATATTAACTGCCCGGTTAAACACTTTATACCTAATCCACTGCGCTGCTTTAAATGCCAAAAGTTTGGCCACACAATAACAGCTTGTCGGAGAAAACAAATTTGTGCTCGGTGCTCTAGTTCAGATCACGAAAGCAACACCTGCAGTTCTACAGAAACAAAATGCTATAACTGCGAAGGTGATCATCCATCGTATTCCAGATCATGCCCACATTATAAATTAGAAAAGGAAATTCTGACAGTTAAAATAACAAAAAATCTCTCTTTCCCAGATGCTCGAAAAATAGTCACCGATAGAACACCAAAACCAAATCTCTCTTATGCATCTGCACTAAATTCATCAGTTCCCGTATCACAACAAACAACCTCTGCCATAAACAAGCTTACAACAACTACAACAGCAAATACTCCTGTTAATAATGATTTAATAACAATTAAAAAAAGTGACTGGCTTCAACTTCTTGCAATTAAAAAGTCTTGGGAGAATGCTTCATCATCCTCCGCCGTATCACAGGCAACTACCAATTCAACTCCTATACCAGAGATTCAACCAAATCCACCTTATCCCACCATTGGCAGTGATGAACAAGCAAATGCATCTGCAATTCCTACAAATAATTTATTAGATATAAAGACGGCATCAAATAAATCTCCAAATAATCCCAATATATCCTTATTAACAAAGAACAACTTAGCCCCTGTAAAGACTAATGCAAAAAGTGCTCGGGAAAATAAAAAAAATGAAGAAGTCAAATGATAGAGAGAAAGTGAAGGAATCGAAATCTAGCAAGCGTGTTCGCCTACTAGCCAATAAAAGAGATCAAAATATTTTAAATACTTCTGCAAATCGGTCACCTACCCGACAAGACTTTTTAAAAGATTCTAGAAAGAAAAATCTTAATGATGATGGTGAAGATAGTGATTCACTTTTTAAAGTTCATCCATCTGAAGATGAAATGTCCACCAGTGAGGCTGGTGATTCCTAGCTCCTTTTGCAGTCTTCTACTTTAGACAGTCTCTTTTTTTGTTTTTTGGTTTGTAATTAATGGCTGCATTTATTTCCTGGAACTGCAGAGGGTTTATGAACAAGTCTTCAGAACTTAGAGACCTCATTTATAAATATCAACCAACCTGTATTGCACTACAAGAGACGTATCTTAAAACAGATAAAAATAATATTCCTAATTACCAAATTTTTAGTAAACACAATATGCAAAATAGAGCGTCTGGTGGCGTTGCAATTCTTACAGCGAGTAATATCCCATCCATACCTTTGATTCTGAACACTAATCTTCAAGCAGTGGCAATCCGCGTTCACATGCAATCTTTGATCACCATTTGCAGTCTCTACTTGCCTCCCAACGAAACAGTTAATCAATAACTGAATAACTTAATTTCCCAACTCCCATCTCCGTTCATTATTTTGGGAGACTTTAACGGTCATAATACTTTATGGGGTAGTTGTAATTCAAACACTCGAGGTGAAAAAATCGAACAACTGCTTGTTGACCATAATTTATGCCTTTTAAATACAGATGAAAAAACACATTTTCACTTACCAACGCGAACATTCCATTCAGTTGATCTGGCAATATGTTCTCCAGCACTCCTACCTTTTCTAAATTTAACGGTTGACAATGATCTATATAATAGTGACCCCTTTCCTTTAATTTTAACGGATAATAGACACAGCATCACTGGTTCTTATCATCCTCCTAAATATGTTTTAAATGCAGCAGACTGGCAGAAGTTCACCTCTCTGGCTAATATTAATTCTCATATAATTAAATCTTCAACTATTGAGGAAGCATTGAAACATATTGTCAACACAATAATCGACGCAGCAGACAATTCTATCCCAAAAACGTCCGGTAGCAGAAGAAAACAAAACAAGCCCTGGTGGAATGCCGATTGCCAACAGGCATACAAAAAACAAAAAAAGGCCTGGAGCATTTTTCGAAGATATCCCACCACACAAAATTTTATCCATTTTAAAAAGACCAGAGCAGAATCCAGAAAAATACAACGACGCAGTCGAAGAATTTCTTGGCGAAACTTTGTCTCTAATATCACCTCTAAAATATCTAGCCGTTCTCTGTGGAATAAAGTAAAAAGAGCTTTAGGTGTTCCTCACAATAACGCCGTTTCTATTTTAGTACATAAAGGAAATACAATTTCATCCTTAAAAGATATTGCAAATTGCATTGCCTCAACTTTCGCGTATACTTCTAACAGCCAAAATTACCCCTCTCAAATTTTGAATTACAAAAAGAATGCAGAAAAACAAGCGTTAAACTTTAATTCTCGGACTACGTTGCCCTACAACTGCGATCTAACGTTTCTGGAATTGCAATCATGTTTATCTAGTGTCCACAACTCTTCTCCAGGACCGGACAATATTAGCTACTCCATGATCAAACATTTAACAGTCGAGTCTCAAAAAGCCTTATTACTTTTCTACAATCGTATCTGGTGCGAACACTACTTTCCTACTATTTGGCAAAATGCAATAATAATTCCTTTGTTGAAACCAGGAAAAGATCCTCAGAATCCGTCAAACTATCGTCCCATTGCCTTGACTTGTTGCCTCTGTAAATTACTAGAGCGGATGATTAATCGCAGACTAATTTATTACCTGGAAAACAATAGCATTCTTCATCCATCTCAGAGTGGATTTCGGAGGGGTCGTAGCGCCACCGATAATTTTCTGGCCCTTGAAACAGACATCCGCCTCGCTTTTTTACAAAGAAAGCACATAGTCGCCATATTTTTCGACATCGAAAAGGCATATGATCGGACCTGGCGATACGGGATTTTGAAAGATTTACATGATCATAGGCTAAGAGGAAACCTACCTATTTTTATAAAAAAAATTTTGAAACTCAGGAAATTTCAAGTTAAAGTGCAGTCCGAATTTTCAGACTTCTTCATCTAAGAGGAAGGCGTCCCTCAGGGCAGCGTTTTAAGTGTGACGCTTTTCATTTTAAAAATGAATAGTATTTTAAGACAACTATCGCCTACTGTAAAGGGCCATTTATACGTTGACGACCTCTACATTTCATGTACGGGGATAAATATGAATTTTATACAACGGCGATTGCAGTTAATAGTATCACACAATGGTGCAATAATAATGGTTTTAATATTTCTACATCAAAAACTGCCGGAGTTCACTTTTGCCGTAAAAGAAATTTACACTCTAACCCAGAAATCAAATTAAATGAGGAAATCATTCCATTTTTAGACGAGATCCGCTTCTTAGGTATAATCTTTGACAAAAAGCTAACCTTTCTCCCTCATGTAAAATTATTACGGAAAAAATGCGAAAAATCTTTGAATATCTTAAAAGTCTTGTCATCTACAGCTTGGGGAGCCGATAGAGACACTTTGATAAATATATATAAAGCCACGGTGCTCTCTAAGTTGGATTACGGCAGCGAAATTTATGGATCTGCCAGAAAAAGTGTTTTAAAAAAACTGGACCCTGTTCATCACACAGCACTCAGACTTTGTTCTGGAACATTTAGGACATCCCCTGTGAAAAGCCTTTATATAGAATGTTACGAACCTTCCCTTGATGTAAGAAGACGAATGCTGTCTCTGAATTATTATTTTAGAATTCAGTCAAACATAAATCATCCATTTTATGATTTTAAACTTCGCCCTTACTTAGTTAGACTGCAAGAGGCTAGAAAGTCATCCGCACCAGTGTTTTTTACAAGAGTCCAAAACTTCCTTTCAGAAAACCTACTTAACCTACACGTTACTCCACAGCTGGTAAATGACTTTCCACCTTGGAAAAATCTTAATTTGCAATTTTTAAACCCATTCAACACTTTTAACAAATCTGAGACAACAGAAGTTATTTATCAGCAAATTTTCCTTGAACACAGACAGCAATACAAAGACTTTCTTCCAATTTATACCGATGGCTCAAAATCATCTAATAATGTCTCTTTTGCTGTTGTCTTACCAGATACAGTCATTTCTTTTACACTTCATTCCTTTTGTTCAATTTTTACGGCAGAAATAACTGCGGTTTTATATGCATTAGAAGAAATCTCTGAGGGACCGGGAAAAAAGTTTATTATTTATACCGACTCATTAAGTGTGTTACAATCCCTAAAATCATTTCATCTTCATCGCCATAATCATCCTTTGGTTTTCAAAATTCTGGATATTTTTAACAAACTGACTTCTCGAGATTTTATTATTTTATTCTGTTGGGTACCCTCTCATGTAGGAATTCTGGGAAATGAGGAGGCAGACAAGGCTGCTAAATTGGCAAGTATTCCAGCGGTCACATCTATTCCTGTAAGCGACTTAAATAAGCACACTAAAAGGCTTCTTTATTCCAAATTGCAAGCTCAGTGAGACCTTGAAATTAACAATAAACTGCATGCTATTAAACCTTATGTACAACCGTGGTCTTCATCACCTAATCGGAAAGCAGACACAGTATTAACCCGTTTACGTATTGGTCATACGAGATTCACCCATCTCCACTTGTTGCTAGGTGAACAACCACCTTTATGTTCCCAGTGTGACTGTCAAATGTCTGTTAAACATATATTGTCAGAATGTCCAAATTTTAATGCTCGACGTTTGCACTTCTTTCAAAATACGAATACTCCATTACATTTCTTACTTGGTAAGACACCACATGTTCAAATTTTTGCATTTTTGAAATCAATAGGTTTTTATCCACATATTTAAGTTTTCTTCATCTTTCTCAAGTTTTTTTGTTTTGTTTTGTTTTTGTTTTTATAGCTGAAATTTTATAATTTAATCCTGAAAAATACAGTCTGGCGCAGCATAGCCAACATCATGGCTCTTGTGCCAATAAAATCCACAAAATCCACTGAAGATAGGGTAGCTGCTTGGAAGATGGTTTTCATTTATATTGTTACACACTTGTAATTTGCTTCCCATCACGGCTAGTATCGCCGTAAGAAAGACCTTTGTAAGATCTGAGCTGAGCGGCTGCCACGTCAATGACCTGAGAGCTTGGCGACCATTTGGCGACTAGGCGGTGAATTTCGCGAGTTTGGCGACTAAATGGATACTACTGGAAAGTTCGAGAACTTTCACGATCCATCCACTAAGACCCGAGATACAGCCAGGTACGCCCTGATTGGTCTGAAGATTCTAGCCCCGCCTCCCGGAACTATAAAAGATGGGCAATCTGAAGCTGGAGAAGTAGTGTGTGTATCGGCAGAAGTTGTGTGTGTGGGAGTGGTCGGAGTCGCCGACAGGTAAAGAAACTGGAGAATTAGACAGCAAGCAAGCTGCTGAACTATAGCAATTAAATGTGCAGCGTCATTACGATTTATTGGCGGTATTTATTGTAGTAGAAGAAAAATTTCGTAACAATATGCTAAAGTGCGAATGTAAATAGTTTATGATCAATACAGAGAGTAAACTCGCATATCAGATACTTTTAATAGTTTTTTAAAAATACTTTACAGGAAGATTCCTTCACCCCATAAATTCGATGCCATAGTTCTACACCCTTTCTGTGCATCATTTTACTTTTATAACGACTTTATTTGTCCACTCTCATTTTCATATTGTTGTAATACCAATCTAATAGTAAAATCAGATGTATCGGTACACACAAATAAATAAAAGAAGTCCATAACACAGGAAAGATGAAAGAGTAATATTTGCTGTATCCGCCTTAAATATTCAAATTTACGTAAGGTCTCCACTACTTTTCTTCTACGTTTGTTTCTTTGCACCTTTCAGCACGTCACCTAGAAATGCTTGTGCTTGTGCAACATATCGCAGGGATCGTTAATAAAAATTCATGGTATGACGAAATGTACGCAACTCATGGATGATAAATGCAGTTTGTGATGTCTTCATCTTTCTCAGGTAACAAAGGTGAAAATTTTTCAGTGATAAGATTTCCAAAATAGCTCCAATTACTGATTTTCCAACATTGGTACGGCAACCAGATTGCTGCAATATCGCAAACACATTTATTATAATTCATTTGAACCCGACGAAATTTAATTTGCCTATGAATGTTTTCTGTTGTCTGCAGGCAAAAGGATATAAATGCATTAGCACTATTAAGAAAGAGACGAAATGCTTCAGCAATTATTTCATGTTTTAAGGCCAAAGTGTTATATTATGGATAAGGCTATTGAAATCTTTTTAATCTTGATGTCATTTATCTTTAAATATCCTATATAGAGACATTGCTCGATATTGAGATGCATTTATGTATAATATTTTCATTATAAAATCTAAATTTATGTAAATTTTAAAGCACATGGTCCTATCATTACACCGCATGGCTTTACTGAAGCCTTAAATTTGTAGTAATCCATTTAATTTGTAGGATTTCTCGATCTTTTTCTTTCGATTCATTTAGACGCCGTAAAATAACCCTCTTAATCCAATTGAAAAAAAATTAGAAACATAAAAAAGGAAAAAAAAATAGTAGTAGTGTAAATCTGTTCTTACTGCTACTATATTTGAAAATGATCTGGGTTAAATTTTTTAATTAACCGTTGAAGGGGGAAAAAATTGCCCAGAAAGCAGAGCGACACTGAACTGACAACATTTAATATTGAGATGGTATTAAAACATTTCTAGTATGGAAATTTCCTTTGGAATTATTTCAGATAAATAGCAAAATTTGATAATTTCTAATAAATCGAATATTTAAATAACTGTAGCCCTTTGGAACATTGAAGGTATTCTTTCGTTTTAAAGAATGCGAACAAATTTAGTTGAAATCAATTAGATAGCTTAAGAGATGAGGTTATGCATGTATATATATTATACAATAGCTTATATTAAAATAAGCCACTCTTTAGCAATAATAATCCCTTGTACTGTCTTAAGGGGATGGTGGAATCGATAAGATACTTATTCGAATTATTTATTTAGGGTTATAATTTTTTTTTTTTGCACATGTATAAAAATATAAATACATCAAAAATCTTAAATTTTAAAATAAAAATATTTTTGTAAATTTAAAAATTTGTAATTTTTAAAAATTCCAAAATATTGCAGGCGACCTTATTTTTTGCTGCTTTTTTTTCTTATTATCCAATTTTTATTTGGAACAAAACAGTCATTTTGTAATTCCAATTAATGCTAATGTTTAGAAATATTTTTATGCACACTTACTAGATTTCCCATAGGAATTTTATGTTCTAAAATTGTCTTAACTATCTAAAAGACCTCGAAACAAAATGCATACCCTATTTTATTTTAATGTTTGGCAAAACCCTTTTAAATTTCATTTCTTCAAAAATGAAGACACCTGGAACATTTCAAAGATATTGAAATCTAATTACAATATAGTTTTGAGAAGCGTCATTAATTTGCACTTTTTTTCCCTCTTTACCCTTTAAATATTTTATTGAACAAATTTTGTAACTATTTTAGTTGAATGTAAATGTATATTTTGATGAAATAAAATTAAAATAAGTAAAAATGGACGAAGACGTTCAAAGTCCACTGTCCCCTTAAATGTTGTTCCTTGTAAAATACCGATTCAGATTAATTGTTAAATTTAATATTTTCAGCAAATTTTCTCCCAGATAACATCGTTTTATTGTACATTACATTTTAATCTGTAGGCGATTGAATAGCAGAGGGAAGGCTGATTGCGAAACTTCTCCAAGTGCCACCATTTGAAATCTGAAACTCTAATTAGATGCTTATGCTTTATTGGTAGCATTCGAAGGTTAAAGTTTTTAAAGACGATGCAATTACTTCGATTAAAACCAAGATTAATAGTTGCGATTTTAGAAAAAAATGTACCTACTGTCAAAATAAATTGAATTTATACATGCTTTAAGCCTTAAGCATGCACACCAACTAATATACCATAGTGGAATCAGGGGAGTACAGTACTAAGGATTGATGCAACTCTTGAGTGAAGAGACGACTGACGTAAAAGAACAAATTGCACTCAAAAATTTGAATTAAAAATTACTGGACACATTAAAAATTGAACATTTTATGTAGCAGTGCAATCCCTAAATGAATTTTTTTTTTAAGTTTCTGCTAACATGTTTGATTTTCTTTATCATGTACGGAGAGTATGCTCAATAGAATTAGATTCGCAACTGAAGTGAAAACCCAATTCTTACAATAAAGATTTAATTTCACCACAAGGCAGGAAGAATATAAATTAATATTACAACATTTAACAGTACTAAAAGAAAATGACATAAAGTACTATTTTATTCGCAGAAAATAGTAATTTTCAAACAATTTTTTTTCATATCTATAGATTACCACAATTATAGAGAAAAATGAATTCAAATGATTTATATATCAAATGAAACCTCAAAATGACTTTAAGAATAGACTAGAAACGAATTTCCTTAAATATATAAATGATGG
Organism: Argiope bruennichi; assembly: GCF_947563725.1. Taxonomy (NCBI): domain Eukaryota; kingdom Metazoa; phylum Arthropoda; class Arachnida; order Araneae; family Araneidae; genus Argiope; species Argiope bruennichi. The sequence continues at coordinate 120,056,494 of NC_079159.1, forward strand.
CATTAAATTATAATTTGTCAAATAATTTAAAATAGTTTTCTGAATATTCTAGGCAACTAAAGAGAAAGAAAAATTCAGCATGCATACAAATTACTAGAAGAGTATAAAGAGTTAAAAATTCGGGCAAATAAGACAAGTATACTTCATAAGACGACAAATTAAGAATATTTGATTGAATACAAAATAAATTGGAAACAAGCTTTATTTGAAAATTCTGTGCAAATAGATATATAATACCATTGTTAACCAAGATTACAGAAATAAATGTAATATATGAATACATTTGAAATAAGAATTTAATACAGATTAAGTAAAGTATCAAAAGCAGCTTTACATTAAACTCTGTATTCTTGTAAAGATTATCAAGTAAAACATTCACTTAAAAATTGACATGCTCGAGCCTAGAATTTTACTAACTAATTCATACTTGAATTCCTAATAAAAATAAATGAAAAGAATTTAGTTATTAATAAAGAAATTGTATGGATGGAAGAAATCTGTTAATTCATTTTTATAAATTACAATACAATATATAAGAGAATTTTTTAATTAGACTCAATTTTAAACGCACAATGGATTTTAAAATATGTAAACATTTAATATTTCATTAATAAATTAAGAAGAAAGTATTTCATGCAAATTTAATTCATTAGAAACTGGTAATTCAGAAGCCCTTTCTTTTTCCCTTACCATAATTGAATAATTAAAACTAAATTATAATACCATTCATCTCATCCATTCACTATTCTAGAATAAAACGATATTCTTGAAAGCCTCCATATAAAATAATTTTAATTATTGCTAGTCATGCGAATGACTTCTCTTAAGGCATAGTGATCACCGTGGTGATCAGGCACGATGATCAAATGCTTTCCAAGAGTATACAAGGACATTTCCATTGGTTGGCCGGCCGAACCAATCAAAATATCCTTTGTCCGCGGATATAAAGACTTACGAAAAATTAAGAGCCGAAAGTAAATGCTCAATTGGAAAGTACAACTTCAATTGGATATATTGAATCTTCGTCCATAATTCAATTGCCAGCATCAGCATTCCAATATGGGCTTAATGAAAGGTCCAGAAGTTATTTGTTGTGCCATGATCACTTCGATGAAAGCTTGTTCTTAACAGACACCTGAAAAAAAATTAAATATTTGAATCAGTAGTTTAGATACGAATTCATTGATATAGAATGTCATAAAACAGAAAAATCAAGGCGATTTCATATTGCTCATGAAATTTATTCAAATATCTGAAGATAATTAAATTAGAACTGAATAAACTGCCTACTTATAAAGCAACAGTTTTAAAAGTTTCCGATTCACTTATATTTTGGCCCTAATGGAGCTATTTGCATTGTTTTAATTCTGTTTAAAAAAAATATCTAAACATTTTACTTATCGTAATAAAATTATAACTCCTGAAGATTTCGATAGTTCATGCGCGTATTAATTATTTAAGATAAACGGTGATGGCAAATTATCAATCCTTCACTAAGAAAAATTATTAACCTTGAGATTATAGTGAAGTTTTCTTTCGCCACCATCCCTTAAATACTCTCCAAATGGCCGCCATGATATATACAGATAATAAAATTCCTCTTGAAAAGCATTCAGTTCCATTTTGTGCTGTAGAAGTCCAGATATTATGCATTTTCATATTTAAATACCTCAAAAGATATATGTATCATAGTGGGTATATATGAAGATATACATTTGTGTCCTTACCAAGGTAATATATACATATTAACTTGAGAACTAATGAATGGACGAAGAGGAAATCCTGAATGCCAATAGTAAAATATTTAATTCGTCTTGAAAATAAAGTTAACCCAGCAACCGAACCAAGACATGTTTCTTTAAAACAAACGCAATTACATGGAAACATTTCTTGCTTCATTTCAGTACTTCAGAAGTTTAGACTTAACATTTTCGTAGTGAGGGGGACGACTTGAATAAGGCTGTCACATACAGCTTCATTTTCAATCGACCGATTTCTGTGACCACTGTTTGCAGAAGTTGATTCCAGAATGGCAGGCTCTTCAATTCTGATTCCTATGTTGAAGAGTAGCTGAAAGAACTGTATACATTTCGGTAGACGTTTCTGCGTAATTTTGGTTCGCCGCCTCTGTGCAGATTATGGAAAATTTTCTAGAGGAAGAAATAAAATTTAGAAGTGCCATAGTATTGTGTCAATTTTATTAACATAAATCATGAAATGATTATATACTTGCATTTCTAAAATTTCCATGTCATCTTAGTGCGCGTTTCACCACATCCACCATAAATGGTGTTAACTCAGGACGTGTGGAAGGCTGAAGGTTGTCTTGCTTTAAGGGTGATGCAGCGCGTCTTTATTCGGCAAAAGAGCATTCGTACATAACAAAGATGTTCTAATCTATATTTACCTCCCAAATAAAGGATATATTAATAAAGTCGAAATTGTTTGATAATTAAATCCTATATTTTGGTATGAGAATTATCGATTCTTGCAACTTACCATTATCTCTTCGATACCATTCCGAGAAGAAAGGTTTCAGATAATCGAAATTGCTATTACAGAAAGTAAAGTAATCACTCTACAAATGGGCATTGACACACAACAATAAGAATAGGAATTTTATTATAGTATTTAATGAGGCAGGCATGCATTTAATTCGATAATTAAAATTTTCATTTCTTTAAAGGTAATGAATTTAGTCGCAGTATTTTGAATACACTTGCAAAAAAATTCATCTAAATATGCCATTAATCTTACTCAAGTGTTCGTTCCTGAATTTCGCGAGGGTTATACAAGTATTTTAAGACTATAAAAATTAGTCAATTCATTAATCCTGAATAAAACAATTTATCTTTTATACTTATAATTCAACAGTACAATTTCTTCGCCGGCAGTCGTTAAATGCCCTTCAAACAGAAATCATATAGTGGAGAAATTAAATTGTAAAACATTCAATTTTTATTCTGCAAGATAGCAACTAGAATTTTATGGATTATCATACTTAGACGGTTGAAAATGTTTTGTAATCTAAGAGTTCCATACACGCATCCAATTAGGCTTAATATAGGATTGAATATATTTTAATCTTGGCTTCTTTAAAATCTTTCACCCAAGAAATAAATTCTTGGGGAGCCAAAAGATTAAGGAAGAAACAAAATTACCTCTCAACATTTATTCCACATCAGATTTTAAGATATTTCTGGCCAGGTAACATTTTGTTTGCAAGAGCGATGTCTTGCAGAAAGTTGTCACTTACTGGCTCCATTCTCAGCCGTCCGATTTATTCAGTCCTTTCATATACAGAAATCGATCTCCGAATGGCACGTTTTGCAATTCTTGCATTCAGAAATAGCTGGTTATCTCGTTGTTGTTTTTTTATATAGATTATGGTTTGTTCCTTACAGCTAAAGGGAAATTTGCTTTCTAGAAAAATTCAAAAGTGACATTCTCTAGTCGATTTTGTAATTTTAATATTATAGTTAAGGAACCGACTATACTTGGATTTTTAATATTTTGATGTCATTCGTAGCGAGTATTTCACAGCACCCATCGTAGTTGATGTCAATTTAGAAGATGCTAGGAAGAAAGTCTTTATTCAGCAAAAGATCACTACTGTAGATCAAAGCCCATTCCGCAATAAATATACTACAATAAAAAATCGTTTTAAGTTATAAAAAGCAGAAAGTTGGTTAAATTATATAATAAGCTATTTTACATGCTTAAAGTATTTTACTCAATAAGCAAATGAAAAATATATCCTATATTCATTATGGTACAATTATCAAAATTCTTGCAACTAAACGATATCGCTTCGGCAACATTGAGACATTTTTTAAGTCATTCTTATTTTGATAAATAGTTGGAAATGAAGCTTCTGTTTCGATAGTTGTTACCAGAAAATTATACTTTGCTTCATTCTAGCTTAAGGGAAACTTGCTTTCTAGAAAAATAATTTGAAAAAGACATGGCATTTTGGCTATTTCAACTAACTTTAATTAACATGTATTAATTATATTTCAAATAATTTAGGAACTGACTGTATACTTGCATTGATAGAATTTGTCATTTTTAGTGAGCGTTTCCCCACATTCAGCATAGCTGGTGTCAATTCAGGATATATGTGGAATCGTGAAAACCGTCTTACTTCAGGTGTGGATAGCGTGTCTATTCAGAATAACAGCATTAATGTAAGTAATATGTTCCACTTGCATATACCTATAAAAATGTGTACATTAGTAAAGTTACAATTCAAAATTAAGTTAAAGTAAAGTTACAATAAAAAAAAATCGAATCTTATATTCCTAAAAAAATGAAAAATATCAATTCTTGCTTCTCCAAATAGAGACCATTATTATAGTGACAAAATTTAATTTCTTTTGAAAACATTCCATTTTTATTCTGGAAGAAAGCAACTGAAATCTCGTGAATTGTCATATTTAGAAAATTGAAAGAATTTCTTTGTGATCTTAATGAGCTACTACACATCTCATTAGAACTAGTATACGATGGAACAATTAATAATCAAATCCTATATGCGATTTAAAAAAGTGAATAATTTTATTCATCCAGAAAATAAGTTCTTCGGAAGTCAAAGACTAAAGAATGAAAGCTACCTGGAAGCATTCCTTGTTCCATTTCAATAATTTAGAAGGCTCTTGACAGGGTAATATTTTCTTAATGTGGAGGACGATTAGAAAAAGGCTGTCGCATGTCGATTCCCTTCTCAGAAGATCACTTTCTTCGGTCTCTATATTTGTAGAAGTTGATCTCAAATGGCAGACGCTTCAATTTTACCAATTCTTGTTTTGAATAACACCTGCTCTCTAAAAAGAAATCATGACAAACGAAGTTTCGTTTGAAGAACATTCGCTTTTCATTCTGTAAGAGAACTGAAATTTTATGCATTTTTATATACAGGCGCTTGAAAAAATATTGTGGAGTTGATTGCTAGCATATATGCATCTCAGCAGGACTAATGTAGAATTGAAAATATGGATTGTTTAAAACCAAGAGTAAAATATTTAATTTGTTCAGAAAATGACTTTATTTCTTAAAGCTACCTGGATATTTCTTGTCCTGTTTCAACATCCTAAGAGGTTTGAGAGCGTGGCAACATTTTCCTTGTGTGGACAACGGCTTGCAGAAGGCTGTCTCTTACCGAGTCCATTCTCAGGCGACTGATTTATTCAGCCCTTCCATATACAGAAAGTGATCTCAGAACGGTAGATGCTCAAAATTTCGTCGAATTTTATATTGAGATATAGCTGGAAATTCAGCTTTTGTTTTGATAGATGTTTACAAGTACTTATAGTCTGACTCCTTGCAGCTTACTAGAAATGGATCTTCTAGAAGAATAAATAAAACTATTAGAAAATTTCATATTTGAAATTTTAGTATTATAATTAAGAGAGCAGATTATACTTGGATTTTAATATTTCGATGTTGTCTCCGAGTATTTCACAGCATCCATCGTAATTGGACATTTCAGAATATGTGGAACCGAAAGAGGGGTTTCGCTTCTGGTGGCGAATGGTACGCTTTTTGTCAGAAAAATGTCAGATCTACACCTATTCTAAGTAAACGCTTAATAAAATATATTCGTAAAATAGGTTATTTAATAAGCAAAAGAATATAAACTATATTCATTTTAATATGAATTATTAAAATTCTTGCAACTTACCAATCTCTTTGGAATCGTTGAGAAAACATCTTCCAAGCCATCTATATAATTGTTGATAGAATTCGTGTCTAGAGCTTCTACAGATTCATTATTCTACAGAGATGTGGGCGAGGATATGTCATAGCAGACAATAGTATCCAATACATGGAGCAATGAATTCAAATGATTCGATAGCCTTTGAATACAAGTAAAGCGGTTGAAATAAAAGGCAACTCCTACTTACTATTATTTTTATCTCCATAATCCACATTTATTCTTTCTAGTACCATATACTAACAGAAAAATCGCAATGATACCGTCATCTGCCACAGTAGACAATACCAGATATTACCTATGCAATTGTGGCTGTCTCACCGCTAATTGGCCGCTTGTAGGAACTTTATGAATACTTCCGTACTCAGTGTTTTAAAAGTTTAGATATTTCCACTGAGTTCTGAAAACTTTCAGATAATTTAAAACTTAAGAATAAAATTGAATTCTCCGATACGGCATCTATTCAAGCTATGGCAGCAGATCTTACGAAATCAATTTCAGTCTGAATTTTTTTGAGTAGCAGTTTAAACCAATTTTCTTCACCCTTATAAAATCTGTTCAATGATTAGATCAATGGTTTAGTTTCTTCCCGTCTTTATTAAATTAGATACTAAATTTTATAGCTTATTATGATCAAATTTACTCTTAAATAAAGTTTATTTAAGATATAAAAACACTGTTTTAAGTTTCTTTAAGAGCAATCCTTCTCAAAATGATTTTAATATACAATAGCATAACTAAGTACGAAAGGTAAACACGAGTTTAACTGTTCAAATCATTTCATGAATATCCAGAATTATTTCATTTTTGAAATGCTTTCGTTTATCCCGAATGCTTCATCCAACACAATTCCACTTTTAAAAGCCTTTTTTTTTAAAAAACTATTTTTGCCGATTACTTCCGTTTATTCAATTACAATTTAAATATGTTTGCATTCAAAGTATATTTGGATTTTTGTTAGTGATTTAATTTTTGTGATAGTAATGCGATAGTAATTTTTGTTGAATTAGTTCAAAATTAGTGAAATATTTCAGCTCCAGTGAGCTCAACTATTTTATTAAGAAAGGTAATTATTACATCCGAAATGCTTATTTTTATGGGTGATTGATACACGATATCGAATGAAATCGGACTCCACGGCTCTCGCACTCCTTACCCACGCCGCCAAACCCGACGCGACTCCACGGTTCTCGCACTCATTGCCCACGCTACCATAACGAGGACTCCCCAACTGACACACACATTTCCCATGTAGCTTATCCTGATACGATTCCCCAGTTCTCATATTGCCCAAGCCGTCGCTACCACCATAACGAGTCCTTAGCTCAGACATTTCCCACTCCATAACTCACTCGTAATTACATACAATATCCAATTGCGGAGTAAGTGATTTTCACAGCCACATTCTTAATTCCAGATCCTTACCAAACCCACCCCATCCCACCACTTTTGAGTACGTTCAATTAATCCATAGCTCTTTCGCTCCACGTTATATATAGTATGTGGAGTCTGTACTCTCACAGCGTGTTACCCCTCACGGATATCTTCTCACAAACAAATATCCAATAAGTATCATGATTTAATTCCATACATCGCATCCATGCGTAAGATCGCATGGTAGCTTTCTTAATGCATAATGCAATTCAATTTCCCCTTTGACTTAATGCACTTCTCGATAGGAGAATAATATGCGCCCTACTATCCAAGTTCGAAACGACGATGAGCATTTTATGTCCAAATTGACATCTGAAAATGTTCAAAAACCGGGAGCGCCGATAATTATAGTTTAGATCACCGGTATGTCGAGTTAAAGCAGGTTAATAGTATTTCAGGACATATGATTTGCTCAAAAGCCATAATTTTGCGATTTCCATGCAAAAACTTCTTACATCCTGTGTAACTTTTACCAATGTATCAATTTAAGAAGTTTTCCCATAATTGTGCAAGTAGTGACAAACTCGCAGCTGTAAATGTCTTTTGATAGTTGGGTTGATTACAATAAAAATGCATGATGAATAGAAGTAGGATTAAGTATAATTTGTATCAAGTATATTTATGAGTGATTTAGTTCACCGTGATAAATTTGAAAGCTATATTTGGATTTATGAGTCTGGCTTAACACATATCCTATCCTTCATTTCTTTGATTTATTGTTAAATTGCGACAAAAAAATGGATGCAAGCTCAAATATACTTTTCTAAATTTTAATACATTTTTGTTAAGCTAAGGGAGCCGATTACAAATCAAACGGTTAAATTAAAACACACTTCGGCTGAAGTGTTATGTAATAGGATACCAGAGAATTCCCGATTTAGTTTCGTAATGAAAATGATGCTCATTAAGGCGGCATTAAGTAAAGGGCGCTAATAAAATATAGAAAGTTAATATAATTCTATTAATGAAAATTAATACGTATGATATCAAACCCCTTCACGTAAAAGGAATCTCACACGCGCATCGAACTAGTGAAGTTTTAATATTAACTCCGCAATTAAATGAATCGGTTAAGTACTTTTAAATGAAAATGTCAAATACCGGAATCTCAAATGTCACTCAAAATAGGAATTAAAATAATGAAAAGAAAGTGCCATCCAATTAAAAAGATTTATTGTTCAAGGAATTGACATAAATAGGAAGTGAAAAGATTAACACAAACTACTAATAAAAAGCAATTAGTTTTCATGCTACTAAAAACCCTAAAGTAATACATAATGAATTATTTCAAACAGCAAAAGAAATTTCCTAAATTTCAGAGTGGTGATAAGAAACAAGGAATTGCACAGTTGAATTAGCGAGATTAATAAAAATGCATACTATATAAGCATTAGACTACTGCATTTAACATCCTATGGAAGGTAAAGGTGAAAATTTTGATATTTTCTTTATCCAACTATTTAGTCATCTTTGACAACTACCTTCTCCATTTAATTTTGATTTTTCCGACCATTAAACTATTCATATGGAATACATTAAGACTACACATTTATTGCATGAAAATTATCAATTAAATGGAACCCATGTATTACATAAATTATTGCTCAGACAAATTAAAATACTTATCTTCTGTTAAAAGGTATAGTTCAATTAAGATTTCTAGTTACTTTATGAAATAATTTGTACGAAATAGAGGATAGAGGATTTCGTGTTTTAACAAAGCAAGATATTCCGATTAACTATTTAATAACGGTAAAAACCAATTTTATGTTTGATGAAGCTTTGATGTCAATTTCTATCATTACATTTTTTTCATTGACTGATTGGAATTCTTGGTGGCAAGGCAAGCTTACTGAGCATTTCTAATAGCATTCTGTAGCTTGCTTAATTAATATGCTAATTATATGCAGTTACAAATGCGTTCAATAATGTAGACTGAAATTATAGAAATTTTCTTCAGATAGAATAATTTATACCGCATTTTAATAAAAGAACTGAATAAACCTATAATAAACTGCAAGGTTACGAGTTTAATATAGTTTTCATTAAATAACCTGAAATTTGCCAAATCAATTCATAAATGAAGCTTTGAATAGCGACGTGCACTGAATGTTTCTATTTCATTTGAAGAAACTATGCGAGGGGAAAGCTAAACTATAAACACACACACACAAAAAAAATGTAAATAAATTGGTTGGAGCATTCGGGATGCGTTAAAAATATTCCGACATGAAATTCTACGCGAAATTAAACGAAATGCTTTGAACAAAATCAGACAATATTTAATGGATGGACTTGTCACTCAACTACCAAATAGTTTAGAAGTCATCATTAAGAATAAAATTGAAGTTTAGTTTTTTAATAAGATTCCTTTTGGAAAATTACCTTCATTGAAATTGAGAGAATATTCCAAATAGGGAATATAGGGACCCAGCGAAATCCAGTGCGACAGAAGGGAATACCTAAAAGTTTCATCCTTAAACGACCTAACATGGTGCTATGGTGTTTCGTCGAGTCATCGAGGAACTAGCTTTGGTTTGTAACTAAGCAACGTACGTCACTTGTTACGCCTTTCTTCCAACATGCGCACATTCCATCAAACAAGGCAGGTTGTCCATAAAGGTGCAAATGTCACTTTATATTCCAGATGATTTTCTGCGAAATTGTGATCTGAAAATAAAAAAAAATGGATTATTAAAGTATTAGCAACCGGGTATGTAAAATATTACAACATTAAGAAATTATTTAATAAAATATGAAATGGTGAAATTTCTCTATTCTGTTTGCTTCTTCTGTTTCAGAATTTACTATACTATATCCCCAAGTATTAATGCTATTTTAAGATACGAAATCGCATCTTTCAATTTCGTAATTCTTTGCATATCCTGCCATTTATTAGAGATCAGATGAAAATCAGATAAACATGAATTCGGTTTAGTTATCACGTTTAAAGAGCATCACGGTTTAAAAGATGAATATTTTTCCAGAGGTTTACAAAATCAATAATTTTACAAACAGATGGGAAAAAATGGTAAAACATTGGAATTAACGAATGTTTAAGTAAATTAAAGTATTTCACTGTAAACAGTTGACCGTCAAATACGTCCGGCACTAAAGAAACCAATTTTTATAAAAAGAATCGAACTACAATAACTTTTTGAAGAGCTCGTTAAGAAAGGTCTACTCCCAAAATTTTAGATTTCCAATTAAATTCAAAATTAGTTTAAATGCATTTTCGAATGAATTTAACTAAATAAGAGTTATATTGCTTGATAACTCCAAAATACAAGGAATAAAAAAAACGCATCGAAATCCGACCTTAGTCATGCCAATTCTGTTTCTATGCATTTTTTCCACAAATTTTAAGTCATTTTTCAAATTTAAGCAGTTGCAGCAATGCGTTATGAAGAAATACAATTTCTTATTTAATTAATATTTTATTTATCTATTTTTTCAGTTAATTAAAAAAATGAAACTTTGAATATAAACTGTAAAGCTTTTTTTCAATAACATTTTCTATAAATCGAGTGATGGTGAAAACTGTCACGCAAAGAATACAAACATTAATACAATTAGACTATTTAAAAAAAAATGAATACAAACACAACCAGAAAAAGAGTTACGATGCATCGAAATTTTAGATTTTTCCAAAAACATTAGTGTAAATAGTTGTATATAATAAACAGATTAGATTAAAACTGTCCAAATTTAAATTCAAAAGTGATTAACCTTTAACGACGAACAATAAATAGTCCGCTGTAATTAGAAAAATATATGAAATAAGACGAGTCTAAAACCAGAAACAATATAGCCTTTAATAAATCTATAACTGCCAATTCAATGCGGCAAGAGTAATATTAAAGATGAAATGATTGATTTTCGAAAAAAATTCCGGTTCAAAATATTATAAGCCTTTCTGAAATAAATTTATTGTCAAGAGATATTTCAGTGAAAAAAAGATTACTTATTTTAGATAGATAAAAAACGAATTAAGTATTCATAGTCGACTGTCGGATTTATGAAAAGAAAAAAAAAAAAAAAAAAAAAAGAGTGCAACTTACCCATTATTAATCGGAATAACAATAGAAAGCAGTTCTGGAGCCAATATTGTATGCAATACCAACTGATAAATAAAATGTAATTCAGTCTCATTAAAGATACTTACAAGCGGTTAAAAAAAATCCAGTTCGGCTATATTTAAAAACAGATGTCACAAAATTTCCATTAACAGAAATCCACCATGTAAAGAGCCGCCACTGAATAACTTGTTGAGTCTTTATCAATTAAAAAAAAATAGCATTAGAAAATCCTCTTTTTCCAAAGATTCATACAAAGTGGTCGTTCAGCAAGCATTGAGATATAAAAAGTACAAAAGTAGTTTCGAAATTTGAATTCGTAAAAGACATGCATAAGATTTTTAAATGATGTTGAAAAAATAACAAATATTTCATAAATGAAACAGTAACTCTGCCAGGCTTCCTAAAAAACTAGGTTATAAAAGATGTGGCTTCCATTCATTCTGCAAACGTAGTGATGTCTTCGAATACTATTTGTGAGATTTTTTATTTCAGGAACAATCAAAAGGTAATGGCCCAGCAGCTTACATATTAATAAAGGAATGCACTGAACTTATTTGGTTGCGAAACCTAGCTAATAGTTCTTGATTAAAAATAGAAATATAAATGTTCTTAACTAAACAAGAATAATTGCGATAAATTAAAAAGTAAATCTGCCAGTGCAAACCTAGTGCAAAGTGAAGAAAGGTGACCAAGCATTCATTCAACAAGCATAGTAATTAGTTTAAACTCTATCAAAGTCATTTTCTTTTTACGACCATTCAAAAGTAATGGTTCAGCAGCATACATATGAACAGATATAAATCGAAAGATTTATTGAGTTTTATGATGATTAAATTACTTTCTCTTTTTATGTTCTGTTTGTTGTATATGAAAAGGAGACGTCATGAAAAGTAAATTTCGAACCATATAATTGGCTTTTTTGGACGACATCGTGTTGGAATGTTTCAATAAAGATGAGCCAAGATTCGAATCCACATATTTAATTTTTTTTTTTCCCTTCACTACCATTTATGATTCCGGAGCATTATTTTTGTTATTGAGATAAAATCCCGGTAGATAGTATCTAAACTGATCATCATATCTGCTAAATTGATGACTAACCATCTTTATTTCAAATTTTCCAACGGTGGAAAAATTATTTTTATACTTATCGTATTAATTGTGGTTTATTTAACATCATTTATATATCTTATACATGCTTCTTTAGGATTCGAATTTATTTTTTTAACGCCTTAAAAACCCTGTGCTTGCTGATCAACCACCTTGTACAAATATTTGGAAGAAGAGGACGATTTATGTCAACGCCCATCTCCTTATTACCTTATAAAAGCTCTAAAGATTGGTCAATTGTTTTCATGATTATCGTGTAAGCTTAAATAGCCTCATTAAAGCTGAAATCGATAGATATTAAAATTTAGTAGTTTCTTTTACGTGATTGAGTAATGACGTAGAGAGGATAAACGTTGATATATAGTTATGTTATAATTTTTATTAATATTGGGTAAGTTAATTAGCATTTCTTTAATATCTCTCAGTGATTTACGATTCGATTCTTTCGTTTAATATTTATTGTAAGTTAGAAAATTTTTTCCATGAAATATCCATTAACAATACATTCTACCGAAAGATTTTAATGTTATTATTTTAAATCAAGGTTTTCTTAGACAACCAAATGCATTTCCTCATTTATGTTATTGGTGACGACCTCTTCTTTATGAATTGCGTTCCGTTTGTTAAGTGAAAAGGTTGATTTTAAATGCGGAAATTAAGTATTTCTAAAACACAAGAATATAAAACTTAATATATGGTGAGAAATTTTATTTTTGTGTCAGATTCATTTCAAAAAATGGGCAGGATTATAATATTGAAGTAAAACTAGCTTGCCCTTTTAGTTTTAATATGCAAGACGTGTTCTCAGAAAAGTTTCAAAATTGTTAAACTTTTAGCGATAATTTTATGTATATTTCTACATCACAAGAGTTGCACATTTAGAATTCTCATTCTACATAAAGTGATATGCTGAAGAAATGTACACAAATTGTGTTAATTTTTAGAAGTGTACCCATCTCTACTGTTAAAGAGGTGCAAGAAATATATTCATGCTAGTTTTGATTAGAACTATTAATGAAATTTTCACTTGTATTCTTTAACCGACTGGAAAATATTTCTAGAAAGGTTTTATATTTACATCCGAAAATCTATCTATCCAACGAATTTTTTATTAAAAATTTAGGTTTTAAAAAAGACTTCCATCGTGATTACTTTTCCTCCAAAGGCCGTTATAGGTCAAATTTGGCAATTCTGCTTGCCTATTAGCGTTGAATTTTGTAGATAACGAGCTACATTACATCTCGCAATTTATGGAAAGTATGCGTAATATTTAATCCGCTGTAATGTAGGACATAAAGCACTCCTTCAAATTTCGAATGGCTATCTTTTCATAGTTCGGGATTGTTAAATTGAAGTTTGGGAAAACCTTTTGCACTATTTTCTTTTGTATTTTCATAGCTAAAAAATTAATAAAGTACATTTTTAAGAAAATGCTATTAAAAAATAGAATGTGGTGATACAATTTAAAATGTAGAAAGTGTACGCGCATTGTTATACCTTGCCTTTTCAAATTTTTTAAGTTTGCTACATGATTGTAGCGCTATATTGAACCCTGCATAGAATTTTCATTGAGCGTTTCAGTTCCATTAACAAGGTTGTATTGCCTAAATGAATGAGATATTTTACCAGACTTAGTTTTAAGTATTTAGAATTCCTCTTTTTCATGCGGAAGCTATTTCGGAAAAGGGAAGGTGTGCTCTATCGGTTGTCGTTCTTTTCTACTGATCGTGGTACAAAATCAGTCCATCTTGAAGTGGCTCTTCTCGCGAAACAGAATATCAATATTCCAAATGGTTACCATTTAAGGCTCTTGGCAAAAGCCATGAAATATTATGACGTGTAAAGAATTAGAAAATGAGAAATGTTCTGTATCGATAAAATACCAACATATTTCATTCAAAACAATTTGTATTTCAATATTGGAACATTGCATATTTTCTTATTTGACTCGTGTATGGTGCAAACTTAAATTTTCTATCAAACCATTATATGAAACTTCATGTTTCATGAAAGGCTAATAACCATTCATAGTCTTCACCATAATTGATTTCAATTTTCTTACAGATCACATCGCAGAAGATGCTCTGGAATTAAGAGTGCATATTTACTTTCATAATTCCTTATGCGAAAGAATGTATCACTGTAAGTGGGATTTTTCCAGTTTGACAAAATCCAGTACTCGTTTCCTTTTGGCTCGAGAACACCATCTGGATCACGGCAAAGTACACCTTGCCATGCCATTTGAGTCGCTTATGGTTAATGGAAAGTATTTTCATGTAGATTGCCTTCTGTTGCATCGGACGATCTAGGTATGTCTACATAATTGCGGTACCTTGCTCCTCAGAGGCTGCTTGTGTGGAATATTCGGTGATTGTTAATATTGTTTCCTATTCATTCAGGGAAACTGTTTCGGATTTTAATCTATTTCTAATCCTAAGATTAATAGTTCCATTTTTAAAATTGCGAGTTTTCTCTCAAAAGTTAATGGCGAATTGCGATTAATGCGACAGTGAATTTCCTTGAGTTGGAAAGAATACTTCTGATATAAGCTTTATGTAAATGAATTTTCACAAATGAATCCAAATAAAAAGTTGAAAATCGCTTTCAAGCTTGGTGGAGAAACACGTCGGTGCGAATTTTTGATGTTTAGCATAATAAGTTCATTCCTTAAATATCGATTCAAACTTTGACCTAAACGATTTTAATTCCCTTCATTTTGGGATGTCCTATTACATTCGGATTCTCCATAAAACGTATTTAAAATTACTGGTGCCTGAATTTTGTTCAATTCGGTACATTTAATCATAATAGATTCGGTATAAATCGCTACTTGGTGATGTTTAATAATGCTGTAAATTTCAGGTTACTGAATATAAATTAAATTTGCAAATCTGCAAAAAGGAATTTATTCCGATTGCGTTTAGTTATTTAATTAGAATGGCAGATTGCAGATATTGCATCTGGAAAATCCGATTATGACCACTATTTAATGGAATCCAAAAAGGTTCTTTCAAATAACGAGCCATTCATGTTCTGCGTCAGATTGAAAGTTTTTAAGTATATACATCGGTAAATGACTATGCAAATGGCCCGACATTTCGAATAAATAAAGATAATAAATAAGAAACTTTCTAGATTTATGATTAAGATAAAATTAAAAGTTAGACGTATTTTTTTTGGGGGGGGAGGGGATTACTTTTGAAATAACTAGTGATAACTTGCAAGAATGATGTATATATTTCCCCTGACTACTAAGAAATTTGAGGACTGATCCTCTAATTTGATTTTTTTTTCACTAAAATAAAATGACTTTTAAGTTACTAGTATTCTAATTCTGACAAACTTTAATAGCCACTTTATATATTAAATGAAACTGTCTCAAACTTGTTATATGTAGGCAATATTGTTAATTTATGTTATGCCTCTTCAAATCACACCTCGAAATCCTAAGTAAATTCCCTTTCCGTTTGAATTAATTCGTAAACGTTTTCTTATATAATTCTAATTTAATAAAATATAATTGATTTTTATTAATAGTTTGTGTAATTAGTCTTTTCATTTCCTATTTATATTAATTCCTTGACTTTCTTATTAGATAGCTATAAATATCCCAAATAGCATGCCAATTTAATTATAATATACAAGGCATTTGAAGCATTGATGGTTTTGCGACTCTTGAATTTTAATTACTTAGTACTTTCACTAAAATGCAGAGATACTTAACTGAGCGGTTACTTAATACGATGCACATCTCGAGTACCTCGTTGTATGCGTAGGGGTTAAGATCATTCGTATTCAACTTCATTAACCGAGTAAATTTAAGTAGTAATTGTATATTTTATTAGTTCTGTAGTTAATATCCACTTCCATAGCGTAATCAAATTCTGAATTGTCGGACATGTTACTACATTAAAAATTCCTAATTCCAATTGATTCTAGCCTAAAATACTTATTTAAATTAACTAACTTTCGAATTTTTGGTTGAAATTTAGAAAAATGTCCTTTATTTTCTACGTAGTTCAGTTTTGTATTCACCTTTTTATAGGTAGTATAAAGCTCTCGGATAACCAATTTCCAAATTAAAATGCAAACCGTAAAAATGTCATAGAAAAACTTTCAATACTTCTATACGTCTTAAAATCCTTGCATTCAAATGCCACATTTGAATAATATTAAATCGCACTATTTGATATGAAGAATACTTAAGCTAAGATTTCATTCATAACTTGTTTTGATAGTAGACAGTGGCAAGGTACAATAGAAATGACAAAGGATTAACTGCTTTCAGAATGACAAAGTTGGCGCCGAGCTTGTTGTATAGCACCGAATATAGAAAGTATTTTAATGGAATTTATAAAATTTAAGAAATTTTGCATGCTTGACTTGGTGCTGGATGAGTATTTTTTAAAAATAGTCTTCATGTACCCATACCAAGACTGATAATTTGGCTTATTTGACGAAGTTGGGCAGTGGGATAAATTCTATTATCTGGTAGAGATGTATTATTCGAATAAGAAACTGCCTTTTGATGTGCATTACAAAAATCCGATATAATGTATGAAGTAGTAATTGGTAGCTGTGCGAGCAACGTAATCTGTACAGTGTCTCAGTATATGGATAGGATTTTCAGCATAAGAGTAATGCGGAAGTAGGCAGTATGTGATCTAAAGCTGAGCGAATTTCCTTTGTGGGTTAGTTAAAAGAAATGCATCCTCATGGCCAATCGGTCAATTGGATGTTGAATGTAATGTTCAGCAGTGCGGATTTGTGGTTTTGGCGGCGTCGACAATGTATGTGAAAGTTGTGGATCCTGGTGGGGTTGAAAGCATCGGCACTATGTATGAGCTGTGGAATTGCGGTTGTGCTGGTGACACGGGTAATGCTTGTGAGAGCTGTGGAATTGTGGTCGGCTTTGAAGCGTGGGTAATGTGTCAGAGCTGTGGAATTGTGGTCGGCTTTGAAGCGTGGGTAATGTGTCAGAGCTGTGGAATTGTGGGTCGGCTTTGAAGCGTGGGTAATGTGTGAGAGCTGTGGAATTGTGGTCGGCTCTGAAGCCTGGGTAATGCGTGCGATAGAGCTGTGGAATTGTGGTCGGCTCTGAAGCCTGGGTAATGCGTGCGATAGAGCTGTGGAATTGTGGTCGGCTCTGAAGCCTGGGTAATGCGTGCGATAGAGCTGTGGAATTGTGGTCGGCTCTGAAGCTTGGGTAATGTAAGCGAAATGGAAAAAATATCGCTGCTGAATGTCTGTACGAAGGTTTACTTGCTTGTAATCTGACTTGAATGATTGTTTTTCATAGCGAGTCACTTTTTTTGAGGTATATAATATCGGAGCAACGATGCTGCGAAGAGTTTTGCACATTAAGTTTCAGTAGGAAAATAAAGGTATGATTATAACGTATTAGTTTTAATGTCGACCGGATTTATCATTTTACGAGAATTCTGTTGATAATTTAAAAAATAAATGCTCGTTTGAATTTAAATCCCACAAATTCAGCAGATGGAATTTTATTTGGAGGAATACAAGATCGAATTATGCTGAATTCCCATCTTGCTTTGGAATAACTTCAAATTACGAGCATAGTTTAAAAACAAATTAATAAATCAACTCAACTGCTGCAACTCGTAACGGTATTTCAGACCCTCGAAATTGCAACACTTCCCCAACAATTGTAATTCATAATGATTGAAACCAATACTCGAAAAGGCGGTTGTTGAGAAAGAATCGATAAATAGTATTTGAATTTTTCTTCCTTGATTGACAGAACAAGAATTTTGGTTGAAATTCATGTGCTCCAACTAAAAGCATCCTTGGATTTTCATCTTTGAAAAGCATCCTTTCCTATCTATCAATCTCGTAAAGGAGTCGGATAAAAGACTAATAGTTTTTAGCTTTTAGTTTCTTCGAATTATAATATTTTACTCCCTTCCCCCTTCCTTGTTGTAGCAATAAAAAATGACAGTATTTTATTTAATCATGGATGCACATTGATGAAAGAATAGACTCTTTAATAAAATTTAAATTCTTAATCCCACTTATTACAAACTAGAAATGCAATACCTCCTTTTTGAAGATGTATAATCTGTAATGTTCTAAAGTATTTTGTAGATTTAATTCTTTTTTTTCATAATATTAGAATTAATCTTGCAATATAGAGGAATTTATCTAGTAAGTCGTTGTTTTGGTTTTCATCTTTATTGCTTCCAAATAACGAAATAATTCGTGATGTCTCACAAATTCCAGTGTTTGTCCTGTGTATTATTAAACTTTAAAAACAAACTAACAAAGGGGATTAATAATTGCATTTGCTTTTTCGTAAAGTAATGGAGACTGCTGTAATATTCACACCTCTAATCTAACAAATGCAATTTCGCACCAATTTAAAAATTGCGACTTTCATATCGCAACTTGCAGGTAGAAGTTACAATGCAAACATGTATTGGATTCCAGCGAATAAAAATTATACTTCAAACTGCGAAATTGGCAAAAGTAAACGTAAATTTAAATTTTAACAGAAATACTATTTTGTTGGACGAAGCTTTCAGTCTCAATAAAAAATGTTCCAACATGAAACTATTCTGGATTTTCAAAAATGTTTTGGACAAAATTAGTGTTGTATGTGTTTACATATGTAAATATGTACTGTAACTATTATAAAATAAGGCAGGTATTTAAATGACAACTTGAAACAATTTGTTCTGATTAAAATGAAATAATTTAGGCTGCTTGAACGAATTTGGTCTTCAAGTGGAGAAGGGCATGAAATAAGTTTCGTCCGGCTCAAATCGGCAGTGGATTTTAGGATGAATATTTTAAAATTATGAGATGATGGAATTCCTATTTTAAATAGTTTAAAAATTGTGTCTTTAAAATTTCTCAGTGGTGCAATATCGAAGAGATTCTATTAGGTTTTCTTACTCAATTGGAAATTTACTTCTGAGAACTTTCTCGTTTACCTCTTTAAGAATGATTTGAAAGCCTTCAGAATGCGTTAGAATCGACACTTCCGATATCCTGATAAAATCTGAAAGAAATATTCATAATCTTCGAATATCCTATGCAAGCGGCCTCTAAGCGGCGAGATTGCTACAATTATGTGGTCATTACTTGGTATTGTCTAATGCAGTAGATGTGAGAATCTTGCCATTTGTCACCTGATATTAAGGGAAAGAGAGAATAAATATGAATGTGGCAACTTTTTGGGAAAAATAGCAACTTGTATTATCTTCAGTTTGTACTGCATTATTTACACCAAACGTTTTCCTATTTATTCATCTGGATTCATTGTCAGTTGAAATGGGTACTATTTACTGGGAAAGTGACAATATCCTTTGTAGCTTCGAATACTGCTGTTCCACAGAGACCAAAATTTTATTGAAAGCAGGATAGCCAAGAAACCATTTCAGGATATACCGAAATTATATTGGTAAGTTTTCGTGAATTATAATTCTAATACTGAACAGTTTCGATATAAGAATTAAAATTCACTTTGTTTCAATTATGTAAAATTCCGTCAATTGTTACATAATTAGAATTTTTCAAAAGGTTATTTGGTCTTTATAGATTGGGAAATTTAGAACCTGAATTTTTCCTGCTGAATAAAGGCATCCCATCTACCACAACCAGGAAGACTGCTTTTTACGTTCCATATGACTTATAAATTGTCATTTCAACTGGATTCGAAAAAGTATTTTAAGATGACTTGTAGCAATAGAAATTCAAGATCAGGTAAACTATAAATTTTCTTAAATTGCATGCATTTTTAAAGTGCTTTATTTGTTCTTCTAGGAAACAAATTTACCAAATACTGGAAAGAAATTCGAATCATAGTGATCTGAAAACATTTTTTCAGTTACAGATCATTCCACTTTCACGTGAAATACGGAGGAATTCAAGCACGTATTTTCAGAGAACATTCTGTGTATATAGAGGGCCGAAGTCATCCGGAATCTGAGAATGGAATCGGCATGTGACATCCATGTGTTCAATTGGGAACCTCTTCAGGAGTTGAATCAGTTAGTACAAAAAAAAATGATCCAGGTAAATTTGTTTTGCTTTTCTGTACGGCCTGAAGGCAAGTTGTTTTCTGAGAAACGAACAACCTGTATTAATATTGGTATCGATAAATATTCTGTCAACTCCTTCAATATTGTAGTTAACGTATTCATAAATTGGCGAGACTATTAAAATGTAATCGTGTATCTGAATTTGACGATCCTTAATTTTTCCTAAGCTATAAAATAAAAACTGAATGTTTTTAACGAAACTTCATATTTCATTTGTATATAAGGTAGTGTCCATTTGGAGGAAATTTTGAGTTTTTAAACATAAGCTGTATTTGTTACTAGAGGTTAATTAGTGCAATTTATTTTAAATCTGCATATAAATGTAGAAAAATGGAGGTACTGGCTCTATTAAAAATAGCATGTTTAGATAAATTGTCTTACAAATGTGTTTGATACTGCGATATTTTTACTGCCAGAAGATGTTCTTTCAAAACATTACCTAATTAGAAACGTGGATAAGTATTTAGCTCCATAAATAAGGTTATCGGAATAAAATTAATTTTTCATATTTCAAATTATCTGTGTAGGTTAAAGGATTTTTTGCTCTTTAATTCTATTGCGTATAATGGTATGTTTGGTGCATGGATTCGAATTTGTTCATTTACATATGTAATACTTACAGATGTCTGCTAACATGACTTAACCGAAATCAGCACAGAGAAATAACACTCTCTTCGAGCGCATTTTGGGGTTATATTTTCCAATTATGGATGTAGAGCCCACAGATACAGCTGACTATCTATCAATTTATATCGTGCTAAATATCTCCGATTACGAATAAAGATCTACAGGACCGAATTATTAATATAAAATTAATCTCCATTGTGCAAATTCTATACCCGTGTGGTAAGCAATATTTTTAGATGTCTATACATCTCTGAGAATCTCGATTTTAAGTACAAGAGATTAGACATTTATGCATTCTTTAATTTCAGTTCCTGACATAAATTCTACGGACAGTTGCAATCTGGATTGTCATATAGATAGATAGATAGATAGATAGATAGATAGATAGATAGATAGATAGATAGATAGATAGATAGATAGATAGATAGATAGATAGATAGATAGATAGATAGATAGATAGATAGATAGATAGATAGATAGATAGATAGATAGATAGATAGATAGATAGATAGATAGATAGATAGATAGATAGATAGATAGATAGATAGATAGATAGATAGATAGATAGATAGATAGATAGATAGATAGATAGATAGATAGATAGATAGATAGATAGATAGATAGATAGATAGATAGATAGATAGATAGATAGATAGATAGATAGATAGATAGATAGATAGATAGATAGATAGATAGATAGATAGATAGATAGATAGATAGATAGATAGATAGATAGATAGATAGATAGATAGATAGATAGATAGATAGATAGATAGATAGATAGATAGATAGATAGATAGATAGATAGATAGATAGATAGATAGATAGATAGATAGATAGATAGATAGATAGATAGATAGATAGATAGATAGATAGATAGATAGATAGATAGATAGATAGATAGATAGATAGATAGATAGATAGATAGATAGATAGATAGATAGATAGATAGATAGATAGATAGATAGATAGATAGATAGATAGATAGATAGATAGATAGATAGATAGATAGATAGATAGATAGATAGATAGATAGATAGATAGATAGATAGATAGATAGATAGATAGATAGATAGATAGATAGATAGATAGATAGATAGATAGATAGATAGATAGATAGATAGATAGATAGATAGATAGATAGATAGATAGATAGATAGATAGATAGATAGATAGATAGATAGATAGATAGATAGATAGATAGATAGATAGATAGATAGATAGATAGATAGATAGATAGATAGATAGATAGATAGATAGATAGATAGATAGATAGATAGATAGATAGATAGATAGATAGATAGATAGATAGATAGATAGATAGATAGATAGATAGATAGATAGATAGATAGATAGATAGATAGATAGATAGATAGATAGATAGATAGATAGATAGATAGATAGATAGATAGATAGATAGATAGATAGATAGATAGATAGATAGATAGATAGATAGATAGATAGATAGATAGATAGATAGATAGATAGATAGATAGATAGATAGATAGATAGATAGATAGATAGATAGATAGATAGATAGATAGATAGATAGATAGATAGATAGATAGATAGATAGATAGATAGATAGATAGATAGATAGATAGATAGATAGATAGATAGATAGATAGATAGATAGATAGATAGATAGATAGATAGATAGATAGATAGATAGATAGATAGATAGATAGATAGATAGATAGATAGATAGATAGATAGATAGATAGATAGATAGATAGATAGATAGATAGATAGATAGATAGATAGATAGATAGATAGATAGATAGATAGATAGATAGATAGATAGATAGATAGATAGATAGATAGATAGATAGATAGATAGATAGATAGATAGATAGATAGATAGATAGATAGATAGATAGATAGATAGATAGATAGATAGATAGATAGATAGATAGATAGATAGATAGATAGATAGATAGATAGATAGATAGATAGATAGATAGATAGATAGATAGATAGATAGATAGATAGATAGATAGATAGATAGATAGATAGATAGATAGATAGATAGATAGATAGATAGATAGATAGATAGATAGATAGATAGATAGATAGATAGATAGATAGATAGATAGATAGATAGATAGATAGATAGATAGATAGATAGATAGATAGATAGATAGATAGATAGATAGATAGATAGATAGATAGATAGATAGATAGATAGATAGATAGATAGATAGATAGATAGATAGATAGATAGATAGATAGATAGATAGATAGATAGATAGATAGATAGATAGATAGATAGATAGATAGATAGATAGATAGATAGATAGATAGATAGATAGATAGATAGATAGATAGATAGATAGATAGATAGATAGATAGATAGATAGATAGATAGATAGATAGATAGATAGATAGATAGATAGATAGATAGATAGATAGATAGATAGATAGATAGATAGATAGATAGATAGATAGATAGATAGATAGATAGATAGATAGATAGATAGATAGATAGATAGATAGATAGATAGATAGATAGATAGATAGATAGATAGATAGATAGATAGATAGATAGATAGATAGATAGATAGATAGATAGATAGATAGATAGATAGATAGATAGATAGATAGATAGATAGATAGATAGATAGATAGATAGATAGATAGATAGATAGATAGATAGATAGATAGATAGATAGATAGATAGATAGATAGATAGATAGATAGATAGATAGATAGATAGATAGATAGATAGATAGATAGATAGATAGATAGATAGATAGATAGATAGATAGATAGATAGATAGATAGATAGATAGATAGATAGATAGATAGATAGATAGATAGATAGATAGATAGATAGATAGATAGATAGATAGATAGATAGATAGATAGATAGATAGATAGATAGATAGATAGATAGATAGATAGATAGATAGATAGATAGATAGATAGATAGATAGATAGATAGATAGATAGATAGATAGATAGATAGATAGATAGATAGATAGATAGATAGATAGATAGATAGATAGATAGATAGATAGATAGATAGATAGATAGATAGATAGATAGATAGATAGATAGATAGATAGATAGATAGATAGATAGATAGATAGATAGATAGATAGATAGATAGATAGATAGATAGATAGATAGATAGATAGATAGATAGATAGATAGATAGATAGATAGATAGATAGATAGATAGATAGATAGATAGATAGATAGATAGATAGATAGATAGATAGATAGATAGATAGATAGATAGATAGATAGATAGATAGATAGATAGATAGATAGATAGATAGATAGATAGATAGATAGATAGATAGATAGATAGATAGATAGATAGATAGATAGATAGATAGATAGATAGATAGATAGATAGATAGATAGATAGATAGATAGATAGATAGATAGATAGATAGATAGATAGATAGATAGATAGATAGATAGATAGATAGATAGATAGATAGATAGATAGATAGATAGATAGATAGATAGATAGATAGATAGATAGATAGATAGATAGATAGATAGATAGATAGATAGATAGATAGATAGATAGATAGATAGATAGATAGATAGATAGATAGATAGATAGATAGATAGATAGATAGATAGATAGATAGATAGATAGATAGATAGATAGATAGATAGATAGATAGATAGATAGATAGATAGATAGATAGATAGATAGATAGATAGATAGATAGATAGATAGATAGATAGATAGATAGATAGATAGATAGATAGATAGATAGATAGATAGATAGATAGATAGATAGATAGATAGATAGATAGATAGATAGATAGATAGATAGATAGATAGATAGATAGATAGATAGATAGATAGATAGATAGATAGATAGATAGATAGATAGATAGATAGATAGATAGATAGATAGATAGATAGATAGATAGATAGATAGATAGATAGATAGATAGATAGATAGATAGATAGATAGATAGATAGATAGATAGATAGATAGATAGATAGATAGATAGATAGATAGATAGATAGATAGATAGATAGATAGATAGATAGATAGATAGATAGATAGATAGATAGATAGATAGATAGATAGATAGATAGATAGATAGATAGATAGATAGATAGATAGATAGATAGATAGATAGATAGATAGATAGATAGATAGATAGATAGATAGATAGATAGATAGATAGATAGATAGATAGATAGATAGATAGATAGATAGATAGATAGATAGATAGATAGATAGATAGATAGATAGATAGATAGATAGATAGATAGATAGATAGATAGATAGATAGATAGATAGATAGATAGATAGATAGATAGATAGATAGATAGATAGATAGATAGATAGATAGATAGATAGATAGATAGATAGATAGATAGATAGATAGATAGATAGATAGATAGATAGATAGATAGATAGATAGATAGATAGATAGATAGATAGATAGATAGATAGATAGATAGATAGATAGATAGATAGATAGATAGATAGATAGATAGATAGATAGATAGATAGATAGATAGATAGATAGATAGATAGATAGATAGATAGATAGATAGATAGATAGATAGATAGATAGATAGATAGATAGATAGATAGATAGATAGATAGATAGATAGATAGATAGATAGATAGATAGATAGATAGATAGATAGATAGATAGATAGATAGATAGATAGATAGATAGATAGATAGATAGATAGATAGATAGATAGATAGATAGATAGATAGATAGATAGATAGATAGATAGATAGATAGATAGATAGATAGATAGATAGATAGATAGATAGATAGATAGATAGATAGATAGATAGATAGATAGATAGATAGATAGATAGATAGATAGATAGATAGATAGATAGATAGATAGATAGATAGATAGATAGATAGATAGATAGATAGATAGATAGATAGATAGATAGATAGATAGATAGATAGATAGATAGATAGATAGATAGATAGATAGATAGATAGATAGATAGATAGATAGATAGATAGATAGATAGATAGATAGATAGATAGATAGATAGATAGATAGATAGATAGATAGATAGATAGATAGATAGATAGATAGATAGATAGATAGATAGATAGATAGATAGATAGATAGATAGATAGATAGATAGATAGATAGATAGATAGATAGATAGATAGATAGATAGATAGATAGATAGATAGATAGATAGATAGATAGATAGATAGATAGATAGATAGATAGATAGATAGATAGATAGATAGATAGATAGATAGATAGATAGATAGATAGATAGATAGATAGATAGATAGATAGATAGATAGATAGATAGATAGATAGATAGATAGATAGATAGATAGATAGATAGATAGATAGATAGATAGATAGATAGATAGATAGATAGATAGATAGATAGATAGATAGATAGATAGATAGATAGATAGATAGATAGATAGATAGATAGATAGATAGATAGATAGATAGATAGATAGATAGATAGATAGATAGATAGATAGATAGATAGATAGATAGATAGATAGATAGATAGATAGATAGATAGATAGATAGATAGATAGATAGATAGATAGATAGATAGATAGATAGATAGATAGATAGATAGATAGATAGATAGATAGATAGATAGATAGATAGATAGATAGATAGATAGATAGATAGATAGATAGATAGATAGATAGATAGATAGATAGATAGATAGATAGATAGATAGATAGATAGATAGATAGATAGATAGATAGATAGATAGATAGATAGATAGATAGATAGATAGATAGATAGATAGATAGATAGATAGATAGATAGATAGATAGATAGATAGATAGATAGATAGATAGATAGATAGATAGATAGATAGATAGATAGATAGATAGATAGATAGATAGATAGATAGATAGATAGATAGATAGATAGATAGATAGATAGATAGATAGATAGATAGATAGATAGATAGATAGATAGATAGATAGATAGATAGATAGATAGATAGATAGATAGATAGATAGATAGATAGATAGATAGATAGATAGATAGATAGATAGATAGATAGATAGATAGATAGATAGATAGATAGATAGATAGATAGATAGATAGATAGATAGATAGATAGATAGATAGATAGATAGATAGATAGATAGATAGATAGATAGATAGATAGATAGATAGATAGATAGATAGATAGATAGATAGATAGATAGATAGATAGATAGATAGATAGATAGATAGATAGATAGATAGATAGATAGATAGATAGATAGATAGATAGATAGATAGATAGATAGATAGATAGATAGATAGATAGATAGATAGATAGATAGATAGATAGATAGATAGATAGATAGATAGATAGATAGATAGATAGATAGATAGATAGATAGATAGATAGATAGATAGATAGATAGATAGATAGATAGATAGATAGATAGATAGATAGATAGATAGATAGATAGATAGATAGATAGATAGATAGATAGATAGATAGATAGATAGATAGATAGATAGATAGATAGATAGATAGATAGATAGATAGATAGATAGATAGATAGATAGATAGATAGATAGATAGATAGATAGATAGATAGATAGATAGATAGATAGATAGATAGATAGATAGATAGATAGATAGATAGATAGATAGATAGATAGATAGATAGATAGATAGATAGATAGATAGATAGATAGATAGATAGATAGATAGATAGATAGATAGATAGATAGATAGATAGATAGATAGATAGATAGATAGATAGATAGATAGATAGATAGATAGATAGATAGATAGATAGATAGATAGATAGATAGATAGATAGATAGATAGATAGATAGATAGATAGATAGATAGATAGATAGATAGATAGATAGATAGATAGATAGATAGATAGATAGATAGATAGATAGATAGATAGATAGATAGATAGATAGATAGATAGATAGATAGATAGATAGATAGATAGATAGATAGATAGATAGATAGATAGATAGATAGATAGATAGATAGATAGATAGATAGATAGATAGATAGATAGATAGATAGATAGATAGATAGATAGATAGATAGATAGATAGATAGATAGATAGATAGATAGATAGATAGATAGATAGATAGATAGATAGATAGATAGATAGATAGATAGATAGATAGATAGATAGATAGATAGATAGATAGATAGATAGATAGATAGATAGATAGATAGATAGATAGATAGATAGATAGATAGATAGATAGATAGATAGATAGATAGATAGATAGATAGATAGATAGATAGATAGATAGATAGATAGATAGATAGATAGATAGATAGATAGATAGATAGATAGATAGATAGATAGATAGATAGATAGATAGATAGATAGATAGATAGATAGATAGATAGATAGATAGATAGATAGATAGATAGATAGATAGATAGATAGATAGATAGATAGATAGATAGATAGATAGATAGATAGATAGATAGATAGATAGATAGATAGATAGATAGATAGATAGATAGATAGATAGATAGATAGATAGATAGATAGATAGATAGATAGATAGATAGATAGATAGATAGATAGATAGATAGATAGATAGATAGATAGATAGATAGATAGATAGATAGATAGATAGATAGATAGATAGATAGATAGATAGATAGATAGATAGATAGATAGATAGATAGATAGATAGATAGATAGATAGATAGATAGATAGATAGATAGATAGATAGATAGATAGATAGATAGATAGATAGATAGATAGATAGATAGATAGATAGATAGATAGATAGATAGATAGATAGATAGATAGATAGATAGATAGATAGATAGATAGATAGATAGATAGATAGATAGATAGATAGATAGATAGATAGATAGATAGATAGATAGATAGATAGATAGATAGATAGATAGATAGATAGATAGATAGATAGATAGATAGATAGATAGATAGATAGATAGATAGATAGATAGATAGATAGATAGATAGATAGATAGATAGATAGATAGATAGATAGATAGATAGATAGATAGATAGATAGATAGATAGATAGATAGATAGATAGATAGATAGATAGATAGATAGATAGATAGATAGATAGATAGATAGATAGATAGATAGATAGATAGATAGATAGATAGATAGATAGATAGATAGATAGATAGATAGATAGATAGATAGATAGATAGATAGATAGATAGATAGATAGATAGATAGATAGATAGATAGATAGATAGATAGATAGATAGATAGATAGATAGATAGATAGATAGATAGATAGATAGATAGATAGATAGATAGATAGATAGATAGATAGATAGATAGATAGATAGATAGATAGATAGATAGATAGATAGATAGATAGATAGATAGATAGATAGATAGATAGATAGATAGATAGATAGATAGATAGATAGATAGATAGATAGATAGATAGATAGATAGATAGATAGATAGATAGATAGATAGATAGATAGATAGATAGATAGATAGATAGATAGATAGATAGATAGATAGATAGATAGATAGATAGATAGATAGATAGATAGATAGATAGATAGATAGATAGATAGATAGATAGATAGATAGATAGATAGATAGATAGATAGATAGATAGATAGATAGATAGATAGATAGATAGATAGATAGATAGATAGATAGATAGATAGATAGATAGATAGATAGATAGATAGATAGATAGATAGATAGATAGATAGATAGATAGATAGATAGATAGATAGATAGATAGATAGATAGATAGATAGATAGATAGATAGATAGATAGATAGATAGATAGATAGATAGATAGATAGATAGATAGATAGATAGATAGATAGATAGATAGATAGATAGATAGATAGATAGATAGATAGATAGATAGATAGATAGATAGATAGATAGATAGATAGATAGATAGATAGATAGATAGATAGATAGATAGATAGATAGATAGATAGATAGATAGATAGATAGATAGATAGATAGATAGATAGATAGATAGATAGATAGATAGATAGATAGATAGATAGATAGATAGATAGATAGATAGATAGATAGATAGATAGATAGATAGATAGATAGATAGATAGATAGATAGATAGATAGATAGATAGATAGATAGATAGATAGATAGATAGATAGATAGATAGATAGATAGATAGATAGATAGATAGATAGATAGATAGATAGATAGATAGATAGATAGATAGATAGATAGATAGATAGATAGATAGATAGATAGATAGATAGATAGATAGATAGATAGATAGATAGATAGATAGATAGATAGATAGATAGATAGATAGATAGATAGATAGATAGATAGATAGATAGATAGATAGATAGATAGATAGATAGATAGATAGATAGATAGATAGATAGATAGATAGATAGATAGATAGATAGATAGATAGATAGATAGATAGATAGATAGATAGATAGATAGATAGATAGATAGATAGATAGATAGATAGATAGATAGATAGATAGATAGATAGATAGATAGATAGATAGATAGATAGATAGATAGATAGATAGATAGATAGATAGATAGATAGATAGATAGATAGATAGATAGATAGATAGATAGATAGATAGATAGATAGATAGATAGATAGATAGATAGATAGATAGATAGATAGATAGATAGATAGATAGATAGATAGATAGATAGATAGATAGATAGATAGATAGATAGATAGATAGATAGATAGATAGATAGATAGATAGATAGATAGATAGATAGATAGATAGATAGATAGATAGATAGATAGATAGATAGATAGATAGATAGATAGATAGATAGATAGATAGATAGATAGATAGATAGATAGATAGATAGATAGATAGATAGATAGATAGATAGATAGATAGATAGATAGATAGATAGATAGATAGATAGATAGATAGATAGATAGATAGATAGATAGATAGATAGATAGATAGATAGATAGATAGATAGATAGATAGATAGATAGATAGATAGATAGATAGATAGATAGATAGATAGATAGATAGATAGATAGATAGATAGATAGATAGATAGATAGATAGATAGATAGATAGATAGATAGATAGATAGATAGATAGATAGATAGATAGATAGATAGATAGATAGATAGATAGATAGATAGATAGATAGATAGATAGATAGATAGATAGATAGATAGATAGATAGATAGATAGATAGATAGATAGATAGATAGATAGATAGATAGATAGATAGATAGATAG
This sequence comes from Argiope bruennichi, assembly GCF_947563725.1. Taxonomy (NCBI): domain Eukaryota; kingdom Metazoa; phylum Arthropoda; class Arachnida; order Araneae; family Araneidae; genus Argiope; species Argiope bruennichi. The sequence goes on from NC_079159.1 coordinate 120,087,707, forward strand.
ATAGATAGATAGATAGATAGATAGATAGATAGATAGATAGATAGATAGATAGATAGATAGATAGATAGATAGATAGATAGATAGATAGATAGATAGATAGATAGATAGATAGATAGATAGATAGATAGATAGATAGATAGATAGATAGATAGATAGATAGATAGATAGATAGATAGATAGATAGATAGATAGATAGATAGATAGATAGATAGATAGATAGATAGATAGATAGATAGATAGATAGATAGATAGATAGATAGATAGATAGATAGATAGATAGATAGATAGATAGATAGATAGATAGATAGATAGATAGATAGATAGATAGATAGATAGATAGATAGATAGATAGATAGATAGATAGATAGATAGATAGATAGATAGATAGATAGATAGATAGATAGATAGATAGATAGATAGATAGATAGATAGATAGATAGATAGATAGATAGATAGATAGATAGATAGATAGATAGATAGATAGATAGATAGATAGATAGATAGATAGATAGATAGATAGATAGATAGATAGATAGATAGATAGATAGATAGATAGATAGATAGATAGATAGATAGATAGATAGATAGATAGATAGATAGATAGATAGATAGATAGATAGATAGATAGATAGATAGATAGATAGATAGATAGATAGATAGATAGATAGATAGATAGATAGATAGATAGATAGATAGATAGATAGATAGATAGATAGATAGATAGATAGATAGATAGATAGATAGATAGATAGATAGATAGATAGATAGATAGATAGATAGATAGATAGATAGATAGATAGATAGATAGATAGATAGATAGATAGATAGATAGATAGATAGATAGATAGATAGATAGATAGATAGATAGATAGATAGATAGATAGATAGATAGATAGATAGATAGATAGATAGATAGATAGATAGATAGATAGATAGATAGATAGATAGATAGATAGATAGATAGATAGATAGATAGATAGATAGATAGATAGATAGATAGATAGATAGATAGATAGATAGATAGATAGATAGATAGATAGATAGATAGATAGATAGATAGATAGATAGATAGATAGATAGATAGATAGATAGATAGATAGATAGATAGATAGATAGATAGATAGATAGATAGATAGATAGATAGATAGATAGATAGATAGATAGATAGATAGATAGATAGATAGATAGATAGATAGATAGATAGATAGATAGATAGATAGATAGATAGATAGATAGATAGATAGATAGATAGATAGATAGATAGATAGATAGATAGATAGATAGATAGATAGATAGATAGATAGATAGATAGATAGATAGATAGATAGATAGATAGATACCAACTTGGGAAATCGGTTAGTTGCTATAATTTTTATAATTGTCATACTTCAATGAATATTGGGTATAATCTTTTTAATAATGAAATTACTGAAATTTTAAAAATAAACCTATGAAAATTTTGAAATGGGAAAAACTCTTCAAATCGATATTTTTAGGTTGGAGGTCTTCCGTCCTTGAATTATTTTGATAATCTTGCCCTCCACAACCAGAAGACTGACTACATTTACAACTCATTCTTCATGAATTGACGCAATTTATGTTGTATGCAGGAAACAGATGAAACCGAAATAGAAAAACAAATACGGTAAGTTTAATGCATTTTAATAACAAAACATGGTATTCTTAAATGTTTAATTTTATAGCTTTGAAAATAAGTTCTTCAAGCAAATTGAAGCCATAATTATTTGGAGACATTTATCCTGAAAGAGGCAGCATTTCCAATCGCTTTTCAATATAGGAATCAACGAATTGAAGCGCATTCATCGAGATTAACTTCTCTATATAGGGATAGAATTTACCAGCCACTTGAGAATGCCACAATCGTTTGCACGTCGTTGCCTTCTATAGGAAAATATCTAACAAAGTACTCTTCAGATGAAGAATTGTTAACGGGTGTAACTTTATTTCGTCTGTTTAGTCTTCCAGAAATTTTTCAGATAAATAAAATATTGTACTATTCATAATTAAAATTTTGTATTTACAATTCTTTTCTAATTGTAATAACTAGCAAATTTATATTCACCTATTGTAGGTTTTTCCAAGCGTCTCAATAGCAATCAAAATATTATATGGAACTCGGGGGTAACGAAAATAGTGCTCCTCCAATATTTTTTTCATTAAAAGTAATGATTTCTCTTTGGAAAGCACTTGAACTGTTGGCGAAGAAATCGTATCACAATGCTAACCCTTGCATTCTTGTGAAAACTCGTTTGTATTGTTTTTATAACCGTTAGATCCACATCAATCTTTTTAGGAATTGTAACAAATCGGAAAATGTTTCTAAGCCATCAAAAGGTTTCTTGTACTCGCATATGTATAATCTCATCACTTTTAGAATACAAAGGGTTGAGTTTAATCATTTTTGGATGATGGAAGATTATTAAAATAATTGGTAGCCTGTTCTTTATAGACTTAATGCACGCAGAACTCAGAAAATATGCAAGATCTGGCTCTTGAATGAAAACAAAAGGTCAGTTAGATAATATTTTTCAAATGAATTTCAAATACTGCGAATATTTTTGCTATTAGATAATTCAACTGTCGTGAGCTCTATTCATTTCCTAGTTAAAAAGTAGATTTAATTCCGTATATAACGTAATGAAGCGAATTCTATTTTAGAATAATCTACATAAGTTTAAAGAGCAAAATAAATTATGAATGCTCTCGCATTTCGTAATTTTCTTGACAGATGAAACTGTATTTAATTTGTATTATTTCAGATGCCTTTTAACAACCATTACAACGGAAGAATCGTGAACCTTCATCGAATGCATTTTTGAATTCGCCCACACTTCTCCTGGAGGAGCTTTGAAGATGCAGGTCATCCATTTGAGCTCTTGTAAAGCTTGCGATTAATTTCAAGCACTGTGTCATCAAAGATTAGCATAAAATTACAATCATCTGAACAGTCTGCACAGGAGAAATGTTATTGCGATCTGCGTTATTTCTGAATATCCATAATTCTTTAAAATGTTTGCTCCTGTATTAAGGTAAAAGATATTTCAATATTTACTTTTAGAAGAATTCTATTGGGAAATGCTGAAATTCTTGGTTTCAAATTTGATGTCACAGTTGTAACTTGCTTATGTTCTGTATTGCCATTATTTGACATTCAAAACAATTATTTGAAATATCAATCAATACTTGGCATTTAAATGATTGATAATGTTTTATTCAGATAAAACTAATTATGAATATTGAGATACCTATTCAGTACTTTCGAAGTGTATTTTCTATTCTTTCAAAAATAGGCCCAAGAAATGATGTTTAGATCGTAACAATTCCTGGTAATATATTTTGTTTCACCATTTTGATAGCATCTTAAATTTTTTCTTAAAGGATGAACACTTGCTGCATTTTTTTCGCTATAAAATGTAGAATATTAAACTGCATTTTATTCTTATGGTCATATCTATTAAAAGCTAGATATGTTGGTTAGCATATCATAATAAGCTCTGAATTAATAGAAAAGGGTTTTAGGGTTGAGAACTGGAGTTATCCCAGCTATTTTTACTCATAGTATTTCTTTGTTGCCTCTTTCGACATTAAACGGAATTTATCATTAATACTATGGTGTTAATGATTTGTTAATTTTAAATGACGGACTGCCATTGTATAATATTCAAAATTGAGCATTTCTATTCTCGAAATATTATTAATTTTAGTTATATCGGTAGAATATCTTGTCTATCACAAATTTTATAAATTGTTGCCCTTTTTACTGCAGTATCAAGTGAATTCCCTGATCTTCATTTCTAAACTTCATTTTGGTAATATAAAATGATTATCAAAGAATACTAAATACTTAAAATATAATATGTATGATTCTAGTATCTATATCGAACTTCGAATCTTTGTGAGAATCTTGACATTCTCATTTGTAATATTGACTTTTAACTTAGGCATTTGTTTATTTTCCGTTATTGAAAATTTTGATTTTTGAGAATAAGTGCTTTGTTCCGAAAGATCTCTAAAATATATGTGTATGTATATGTTTATATGCAATATGTTGTATAATATATTCATGTTTGTTTTTATATAATGCATGATTAGTCTTTCTCATTGGAAGAAAAATCAATGTACTGGGTATAGAAGACGAGGTAAAAAGATGCACTGCCAACGTTCAGGCTTGTTTTCCTGAAGATTGTTCAATACGAGATTGATCGAAATTACAAATATTCTGAATTGTATTAGGGAGCCGATAACAATGCTGAGTTTTGATATTAATATTTTTGCGATTATAGAATATTTGAATTATACTAAATATTAATTTCCCAATTTGAGAATATTTGACCAATTTTTATGTAATTATTTTAATATTGCAAATCTTTCGTGTGTTTCGACTTCCCTGTCTTAATCTTAATAATTTTATTTCTGGATGAACTTTTAAACTATGCTCATTCATTTACTTCTAATTTAATTGGTTTCAGAAATATTTTTAATGGTTCTCTAAATATTTAAATATCATTTTATTGCATCCATTTGCGAATACGTTTAATTTTTATGTTAAATTTAAAATGGTTAAACTTAGTAATATTTGTCTAATAATTAGTAACTGTCTAAATTCTTTTTATATACATTTCGGTTCTTAATTTATGTAAATGTTCATATTCGTGAGCGGATAAAGGATATTTTTGTTGGTTCGGCCGGCCAACCAATAAAAATATTCGTTAACTCTTAGGAAGCATTTGATCATCGTGCCTGATCAACGCGATGATTAACATGCCTTAAGAGTAAGTGATGTGCTCACATGATGAGCCTAACAATTTTAATTCATTTGGCAAGTTTTGGAAATAAAATATCTCGCTCGTTTTTTGAAAAATGGTGAATGGATGTGATGAAAAGTAAATGTAGAATAAACTGCTTTTTAATTTTATTTGAAAGTAATGATAAGAGGACAAAGGGGTTTAGAAAATAGTGAGGGGGGGGGGAAGTGAATTTATTTTAAGGAATATTTTTAATATATTAATGGAATATCTATTTCTGACTTGTACATTTAAATCATTACATTCTATATTAAATTCTACATTCAAGTAAGCACTAATTAAATGTATTAAATTAGTTTATGCTATGTATTAATATGATTGTAATTTTTTCTTTTCCATTGATGTGAAACTTTCTCTTTAAAATTCTTGTATGTAATAACATCCCATGATGAAATATGCAAGCTTCGCATAAACTGATTGATATTATGAAACTTAATTTAAAATCGTTAGATATATTTTGAATATTACATTGAATTCTTATTTCCAATACTTTCTTATGCTACTTGTGTTGTATTCATCTTGTAAACCAGTCGCTTTGTTTTATGCATGACAAACTTGCAAATAAAGTTCATTTATTTCAGATTCATGGTATATTTATTCGAGCATTCGTAATTACTCTATTTGCATGATTTCTATGAATTTATAGAAACTTATTTTTACACTGAATTTCTCCTCAGTGACTTTAATTCATTTAAGGATATTTTAATTTAAATTAAAAATAGAATTGCATTAGAATTTCTTTGAAACTTGTCATGCTATCTAGAAATTAACAAATTCATCCAATATTTTGTTCTTTGCACTTCCTTTTAACATAAGTTTAGAATATCATCTATTATTCTAATTTAAAATGAAAACATTTTAGGAAATATTTTAGTAGTTAAAGAACCTGAATCGGAAAAATCCTATCAACTTTGTATTCCACTTCAATTTGTCATAGTATTAAATTAGCTTCTCAACATGCCAAAAACCATTAAATTTCAATGAGCGTTAACTCGGATCTCTTTTTGATAGCCGATTATTGTAATTAAAGAAAATTGAGATACTTGAGCTTACAGTTTGGAGCCGAGATTTATCAAATATGAATCTTTATTTCAGCTTAATAATCTCGTTAGTCTCGCCTGTCATGATCATTAGGATATAAATATTCTGATCTTACTCGTATATTAATGCTTTCCCAAAATTGAATGTGTAGAAAACATTATGTTGCTTTAATATCGAGTTCGAAGCTTTTCTTCCGATACACAAAATAGTATCATGAATATTCATAACTAACTCTTCATGAAATTTTGCTAATATCTTCCCCAGTTCATTCCCAGATCTTCCGCAATTATTATAATTGCTTTCACTTACTGTTAATTCTTAAGAGACCAATAGAGGATATTTTACTGTTGAATATGAATAAATAGTAAAAATCTTACTGGAAGAGACGGCTAATTTTAGTGAAAATAGGAGGAATACTGTGTAAAATGGGGGGAAATATAAGAAAAAGAAACTTTTCGAGACTTAAAGGGCATATTTTACTGTCGAATATTAATAAACTGTAAAATTCTTACTGGAAGAGAGGGTTAATTTTCGTGAAAATATGAGAAATGCTGTGGAAAATGGGGGGAAATGTAAAGAGAGAATTTTGGAGACTAATAGGGGATATTTTACTGTCGAATATGAATAAACTGTAAAACTCTTATAGGAAGAGATTGCAAAGTTTGGTGAAATTAGGAGAAATACTGGGGAAAATGGGGGGGGAAATGGAAAGAAAAAGAGAAATATTTCAAGACTATTCTTATTCGACAGTAAATTATCCATTATTAAACTGGAAAAATCTTACTTTAAGAAAGGGCTAATTTTGGTGAAAATAGGAGGAATACTATTAAAAATGCGCGGAAATGTAAAAAAAAAAAAAAAAAAACGATAAAATTTTCGAGACTAATAGGGAATATTTTACTGTTGAAAATGAATAAATTGTAAAAATCTTACAGGAAGAGATTGCAAATTTTGATGAAAATAGAAGAAATGCTGGGGAAAACGAGAGGAAATGTAAAGAAAAAGAATTTAGAGACTAAAAGGGGATATTTTACTGTCGAATATGAATAAATTGTAAAAATCTTACAGGCAGAAGATTTCAAATTTTGGGGAAGATAGGAGATATGCTGGGGAAAATGAGTGGAAATGTAAAGAAAAAAAACGGAATTTTCGAGACTAATAGGGGATATTTTACTGTCAAATAGGAATAAATAGTAAAATTCTTAATGGTACAGAGGACAAATTTTTCGGAAAATTTTGAAATACTGCAAAAAATTGGCGAAATGTAAAGAAAAAAAGAGAAATGGGGAATATTTTACTGCCGAATATGAATAAACTGTAAAAAACGTACCAGAACAGGCACATTTTGGTGAAAAAAGGAGAAATGCCGGGAAAAACAGGGGGAAATGTAAAGAAAAAAAGAAGAGAAAATTTTAGAGACTCATAGGGGATATTTTACTGCCGAATATGAATAAATTATAAAACTCTTACTGGAAGAGAGGTCAAATTTTGGTGAAAATAGAAGAAATACTTGGAAAAATGGGGTGAAATGTAAAGAAAAAAAAAAAGAGAATTTTAGAGACTCGTAGGGGATATTTTACTGTCAAATATGAATAAATTGAAAAAATCATACTGGAAGAGAGTTCAAATTTTGGTGAAAATAGGAGAAATGCTGGGAAAAATATGGGGAAATGAAAAGAAAATAAAGAGAAAATTTAAGAGACTTATAGGACTTTCAAAGAATTCTTAAAACGCTTCAATTTGTCGCTGACTGACAGGTCTTCGTACTACAGTGGTACAGTCCAGGATGCCAAGCATCTGATATTTGAATGCACTAAATGTATTCCCTAAAGCCTTAAACTTAGGAATTACCTTCTAAAGAACAATATAATCTGAACTCTTCATCAATCTGCCTTTGTAAAGGTCAAATCATCTTTCATTTCCTTTTGTACATATATCAATAATTTTTTATCTGTATTATTTAGACTTTATTTCTGTATGTTTACCTGTATATATACTTTTTGTATTTGTATTTTGAATATTTTATTTTTATTTGATCCTGCTTCACCAATTGTATTATATCATTTAGTGTTTGTTTCCGTTAGTGTATGTGAGCAATTTTGTTTTATTTTTTGTTTGTATTTGTTATTTTCTTGTTTCCCCCAGTTTTTATTTACATTTGTGCCTGCGTCCTTTATATTCGAAATTTCCTCCGCTATCGGTTGTGTACTGTACATTTGTAAGTCTTCTGGCCTATTTGTTGGCACACCAGAAGTTTATACATTGAGAATAAAAAATTAAAATAAGCCCTGAAACCCATATTTCTAAGAGCTTACAATATTTTCTTAGAACTATCAGTTTGTTAAAATCTCGAGTTCGAATTTTTTACTCTATATGCCGTATAAGACATAGCAAAAAAATTATTATTGATATCTTTCCAAGTATGCTATTTATTGAGTAGCCTCTTAGCCACTTCTGACATAAGCCAGAGCGTTGCCCGAGGAACACCACGAGGAGGTGGGCTACCATCGTTCCTCGCCCCCCTCCCGTTTACCGAACCCCGCAGAAGAAATTTGGTAACCGATTATAATCTTGTTGTTTAATATCATCGTTGCAATAAATGGCGGTATATTTTTTTTAAAAATTCGGGAAGAATTTCTAATTTGCAAAAGAAATATGAGGTTTCATTACAGTTCTCTATTAGCGCATTTCAAAATTGTACTCTAAACATGAAAAAAAAAAATACATAGAAGCAATATTATTGATTAAAGTTGTTGAATTAGCCGTCTAAACAGGTGATTATATTTCAAACCAAATATTCGACGAATAAACTGCGGCAGAAATGTTGTAACATTGGTTTTCCACCCTTTAATAAAAGGCTATTAATCTACGAAGAAAAATTCAAATTCATAAGCTACAAATATTAAAATTATCCAATACGAAAAATTGAATACGAATTGTTAATTGAATACGGAAAGTTAAGATAAATTCAGTGGAAAATAACCAAAGTTTAATAAAGGATTTTTTGGGGGGAAATTTTGATTCTTTTATAATTGTTCTTACGCATAGAAAAAGGAAAACCTGGAAAAATTTTCAGCGCCATGTCCGCATTATTTTTTTAATGAATAACTTAAATATAAAATAACAGAGTAGTCAAATAATTCTTGTAAAATCTTTTCTACCTTCCGGACTTTAGAAATCGAAAAATAAATCTTTTTTTATAAATGTTGTTCCACAATTTCAAATGATAATACAATAGCCGTTTGTTTTTTAAGAACAAGTAGTCATGAAATAAGTTTTTTTTGTTCCATAAATTTAATTTTTATAATATTTTTGACATAGCCATTATTGGGGTACATAAAATTGTGGATTAACACTTTTAAGATGAAATCTTTCCTCTGTTGACGAGTTAACATTGACAACAAAGCACATATACGCCTTTGTAATTTTGTAAAAACTTGAATTTTTCAATAAACAATGCAGATATTGATTTGGAATTTTTTATAAATTATTTTTTTTCTGATTTACACTTACTCTTATGAGCAAGCTAAAAAAGATTTAAAATATTTTTATAAAATTATTTATTCTAAAAATTTACTCATCTGGTCTATAAGCTACATTAACTATTGTCAGCTGTACGTAAAAGTTTTATCGATAATTATAAATTTCCTATTTGATTTTTTTTCCTCTCATATTAATTCCTTTTCATTTAAGACCCCCCCCCCCAAAAAAAAAAACCGATGGCTCAAATTTTCCAAAGCCAACCGCCGTTATCCAGAAGCAAATATAGTCAGCGATTTTGGAAGGATAACTTAAGAAATTAAAAGAGTAAAATTTCAGCTCTATTTCAATTCAGCTATTTTTCAACGTTTTGATATCTTTTATGCCATTCGAATACAGTGATAAAGAAACTTTAAAGCAACAGATAAGTAGTTAATTTTAAAAAATTTATTCAGATCATAAAAAAATTAATTTCAAATAAATTATGCTTTCTACAATATAAAATAACTATATATTTTGAATGTTGTATTTCGTATAATTGCATAATGAATATCATAATAATCTTCAACAAATGAAATCTGCAAATTAGAAAAATCAATTATATATTATAAAAATTTTTGTGATGATATCTATTCAGGATAATTCTTAATATAGGATTTACTTAAAATATCAAACATAATTTTGAATTTTGAACAGAGTGGATTTAGATCAAACATTAATATCAGTTAAAAAATGCCTTTAGTTATAACATGAAAATAAAACTTTTTCTGGTTTTATAGGAATTTAAATTTTACAAAATGTCGTTTCATTATATTTATTATCAATTATGATTTTTAAATGACACTCTTGCAACAAATTTAGTATTTTCAAGGATTTTATAGGAAAAATAATGCTCTAATCTAACTAATGCTGGATACCAAGTTTTTTCTGCAAAAAATAATTATTTAATTGTCGTTTAGATTTATTTCTTTAAAAATCTTCTGAAAAGTGATTTTATATTTTGAAAATATGAAATCACTCTTCAAAAGCAACTTTTAATTCGACCCTGTACTAGAAGTGCAATCAATATCTATACAAACGCGGTCCCCCGTTTTTTTTTTTTGTTTTTTTTTTGTGGTGTGAGTAGGATAATTTATTTCAATGCTGGGTATACTTGCATGAAATTGCGCTTTGGATATTGAGCTTGATGGTATTTTACTTTGACAGATTTTTGCAGAGTCAGCGGCAGTGAGGTCGGGGATCTGGAAGTGGCATCGATGCGAAGATGGTAAGTTGCAGATGGCATTAGCGGCAGAGATGTGGAACAAAGAGTGGACACAGGGCAAGACGAAAGCTGGAGGAAGAGGCAGCAACGAAGACATGGAACTAGTGGAAGCTGAATCAGAACAAACGCTAAATAATTGGGAACGACAAATCTGCTTATAGAATAGAAATCACGAAGAAGGAAAGAAGTGGCAATGGAATCAGAAAAATATCCCATGAAAAATCGAATGAAAGAGCAATCTGAAAATGAGGAAACCATGGTGATGAATAAAGCGAAACTGGAATCAAAGATGAGAGAGGTGGATGAGGTACCAAAAGTAAAAGCATTCAGACATTTGAATTTGAAGTAGAATGGAAAAGAAGAAAAAAATAAAGATGGAATTATAAACGAATTATGATTTTGAGCGTTTGATGTGAGCTGACGTTATTTTCTGTAATTGCTAGATTGAGATGAAAGTATAATTAACGGAATAAAGTTAAATGTGCAATTTAATAATAATATTATTTATATATAAATAGAAAAAAAAGAAACTTAATATTATTTCGAAGCTAATAACTTATACATAATCTTAAATGTAAAATTCCTTAATAACTAAATATTCTTATAATCTAAATGTACTTAAATGTAAAGTCTGATTATCACGAATTTTGATTTCTTTCTTTTCCAAAACAGTTTGCTGCAGCGATATGTATAAATATATGATTAGCCAAAAAGAGTGCAGCAATGAAATTTCGCTTAAAAATTTAACTTAGATTCTAACTTAACTAATAAAATGAGTTCATAATAATAATAAAAGATATTGCCTGCTGTAGGTATCGTCTAGTGGGTAAACAGCTCTCCTATAAAAGAAAAGAAAAAAATTATTTATGTGTGCATTTTAAGAAACAAATTACTAAAGAAGATACAAATTTATATCCCTGTATGATTTGGATTTCAAATTTAAAAAATGTTTCGGATGAGAATTAAAAAAAAAATTTGGAAATGGAGCTGTTTATGAAGATAAGTATTTCCTTGTCTGCATTAATCAAAATTATTTAAAATACAAGAAAACTTCATAATCGATTTTTAGTCTTAGAAAAAAGTACGCTACAACATAAAAGTGAGAAGCATTCCGAATAAAGAGAATTTTATGTAGATGAAATCTTCGTAGTTGGAAAATAATTCAATCCTAAGAATTTTATATATTAAATTGATAAATATCTTAATTGATACTGATTTGAAATGAAAATTTCAATAACGTGGAAAAATAAAAAGATTTTTCTTTTTAATTTTAGCTAAAAAAAAATTCACTTGACAAATTTTTCGAACATTTATTAATTTTAATAAAATATTTTCTTCCACAAAGTAAATTTTTATTTTGATTTTTATAAACAATAAAATTTAATATAAAATACAGCCTAGAGCAAATGATAATTCAAAATTGTTCCATATTGCCATTGTTGACGATACTTCGGTAAAAAATTAAAACATTTGGTTTGAGTCATTGTTACTTTAAAATATTTAATCAAGTTAGGATATGATATTCATCGTGATTTTTTCCTTTAATTTTAATAAATAAGCGTATAATATATTCAGTTGATATAAAGCAGAAAATATGAAATATTTGCTTACGCTTATTAAAATAAATTTGCATTTCTTATTCAAACAGAGAAATGTTTCGCCTAAATTTTATTTTTAAAAAACTTAGAAGCTTTGCCTTTACACTGATACATGAGAAAATTCAGCTATTTTGAAATATTTTAATTGTGCGTTTTAGATTTTTTATTTCAAGAAGCAGTTAATTGCTTAGTTTTCCTGTTTTTGAAAATCAGTAATAATGCTTAACATCTAAATGATTATCTTATCAGAATTGTTCTTCAACAAAACTGGAACTTTCTAAAAAATCTGATAATTTTAAATTATTTCAACTCGCTTATGAAATCAAACATAAAAGGCTGGTTTTAAGAATGAAGCGATCCTGACGTAAACTTCAATTAAGTTCGCCATTTGTTTCACATTTGGAACTGTTGCATATCTCTGTAAGAAATTTTTATCGCCGATTGAGAAAAGTCAGTTGGCGTAGAAAATAAATAATTATGATCTTGAACTTCAAAAATTTAAATCTTTTTATTTTTTTAGATATTAAAAGTTGAGTAGATTTGAAACTTAATGACAGAAATTGAACCAAAATCATTGAAATCTCTCCTGTATTAATCTTTTCACTGAAGTAAAATACTGACAGGCAAATGATAAATAAAAATGTTAATATTATTTACCATTATACATAATCTTTTAAAATTTTAAGTTGTATTATGCCACGTTATTTTTAATTATCTGTTGAAACTGTAAGAATGTTGGAGTTTCCACTAAATGACAATTTCATATTTTATTATGGGAAAGCACGTCGATTTCTGATGTTTGCTGTCATCATGTTATAATAAAATTTTATAAATGCCGATGAAATCAAAATTCCTACATTTTTAAAAGTCTTTTTAGTCATAAGACTCCCAAGACGAATACGGGTGACAGCTCTGAACGCCTTTCAGTGATGACGCGATGACTATACATTCTTTTTTGTATTCTGCTATTGAATAAACAGATATGATGGTGACTCAAGCCAATATATATATATATAATATATCATCTCACGGGAGAGCGGCTTGACATTACAGCAAATATCAGACAGATCTGTTTTCTTCACTTTTGAAAATAATAAAAGCTTTGTTTTATTATTTCAGAAACAATGTCTTCGATAAAAAGCATCACAAATCCTACTTTTGTATAAAATGAATCGAAAGAGAGCACTTACGTTTTCTACACGAGAGTCTGTCTTTCCCACCGACCCTCCTGGACGTCGTACACGAAGAAGCTCCCCGGCCAGTAGGGATCCGGAATCTGTGAAAAGAACGAAATAAATCTCTGTGTTAGATTACTGCATCTGAGATGTCAACAAAAAATTTAATACTAAAAATTATCTATTATTGCACAGTTTCTCTTAAACCTGAATGTAATTAATTCATGTGTTTTATTTCGTATTTCTGTAGCAGATGAATATGCAATTTTTTTTATGAATCATCAGAAACCACAAACTATTTTAGTTACCAAGGGAGTGATGGATATAAAGTATCCTGCTGCCTAATCAGCTCGTTATGTTTTTCCAATTATATTAGTCGAAGTTCAAGTGCATAACCAAATATATTATTTTACTATACAGAGATAAATGGTAGTTTCGAGCCTCAGTCCTTTAAAATAAATAGAAGGACATCCGTTCATTTTCCATAAAAGGCGCTAGATATAATTTCTGTATTTAAACATTTTAATTTCTTTGACACAAAATATTTTCTGTTTATCATCCGTTTGCAATTTTGCGAGATTCATTAAAATTTAACTTTAAATAAAGCAGAATTGCCATCACGATCACCAGATCTGATTTTCTTGGGGAAACACCATAGAAATTATGATATCGGAGCCAAGATACTTCAGAAAGTGATTTAAAGGCTCGATTTCTTTCTTTTCTCGACAGTCTTATCATCTTTTGTCATTAGTATGATGCTTAATCGATTGCTAACAAATACTGCACGGCGCTCTCAGATACCAGAATATGTAAAATAATAATTTTGAATTGCCCTGACTTTAGCGCAGTATCATATTACATTACCACTGTTTCTGTCTTCATCAAAATCTCCTTTTTTTTTTTTTTTTTTTTTTTTGCTTTAGAAAGAGCATTTCATTTCTTGACTTTATCTCGGACGATACACAGCAAAATTGTACTGTTGGATCAATCGAAAAAGTTAATGAAAAGATACAGCTATACATCATTTAGATACTCAATTTTTTCTTTGCGCTCAAATTTGCTGGTGATATCTCAAAGAATACTTTGTAATAAGATACTATGTATTGAGGGTCAAGAAAAATATACTTACTCAGTGACTTGTGTATAAAATGAAATAATTTTTTGCGAAAATCACGACAAATACCTGAATACCAACTATGCATACTGGATACATTAGAGGAAACTGGAAGAATAATACTGGAAGAAAAAATCTTATAGGACAATGTATTATTAAATCCGTAGCCTGAAGACCATTATATTTACATGAAATCATTAAATATGTTACTCAAAATTATAACTCTATTGTTAAAGTATGTAATTATTTATTCTAACAATAATTTATTTTTAGAATTGAAGAATGAAAAAATTAAGTGAATATCTATTTTGCATCACAAAGCCTGTTCCAAGATCTATTTTTCCCACCAATTGGCAATAGAGCAAATGAAATAAAAAAAAACTGTATTGTTTTTTACAATTTTTTTTATTTCTATAATCTAAAACATATTAATTATGCAGTAA